>NC_142148.1:30647401-30950431 GCF_024610735.1 Ursus americanus | reverse complement strand
AAAGGGGGCTTCCTCCTCATACCAGCTCATCATGCAGTCTTCAACCATCCCAGGAAGTGGGAACCACCCAGCAGGAGGATCAGATTCCTGGGACGTGACAGTGCCGCCTCTCCCTCACTGCACCCATTAGCCCTCAGGACTCTCCTTGGCCAGGGAGAGCTGACTCCCTCCCTTTGTCAGGCCCTGGAAAGGCAGTGCAGGGAGAGGTAAAGATGGGGGAGGGCGGGATGGAGGTGCCAGGCCTAGAAAGAGGCAGGCCTAGGCCCAGTCCCAGAGCAGGGGAGAAAGGAAACAGGCAGTGAGAGTGTTGGCTAAGGACCACAAAGTCTTGGTGGGGAAGGAGGGGCTGCAGGGACTGGAGTATCTCAGGCCCTCTCGGTGGGTGGGGCCAGGAGCAGGGATACCTAGGAAACAGGCCTCCCTCTGGAATTCAGAGTTGAGCGGCTAAGTCACGGAGCTCTGGAACCTATAAGATAGAGGACTGTAAAGGCCCATCCAGGGGTTGCCACACTCCAAAAGGACAGCTTAGGGTGAGTATGACATACTGCCAGATGCCTGGACTCCTGGCCTCAGTTTCCAGGATCCTTCTCATTGCCTTGACCCCCAACTAGCAAGAGAGAAGCCCTTCCCCTGGAGCCTGGGTGCTTGCTCAGAAACCTGGTGGTCAGCAGAGACAGTGGGGTAGAGGAATACACACCTGCAGAGATGGGGCCCACAGGAAGCAGTGACCTCGAGGTCAGGCCTGGTTGGAAGTAGCTTTGCAGCTCCCAAACTAGCCCATGGCTTTGTGATCTACCCCTACCTGATCTCCCAGCTGCCCTAAGAAATTCTGGGGACTCTAGAAACTCCATACCTAGAGCCTTCGGCCACCCCTCCAGGGCCGGGCTGACCTCAGGGGCCCTGGCTTTTGTTGGAACCAGCCTGTGACCAGGAAACGCTGGATTCCAGGTTTCCAAGTCTCACAGCTTTCTGGGGGCTCTTTTCTTCCCAAAAGGCAACCCTGAGGGCCCTCTCAAGAAAGCCCTCTGAAGAGAAAGTTCAGCCCTCAGAACTCAATTTTAAAATATGACCTGCAAACCAGGTCAAATGCAAATCGGACTCACCTGTGGCTGGGCAGATCTAAGGGGAAAAACTGAGGCAACTGAGTTTTGTTGGAATTGACAGAATCTTCCGGAAGCCCCATGTTTCTATTCCAGCAGAGCTTCTCCTGCCTGAGGTCATTCACTGGCTCATTATTAATAGACGTTTCTGGAGCCGCGTCTGTGCACCTGGGGAAAGTTTACAGCAATAAAGGACACAGTCTCTTCCCTCCAGAAGCTCATGCAGTGGGGACAAGGGAGGAGGTTACTTGGAGGTTCAGGCCGGAGGGGACAGATGAGGGACGCCTTCTGCAAGAAGCCACCTGTGGATGCTAATCCGCAAGTGAACTAGAGGGAAAGGCATGGCTGGGGGCAGGAAGGGCAGGAGGTGCCACAGGAACGTGCCCCCCACCCCCACCCCGCCCTTCAGGAAACATCTAGGGTCTGTGCTTCTTACATTTGCCCCTTCGTTCCAGGGTTGCTGCGGACTGAAGGGGCTGTCCCGCTGTTCTCTCCCCAGCCACGCACCATGTGGTGGGTTCTGCTGCCGCTGCCCCTGCTGCTGCCCACCGCGCTGCGCCTAGGCTGGGCAAGGCCCCACCAGGAGAGGGGGCCTCTTTTCCGGCTGACTCGGCAGGACCCCTGGGAGAGCGGCACCGGCAATGCCACGGGCTCGCCCTGCGAGGGGCTGCCCGCCGCGGGAGCCTCGACCTTGAGCCTCGCGAACCGCAGCCTGGAGCGCCTGCCCGGCTGCCTGCCGCCCGCGCTGCGCAGCCTGGACTGCAGCCACAACCTGCTGCGCGCCCTGAGCGCCGCCGAGCTCGCGCCCCTGGCGCGGCTGCAGGTGCTGACGCTGCGCCACAACCGCATCGCCGCGCTGCGCTGGGGCCCCGGCGGGCCGGCCGCGCTGCACACGCTGGACCTCAGCCACAACCTGCTGGCCGCTCTGCCGCCGTGCGCCGGGCCCGCGCTGCCCGGCCTCCGCTCGCTAGCGCTCGCCGGGAACCCGCTGCGGGCGCTGCAGCCCCGGGCCTTCGCCTGCCTCCCCGCGCTGCGCCTCCTCAACCTCTCCGGCACGGTGCTGGGCCGCGACCCCGGCGCGGGCATCGCCGACGCGGCCTTCGCGGGAGCGGGCGGCGCGCTCGAGGTCCTGGACCTCAGCGGCACGTTCCTGGAGCGGGGTGAGTCCGGGCCTCGCGGGCAGTTCGGAGCCGGGCTGGACCGGCGCTCCCGGGGCGGGGCCGTGAACTTCCTCCGGGGCGGCGACCCGGGCGCCTAGCTTGCGCCTCGAAAATAACCCCACCTTCCATTTCCAGAGCCCAGGGGGCCCGGGTCCGAAGGGCCACATTGGGGTTAACTCCTGGAGGCGCAAGAGGTGGGGACTGTTATTACGCAGCTCTGCTTTACTTAGGAGGGAGCCAAGGCACCCACAGGTGAATGTCTGGCCCGCGGTCTCCCAGCTCATTAAGGGGTGGCTGCAAATCTGAACCCAGGCCCTCGGGGCCCAGAGCCCAACCTTAGCCACTCTGTTCTGCTACCCAGCAGAGCTGGCAAGTGCTTATAGAATGGGGAAGTGGGGGCATCGCTTTGGGGCTGATTAATGAATGAATTTCGCACCAAATACACCACCGATGAATTCATTGATTTTTCTACTTGGTTTGGCTCAAATTGTTTCTGTGAACGTTGAATCTTCAAACAAGACATGTACTTGACATGTTTTGACTGATTCACAAGGTTGGTTTTATTTTTTAAAAAACACTATGCCTATAATCACCTGTTCCACCGCAGACAGGAAAAAAAAAAAAAGCGAGAATGGAAAACAGTGAAAGTGGCACATTCTCCATTTGTCCGGAGAGCCACAAAATTAGGTTTCTGGGCCTCACCCAGCCTTGCTCCTCCTCTCCTCCATCCTTGCCTCTCTCAAAAATGTCTCCACTTCTGGTAGCCATCAGAGTGAAGTCTGGGGTATTGCCCTGTGGAGTTTAACAAGAAGGTGGGCAACAGTGGCCTTGGAGACAGTGTCCTGGGTTCAAATCCCCGCTCTATCCCTTCCCAGCTGTGTGGCCCTGGGCCTGTCCTTCTACTCTCTGACTTTGGCTGCCCCAGGGCTGGAAGGAAAGGAAGGAAAGACCAGTGGGTCTCTGAGGGCTCTTCCAACTGAAATGGTCTATGCTTCCGAGATTCCCAAAGCTGCTGAGTGCCCACGCTCAGCAATGACCTTTATGCTCACCTTGTCCCTCTCATTCTTTCCGTGATGCTATGCTGGCCTCTCAGGTTTGTGCCTTGCTGGGTAGTGGGCAGTTTCCCCTCTGTCTTTCAGTGCAGTCGGGGTGGATCAGAGACCTGCCGAAGCTCACAGCACTCTACCTGAGGAAGATGCCCAGGCTGAGAATCCTGGAGGGGGACATTTTCAAGATGACCCCCAACCTGCAGCAGCTGGATTGTCAAGACTCCTCAGCACTTACCTCTGTCCACACACACATCTTCCAAGCCACTCCTCACCTACAGGTCCTTCTCCTCCAGAAGTAAGTGTTTTCTAAGACACATGTGAATCCCATAACTGATTTCTGCCCATTACACTAAGTTGAACACCTGTAACCATTTTGCAGCACTAACCAGACCTTAATTCCTCTCTTTCTGCTCCTTCGCATCCTCTCTGCACTTCTGTTCCTCCTCATCCTTTGGCTGATATCTTAGTTGGGACCAGAAAGTCCATTAGCCTAATAAGCATGCAACTCGGTTTGTCCAGAGTAATAGTAAAACTCCAAACTCTCATGCGTATAAAGTTTCCTTTAAGCCCAGGCTGAGAAACTTGCAGTAAGAAGAGGGGATGAGGCATCAGGTTCTTCTCCATTTCTGGGTCCATCTGCTTCCCTCCAACCCACCCCAGGGATTTATGCAGTTCAGCCCTTCCGAAGTTTGAATGGTCTAGGGAGGAAAGGTGAGAGGGTAGTTGGGACCCAGGGTCGGTCCTTTCAGTCCTGGTTGTCCAAAGTGTCATTGTATCCACTGTCCTCATCAAGAGCAGTTCCTGTCCTGACTTCCACAGGAAGGCCAGCATCCCTTTGAAGATGACCCCAGGCCACCTCCTTTCCTGGGGGCCCACATCTGGGCCCCGGGAAGCACCTTTGCCCCATCAACACTTTCAAAGTAGCCACTCCTCTCATTTCTCTGCTAGCTCCAGCCACAACCAGAGCGTTCACTCTGGGGTTTGTCATGGGAGAAAAGGAAACAGAACGTGCAGAGCACTTGGCTCAGTGCGTGGCACGTGGTGTGTGCTGTACCATCCGTGAAGACGATGTGATGGCTGTGAAGGCGATGGGGATGATGATGTTGGTAGTGATGGTGAACTGGCGACAGTGATGGCAATCGTGATGATGGTGGTGGTGGTGGTGATGTTGGTGAGAGGGATAGCATTCTCTCCGGCTCAGACTCCTCTTCTGAGCTTCAGACTTGTATGTAAGGTATCAGGTGCGGAGCCACACTGCCCCTGCTCAAATCCTGACCCCATCCCCGGTCACACACCCTGTCTCTGCGGACCCCAGGTTGGGAACACTTGCGATCCAGTCACCACATTCAGCCAAGAGGTCAAAGTCATAATCTGATTGAGTCCCCTGCCAAATGAAAACCTTGTAGTGCCTTCCGGGGCCTGAAGGAGAAGGTTTAATCCCTTCTGGCTCATCCTAGCCACCCGCCCCCGGGCCCGTACCACCTGTGCTCCAGCTGGTGGGGGGAAGGAACCAGCCACTTGCTTTCTTGGTGCTCTCAAGCGTCTCCATCTGCCCTGCTGGACGCTCTCTCCCCCTTCTCAGCCAGGCCGACTCTTGCTCTCCTTAGCTCACCCACAGTCTCCCCTGGGGGGCTGTGCTAAATACCGACTCATGTTCGGCTGCCCTGGCACGGCCAGCCCCCACTGGTGAGGGGATGGGCACCTTTCTGGCTGCTGCCAACCAGGGTGCCCAAAGCCCTCCATGGCCCCCTCCGATATGCAGGAGGGAAGGGCAGTGGCTCAGCGAAGAAGTGAAAAGAGGTTATTTCGGACAGCAAGTGAAACTTCTTTCACACTAGGGCTCTGTAAGTTCAGACGCAGAGACACGCAACACACCAGGATGTGAGCCAGGCCCTCCCGTACCTCCATGGAGGTGGTGATTCGACTTGATTTTATCACACGCAAGGTGCACTGGTGGCAGAAAGGGCCACAGGATAAGGAAGGGACTCATGTTCCTTATATGTAAAATGAGCGAAATGTTATTCTGTCAATGAATTGTCATAATGATGTCAGTGAGATAATGAGGGTAAAGCCCTGGGCAATGTTACCTGCTCAAGAAGGTGATAGTCCTTTCCCTCTCCCCCTTCAGGCAAAAAGAAAAGTATTTCCTTGGCATGCTGGAGTGCCAAGTAAACTCTCGTTCTAAGATATCCACTCTAGCTCCGTGAAAGCTGCTGAAAGCAAGCATGCATAGATGTCTTTACTCCTATGTGTGCATTAAGTTTCTGTATAAATAGCACACACATATATCTGGTTTTCCAGAGGGGACAACTGTCCGGTCCCCACCACCCCAGAGTGTTAGAGCAGATCTGAGAAGTGGGTCCGTCCTCACCTGGCACATGAGCATCCCCCACAGAGCAGCTGGGAAGGCAGATGGTTCCCAGGCAGGTGGAGGAAAGCCAGCCTTCGGTCAGAAGAAACCTGAAGGTAAAGTGCAGCTCCTGTCGCTCAAGACCAAGTATAACTGAGTATGTGTGAGGAGGCCAGGGGACTCAAGGAGTTGAGAAAGTTGAGGCCAAATGCTCTGTAAGACTCCAGAGAAGAAAGAGCCGTGCATTGGGAGGGGACCCGCCATTGCTGGGTGTGCTAGACCCTTAACAAAATGGCCCCAGTCATTCCTCCCTTCCTTGTAGACACACCCCTTTGCAATGTGACTTTGCAGCTCCTCTCATCAAGAAGTGGAGTCTGTTCTCCACCTCTTGAACCTGGACTTGGCCATGTGACTTGCTTAGGTGGGACATTAGCAAAAGCAACGCAAGCAGAGGCTTGAAAGCAGTTGAGGATTGGAGTTCTCCCTTCCTGGCTGGTGGGGACCCTACCCCTCCACCACCACGTGCACTGGCCTGGGCTAGCCTCCTGAATGATGAGGAGTACGTGGAGGGAGGCCCAGCAAACCTAGTTGAGGCTCCCCATATGGGAGGCCATCCTAGATCTTCCAGCCCCACCCGGTCTGGCCCGGACCACAAGAACCACAGAATCATGAGAAAGAACAAATATTTGTTGTCATAAGCTACTAAGTTTTGGGGAAATTTCTACTCAGCAAGAGCTTAACTGATACACTTCAGCGAGGCATCTTCCAAAGGACTGGTGTTGAATGCCATCAACGACAGTTCAACTGCAATAGTACATACTCGAGAGTGTTCTCATGAATGAACAACTTCTGCCATTCCTTGTGACTGGTCTATAATAACAACATCTTACTTTTGTGTGGAGATGTACACTTAATAAACAGTTTCATTATCCCAGACTCTTTTTGATATAACAAATGGACAGGGGAGTATTGGCTCCATTTGATATGAGGGGCGATAGTGACTGAGTTGGGCTGGTATCTCCACTTTACAGATGACAAAAAAATGAAGTCTTAGGTCATTTAAGAGTTTTGTGCAAAGTAGTATCATCTAACTGCTAATAGAATGGTCTTGCAGGGACACCCCCATGGCTCTCTGGGAATAGTTCTGACTTGGTTTTTAAAGCCTGACTTCATTTTTTGCATTTCAGCTGCAACTTGAGTTCCTTCCCTCCGTGGAGGCTGCCTTCTTCCCAGGTCTTGTCCATCAACCTCTTCGGCAACCCCCTCCTGTGCAGCTGTGACTTGTCCTGGCTCCTCAGGGATGCAGAGAGGATCGTCCTAAGCAGGTAACACATTTACAAAGCAGATGACCAAGAGGTGGGCTGAAGTTCTCACAGCTTTATGGCTTGCTCATCTTGGGCAGGTTGGCAGTGTTGGGCAAAGGGGCCATCCCCCATGTCGTCACACTCAGGGTCCCCCAGTAATCCAGGCTCTCGGTTCCAGCCAGCCAGAGTGGCAGAAAGCACGGAGGAACAGACACCACGGTTTTAATGGGCCAAGCCAGGAGGTGTGGCTCCTCACTTCCACTCACATCTCATTGGCCAGATGTCAGCAAGCAGGCCATACCTACTACCAGGGAGGCTGGGAAATGGGGTCTAGTTTTGTGCCCAGTAGGAAAAAAAAAATGGGCTAAGTGAACACCTGGATTGTCTCCGCCAAGACAGTCTTATCTTTGTTCCATTTTGCGGACGAGCAGGTTGGGGCCCAAAGAGAGGAGGTGCTTGCTGAGGTTCATGCAGCTGTTGGGTGGCGGAGGCAGGGTCCATCTTCCTCCAAAATGGTGGAGGTGGCTCTTAACTGCTGGGCCCCACTAGTGAGTCCCCAAGATGCAACCCGGTCTTCTGCATCATTCATTCCAAGGCCAGTGGGCTTACAGAGCTGTTGTGGGACAGGGGAAAAAGAAGTCCTTCAAAGACTTCCTGTTGGCCGTTGGCTAGAAGAGCTGTTTTTACAGTGGAGAGCCATGCCCAGGCTGGCCACCAGGAGAGAATAGGGGCTGGCTGGGGGTACCTCTGTGGTGAGTACCCTCAAACCAGCTCCACTAGCACTTCTAGCTCACTTTAGGAGACACCTCCCCCCATCCTGTGCGTTTTTTTTCACGTCCCACCCAAACCCAGCTGTGAAGTGGGGATCAGTCTGCCCCCCATCCCCTTTATGTTACCTCCAAAGATAAGGACCCAGGCCCTTTGCAGTGAAGGGTCTCACTATAGTATTAATGAAGAGGTTGAGAGTGCAGCCTCTTCACACTTACTGCTGTTGATTTGGGCTGTATTACTTAACCTCTCTGTGCCGGTACTGCCTCATCTGTAAAATGGGGATAATTCTGGCTACCTCATTAGGTTACACAGATTAAATTAGTTGATACAGTAAAGTGCAAACAGTAGTCACTAGCATATGGCAAGGACTCAGAAAATATTAGCTAGTGTGAGTATTATTACTAGTACTCAGCCAGGAAGCAGATCCGTGACAACAAAATGGCAGACTATACTGGGAGAATCGGAACCACCATTCACAATGCCTGCCCTGGGTTTAGGTTCTGCCACTTGCTATCCTGGGCCGTTCGTTCCTCTTGCTGAGCTTCTGTTTCTCTCTCTGCCCAATGGGAACCACGAGGGAAGCCTCCTCCACAGGTTGCCCTGAGGGTCAGGGAAGTGAGGGACCGAGAGTGTGTAGCAGGTGGTACCTGGCAGACACATTGACAGGGTTTGATGACAGGGATTGTCTGCACCGAGGACTCAAACACCTTCTAATTGGTTGGCTTCCCCTCTAGGGCAGCAGACACGGTGTGCGAACCAGCTCCAGGATCCCAAGACACCTTCTCGGCCCCTCTTTCGCTGACCCAGCTGCCCACTGTGTGCCATTTGGACCAAAACACCACCCTCCTCGATTCCAGCTCGCCCGACTCTGTTCCCTTCACCCAGACACCATCTACACAGGATCTCAGCACCCCACCGAGCACGGCCGCCTCCACTCCTCCACCTGTGGAAGCTGGACAGAGTGTCACCAAGCCCCCCTCCCTCCCCGCGGATTCCGCCACACAGACTTCAGGGTCACACAGGGGCATCAAGGTGGGGACCGCCCCGTCCAAGGCCGTCTCCACGGCGGATTCCAGCAGCTCCGGCGCTCTGCGCGGGGCTGCAAGCACAGCGGGGACGGAGCACCAAGAACAACACGCTGCCGGGCTGGTGCAAGCGCCTCACGTCTCGGCCGCCTCCACCGCCTCGGCCCGCAAACACCCTGAGCTCTCCCCTACCCCCCGGAGCCCAGTGCGGGCGCCCCGGCCCGACTGCACGACACAGGCCACCCCGCAGGAGCCCCACCCGAGTCCTTCCGAGGGCGCGATTCCAATCTTGCTGTTGGACGACTCCAGTGAGGAGGAGGGGGGGCAGAAGGAGGAGGTGGGAGCGCCTCCCCAGGACGTCCCCTGTGATTACCAGCCCTGCAAGCACCTCCAGACCCCGTGCGCGGAGCTGCAGAGGCGCTCGCGGTGCCGGTGCCCCGGCCTCAGCGGGGAAGACACCCTCCCGGACCCCCCCAGGCTGCAGGAGGTGACCGAGACCACCGACACGTCGGCCCTCGTCCGCTGGTGCGCCCCGAACTCGGTGGTGCGCGGCTACGAGATCCGCTACTCTCCCGAGGGCCGGCCGGGGAACCAGTCGGTGACGGTGGTGGCGGACATCTATGCCACCGCCCGGCAGCACCCCCTGTACGGGCTCTGGCCCGGCACCACGTACCGTGTGTGCGTCCTGGCCGCCAACCGCGCGGGCCTGAGCCAGCCGCCGGCCTCAGGCCGGACGCGGGCGTGCGCCGCCTTCACCACCAAGCCCAGCTTCGTGCTCATCTTCGCGGGGCTGTGCGCCGCCTGCGGCCTGCTGCTCGTCAGCACCCTGCTGCTCGCCGCGTGTCTGTGCAGGCGAGGCCGGACGCCGCGCCCGCAGAGCTACGACACGCACCTGGTGGCCTACAAAAACCCCGCCTTCGACTACCCGCTGAAGCTCCAGACCCTCAGTTAGCTCAGCGCCCCCTCCCGCACTCGAACTGGCGCCTGTGCAGAAAAGAAGATACAGAGGGTCGAAGGTGACCCCGTCAGCTCAGAATGCCTCTAATTCCTGTGAAGCCAGCACTCTTCGGGCACAAAGGGAACTTGCCACGCAGTTTCTCGGTCCGAGGAACCACTGCCTTCCCTGCCTTCTACTTCTCCGTTCCCGGAAACGTTATAGTTCACACCAGACCGCTTGCGTTGCGGCGGGGCATCCTTGTGTGTGACTTGGGTTTTTCAGCAGTCAGTGCCCCTTGGTGTCCAGTCGAATAGGTTGGGTGTGAAAGTAGGAAGAGGTAAAACAGTTCACACAAGTCAGTCTCTTTTGCCGTATTGGAAGTGACATCCTCAGGTCAATTCAGGGAGGTTCCCTAGTGGTTAAGCTCTGGCTAAGGCACGTGGTATTCAAGCAATCAGTGCCAGCAGATTCTTAATCTGAGAACTGGGGATAAGGGAGAGCTACTGGTTGTTTCCTGAGGCTCTCCGGGTTGATTGCTTTTATTGGCAAAAAAATGTGCCTTCTAGCTTGGTAGTTAAAACTGCAGTCTTCTGGGAACATCTGTGAAACACAAGGATAAGCTGTCCTTTTTAAAGTCATTGTTTACTGCACTTCTCCATAGTCTAGGTGGTCAAAGAAACTATGAACTCCTTTTCCTAAGAAAGCATAATAAGGTCACTTTCAGGATTTGGTCTTTTTAAAAAAGAGATGAACAAAAGAGAACCTCAAGGCTCTAGCTAGAGGCCAAAGCACTTTGCTCTCCATTGCATCAAACAGTGCCCTCATGATTTGTATCTCAGTGTGGACTATGCCTGCAGACACCCCTTTTCACTTGTATGCCAACTTTAAACAAGTGATTTTATAAAATTACAATGTGGGTCATATTTCTAGATTTACATTTTCTACATTAGTATTTATTTCACTTTTCTGTGACTACTGTAACAATTACTACAAACTGGGTGGCTGAAAGCAACGGAAATCTATTCTTACAGTTCAGGCCAGAAAACCACAACCAAGGTATCAGCAGGAGTGGTTTCTTCTGAAGACTCTGAGAATTGTTTCATGCCTGTCCTGGTGGCTGGCAGTCCTGGGTGCTCCTTGGCTTGCAGATAAATCCAATCGATGCCTCCATTGTCTTATGGCATTCTCTGTGTCCAAATTTCCCTTTTAAAAAAATATTTCTCCCCCATCTTTACAGAGATATAATTGGCATATAACTTTGTGTAAGTTTACAGTGTACAACGTAATAATCTGATACACATATATATTGGGAAACGATTATGAAAAGGTTACCTTCACCTCACATAGTTACCTTTTTGTGTGTGCTAAGATCTTTTAAGACCTACTTTCTAAGCAACTTTCAAGTATACATTAACTATAATCATTGTGCTGCCCTCTGGGGATTGTTAGATCTCCGGAACGTACTCATAACTGGAAGTTTGTACCGTTTGACCACATTCACCCATTGTCCCTCCTCACCCCCCCCGCCGCCAAGAACCACCAAACTACTGCTGTTCCTACGAGTTGGGTTTTTTTGTTTGTTTTCAGATTCTACATAGAAATGGAATCATACAGAATTTGTCCTTCTCTGCCTTATCTCACTTGGTATAATGCCTTCAAGTTCCATCCATATTGTTGCAAATGGCAGGATTTCCATTCTTATGGTTGAATAATAAATATTACTGTCTCTATATATTTATACCACATTTTATCCACACATCCATTGACATTTAGGTTGTTTCCAGGTCTTGGCTATTGTAAATAATGCTGCAGTGAACATAGGGGTGCAGATCTCTTCTTCAAGATGATTTCATTTCCTTCCAGTATATACCCAGAAGTCAAACTTCCCTCTTATAAGGACACTAGGCATTAATTAAGGCCCGCACAAATCCAGTAGGACTTCATCCTAACATGATTACATCTGCAAAGTTCCCATTTCTAAATAAGGTCACCTTCACAGGTACCAGGGCCTAGAACTTGAACATTATCTTTTGGGGAGACACAATTCAACCCAAACAGCATTTATTTGTTAAAAAAAAAAAAATCAAGGGGCGCCTGGGTGGCTCAGTTAAGTGTCTGCCTTCAGCTCAGGTCATGATCTCAAGGTCATAGCAACCAGCCCCCAGGTTGGGCTCCCTGCTCAACGGGAAGTCTGCTTCTCCACCTCCTTGTGCCCCCCCACCCCAGGCTCATACTAATAAAATCTTAAAAAAAAAAAAGAAAAAAGAAAAATCAAGTTTGGGTGCCTGGGTGGCTCAGTCAGTTAAGTGTCTGCCTCGGCCCAGGTCAGGATCCCAGGGTCCTAGGATCAAGCCCCGTGTCGCGCTCCCTGCTCAGTGGGGAGTCTGCTTCTACCCCTCCCCCCTGCTTGTGCTCTCTCTCTCTCTCAAATAAATAAATATTTAAAAAAAAAAACAACAAAACCCCCAAAGGTCAAGTTTGATTCCCACGTATCTTGTTTCCACAATGTGCTGTAGCACAAAAACCATGCAAGTTTGACCTGAATAGGTGTTTGAAGTTTTGAAAAGGCTTCCCAAAATTCTAAGGTGGATCCCAAGTTTCATCACATATGTAACCAAGAGAAATGGACTAAGCCATCTTTTAAGATATCTACCAGCTCGTGATTAAAAATTGGAAAGCAAAAACCAAAAATGGGACTAGCATAGACTTCAGACATGTAATCATCTCAACGCCTTTTTCAGCTCACTGTCACGACTGAATTCGTTACATGGAGGCACCAAAATGAACTTGTCATGCTTAGCTCCGTATGAATATACACTCTAACATGCCTAATACAATTCCAGTGTTTTGTAAACTAGAAGAATGCATGCTGTGTAACAGTCCAATATCCAAAACCCTCAAGAAACTTGTACCATTTTTCTATAGGTTGAGGTTTATTAACCAGAGCCAGATTAAGACCTTCATACTAAAGAGACTATGGGCCCAAGCCATAAGTAACTCCACATAGCATCAACACTGAACAAGGAAATAAATATAAAGAAATGCAAAATCCTAATTTTTCCCATACTTAATCTTGAGTTCTCTCACTTTATTTATTTTTTTAAAGATTTTATTTATTTAACAGAGAGAGAGGGAACATAAGCAGGGGGAGTGGGAGAGGAAGAAGCAGGCTCCCGGCAGAGGAGCCTGATGTGGGACTCGATCCCAGGACTCTGGGATCACGCCCTGAGCCGAAGGCAGACGCTTAACGACTGAGCCACCCAGGCGCCCCGAGTTCTCTCACTTTAAAACATTTTTGTGCTCCCACTTCACTAGTGCCAAGGCGTGTTCAATGCGCCTCTTGGATGGGAATTCCACCTCCATCCTCACCGCCTCCCAAGCCATGAACCTACACAGGGGGTTCCAGAAAGGGAGAATGGCCAGCCACAGGCCACCCTTCTCTTCCCTCACACCACCCTCCATCGGATTCAGTGACAAGTGTCCTAGCTGCAGGCTTCAGTGCGTTTCAAGCCAAGGGCAACTCAGCTGCTAGCTGAGAACAAGGAAGCTAGGACCGAATGCAGAAGAGGGCCATGCTGATCCCAGGATGCCCCCGCCAAGAGGCATGAATTTTGCTTATAACTTCCATCTTAAGTTAACACAGCTCGACAAGCTGTTTGGATAAGCTCACTGCACAATTTCACGTGACACTTGGGACAGGGGGCGACAATAGGCCTCCACTGTTAAGAGGAAGCACCCAGCCACAGCCATCGTCTTCCTCTTCCCTCTCTCTCTCCACGTCTGCCACTCTTCCAAACGTGACGCTGGAGTGAGAGTAAGGACTTTAAGTCAGATAGTCCCAAAGAAATTATTTTCACAATGTAAGTGAAAGGGATGTATCTGGATGGACTTTATGCATCAGAAAACTTCAACAGTGAGGATTAGAGCATGTTACACAGACCACCACCACTGGAGGTACTTTTCCAGCTCTTTTATTCCTTTAATATCTTAACAAAAGATACCCCCAAATTTAAAAAACCTTTGAAAAATATACACTTTCATATTATTTACATAACATGTGAGTACAGGTTCCAACATCATACAAACATTGCTATGTTAGAAACAGCGGAAGGCATGATGTAACTCACTGCCTCACGGCGTAGGCTAATGGACATGCTTTCGTATTTCAACCACCTTTGTCGCTTGCTATCCTGATACATAGACTAGTAGGCACCTGAGAGGCTGGAAGACTACTGAACATGAACTTAATACCTTCTGATGTGATCTTATTATTTTCAAAACTTACTGCATTTTAAATTTCTTTACAAGGTTACTTCATCCACAACTAAGCTACCTTTATTGTCATTATCCTAAATGATCAAGTATAAACCACACAAACTATTAATGTGCACAGTTCTAAAAATCAAACATAAGACTGGTGTGGCCAAGTTGTGTCAGATAAATCCTTAAACCCAGGAAATTCCCTAGTGCTTTGTAAGCCATCTAAATTCTGTTAAACAGAAGGGGCAACTCCAGTTTCCATACTCTGGACTATGTTTCTTAAAAATGTATTAAAAAGTGACTGACGATCATTGGAATAATTGGTACCTTATAAATTAACCAAGAAACCTAAGATAAAAAAAATTCTAAATTATAGTTTTATTTGTATTTAAAAATACATTGGAAATTCTGCATATGCCCATGATCAAGCTTATTTTCAATGCACATTACTTAAATTTTGATGACATGGTTTGTTCTGACAAGTCCTTTTGCCAGCTGAACCCCGAACTACGGAAACTCCTGTAGATTCCACTTGCCCTGCCACCAATGATGTATACTGCTTCCTTGCTAATGATGATCGATGGCTTTCATCTGCCTTTTATCACCTGAACAGTTTTTCGACCATAATGGTAGTAACTGTAAGCTGATGCAGCTGTGGTGAAAGCTGTGAAACACCTTTTTTGGAAGAAAGAAAGAAAGGTTAGTTGTCAAGTCTCAAACCCAATAACCCTGAGAATCACAAAGAATACATTTAATAGAGTTATTTAAAAAGCAAAAAGGCCATGGGTGTGATTCTTTTTTTAGCTCCAGGAATCTACAGCTGCTGCTTTTAAGATAATGTCAAACAGAAGCGAGTTAATGAACCTGGAAAAAAATACTACTAGCCATCGTCACCTTCACCCAGCCGTTGTTCTAGGTGTCTTATGCCATCATTTCATTTTCACAACAACCTTCTCTTACAGAGCGGCAGATGGAGCCCCAGGGAGCTCTTCAGGGCCACAGAACCTTGTCTGAGCCTGGCTGGGTTTCAACTCCAGAGCCCCTACACTCTTTCCACTGCTCCATGCTGCTGAGGGTGTTAGGCTTTTATTTCCTGCAGAATTCAAGTATCTGAGTCATTTTAAATAAAAGCCAGCGTTTTGTTGTTGTTGTTGTTTTTCAAATGATTTTTCCTTAAGTGAACTGCCAGATTCACCAGATTCTTTGAAGTTCCATGAGTGATGCTCACGGCCCGCTGGGTGCTCGCGGCCGCACGCTCCTCTTTAGTGCACCCGTGCGCGTCTGCTTCCACTAGCTCAGCAGCAGATCACGGAGACTCTAGTTTTGTTTGATCCCAAAGCTGTCTGTTCCAGTTTGATCATCTAAATTCACACCTGAACCAATGCAACATGCATGTAAGGAAGAGTTGCTATGTCTGAGAACTAAGTGGGATACTTAGAAAATTCTTTATCACAAGTAAGTTGCTAAAAACTACTGTCAAAGTAGGCAATATGATTGTTGACAGGCTGGAGAAAAATGGTAAAAATCTAGAAAGTTTCTATACTTAGACGGCTTTGTAAATGTCTTCAGTTCTTATATCACTTTAAAGAAACAGAAAATAAAAGAGAGGTGTATTATGGATGTAGTTTAGTCAAGAAAGATAAAACTCCCACAGATAGACCAATATTCAAAGAAAAGGCATTGGTCCTCTATCAAAAGCTGCAGGATGAATCAGAAGAAATGTACACATATATTTTAGAAAATAAAATGTTTAGCGTGTGTATCATCTTTAAAGCTTCTTTAGCTTAACTGACTTTGGTTAACTAACCACTTCCTGGCTCAGACTGCATCAAGCAAGGCTTTAATTAGAGTTGAAGTGCACTAAAGCACAGTGCTTCAAGTTCAGTGCAGGACATCTGGACTCCGCAAGTTTGAACCTGACATATTTCCAAGATGATACATTTCAAAGCTAGAGGTAAGGATAATGAAATAAAAATCAAACGCCTTTTCTCCAAGTTTCCGCCTCACTACGCCCCTGCACCACTAGGCTGGATACACCTTCCCCTACCCACTCTCCTACACCTGACCTTGCTCAGGGTCCATCCTTCACCCCAGTGACCTCCCCCAGTCTCTCCCTGTATAAGCCCACTAGGCCTCTTGCTCAAATGCCACTTCCTCCCTGACGCTTTCCCTCTTCTCCCTAGCCGGAACCAAGTATCCCTCCCTTCTCCAAAACCCCAATAATTTATCTATACCTCTCATCCCTTTTAACTTGCATGAAAGCTCCTGTGATTTCTATATCCCATGCTTGGTAGTGAACTTCCGAATAGTATCAGTCATAAAATATAGCCCCCAGTTTTACCCGGTTGGTGCTCAATAAACATGGTAAGAACCAAGTAATTCTAAGACTGTCACAATAAGCCATTTTGTTGACATTTTCAGAGAGTAACCCTACACTTACCACAGTATCTGAAGATAAATGCTGTCCGCGTAATTGAAAACTGGAGCTGCCAAAGAAGCTGCCACCAGGATTAACTGGACTGCCGTGTTTACCTAAAACAAAAGAAGTCCTAAATGAACAGTGCCAAGGAGATCCTGTCTCCAGCGCAAGAGACAAAGGCACAGCCCATCGTGCTGTGACATGGCATACCCTCGGCATGCTTGGTGCTGTAACATCCTTGCCAAAGAAGCTGGCATTTACACCCAAGCGGGAACTTCACTAACCGGCTCATCTGTCTTCATTTACAGTGAGGGTAAGGGCATCTGTCAGAAAATACGACTACCCTGAATTTCCACAGCAATTCAATAACGCTGCAACGTTCTCTGCCTTTTTCAGTTGTCTGTTAAGATAGCCCTGTGGATGTGGAAATAATGAAGCTACCTCTCCACCGGTAAAACGTAATGAGCTACATGACTTGCGTGCAGTCACAGCAGGTTACAGGACCGAGCCCAGCAGCCAGACTCTCCGGCACGCCATCCAGTGCGCCTTCGCTTGTCCAAATGTCAACCCTAGCAGGTCGGACACTGAAATGCACTCACCTCCACAAGAGGGGCTCTGGAGGCAGTGAGTATGTTCCCCTACCCTACAAGACAGCTTGGAGGAGAGAAGGAAGAAAACAGAACCAAAAATGCGCTGAGAAGCATGCTGGGGAAGAGGGTGTGAAGGATGAAGCAGTGGGAAACGCGCACAGAAGCACCTCTGTTCTAGCGTCCATTCTGCAGCCGAAAGACAAGGATTCCACTTCTTCTTAAAAAATTAAATAATACAATTGTCTGGACAACTTCTTGCACCTTTTGAGTCCCTTTCTAAGCAGGGCTACACTCTAACTGCTGTACTTGCTACAAATATAAGTCACTTGAATAAAAAAAAAACAAACAAA
Source organism: Ursus americanus (assembly GCF_024610735.1). Classification (NCBI taxonomy): domain Eukaryota; kingdom Metazoa; phylum Chordata; class Mammalia; order Carnivora; family Ursidae; genus Ursus; species Ursus americanus. Next base: position 30,933,116 of record NC_142148.1, on the reverse strand, counting down.
CAAACAAAGAAAACCCCATAAATGTAGGTAAAAGTCCACCCCCAGGGAGTTTTAGGTATAATAGTAATAACCCCTCTGTCCCAAAGATGATCTGTGTCCCTAACCTGTTAAACTTCTGTCACAATGACCTTATCAAGGCTACGAGAAAAACAAACATGCCTTCAGAGGCATTAATGGTGTGTTCTCTGTATGCAAAGATTGGCACAGTTACTGTCCTGAAAGGGGCTCAGGAAAACAGGACGGACGACCAAGAGGAGCAGTTGTTCATTAGTAAATACAACTTTTTCCTATCTTTTCCATGTAATAATCAATGGTAAAATGAAGGGCCTGATTTTACACTGTTTTCACCACAGAAAGGAGGGTGATGAAACTACAAAGGAACCTCCATAATTTCTTTGTAGCTCAATCAAGATACGATTACATTTCCACCCCCTCCACCTTCCCAAAACGGTGACCCTAATACTTCACTCAGAGACGTAAATGCTCAGACCACCAATGCAAAAGACAACGCGTATACTAAAGACCCAACGCGTATACTAAAGCACAAGAGAACTGAGTTAGTGGCCTCACTCTCTATCTCCTACAGTCAGTGCGCTGAAATATGTCTCATTTTCAGCTGCTGCAGACTGAGGTTTATATATAAACATTTACAAGGGAATAACTTAAAGGATGTGTGTGTCTCTTACCTTGCTGATGAAGGTTGGTTTTAACCTAGCAGTGGCATAGCAAGGATTGAAATACTTAGAAAGTGTTCGCTGGCAGAGAACAAAAAGAGAAAGTTTATTCAATTTATCATTCAAGTTTAAAACAAATATTTTGTTATTATATGTAGGTAACAGTTACTGAATACTTACCATATGCTGGCTCTATGCTAGACAAGCCCTTTATCTGCATCTTCTTTTATTACCCTAAATGAGCAGTGTCTATATTCCTTATAAATCATACACAGGTCACTGAAAACAGATTTTTTTAATTTACAGATTACTCAATCCCTAGAAAACTCTAACACAGTAACTACCCTAAAGTCTGCCCGATGACATCTGTTTTCTAAATAAACTCAATAACTTTCTCTTATTGCTATTTTCTTCCATAGACTAAAAAATGAAACGAGTAAGATCCTGCTATTTTCACTGGATTGAGAACCAAAAGATGAGGTTATCATGCTTTGCTCGAGTATCTCAGCACAACGAACAAACATGCGAACAAACCATTCCGTGCTCGTACAACTGCGGTTTTACAAACTAGTTCCCGACAATCCGCAGCAGAGGCTCACTCAGGCAGCTGGGTCACACAAATGCTCCCAACAGTTTGCTGCCAGGGACAGGACGAGCTGGTCTGGCTTTTACGTGCTATCAACTAAAAAGGTTTTGACTCATAAACATGCCTTTTTAAAATTGATTACTCATGTGTTCACTGAACAACTACCATTGTGGGTGATTAAAATAGCAAGATGACAGTTATGCGTGGTTTTAAGAAATTTTTGGAAAGAGGACCAAAAAACAATGGCCATAAATTACTTCCAAAAAGTGACACTTGGGATACAATAGAGTGGGTTTTCTTTGTGGGTTTTTTTTTTTTTTTGCCTTACATTATAAGTAATAATAAAAGAATTTTTTTTTAAACAAACTCACCGGTGTTGGAAGAGTTCGATATCTGACGTAAAAAACAGCAGCAATCAGCATTACATCTCTTGAAATTATCATATACGTAAGTGGAACTGAAAATCAAATATAAAAGAATTCTGATTAGGATTTTGAAAATTACTGATAATAAAGCCTCATTCAGCCTTATGAACTGGTGTTTCACAGAAGTAAAAATGTTATAAATAAGCATTGATGGTTTAGGGTCCTTACAGTGAACCACTGATTTTTATATTCTTCAACCTACCCTCAAACCAAGTGAAGGACTATGTCTGCCTTTCAGAATGTCAATCCTCTTGCCTTTTTTCCTTTTTGCTCATGTTTTTAAGCTGTCATTATTAGTATTAGTGTCAGCTCTACTCAGCCCCCACTGCCTCCTTTGTGACCTCTCAGCTTTGTGAATTTGGAAAAATGATCACCATGCTTACTATACTTACATGGAATGAATGAGACGGTAGAGACTGGAAAAGACACTGGAAGACTCAAACCATTATGCCGACTCAGGAGCTCTGATGGCTTCTCCATTCTAGACTATTTTATAAGCAGTAAAATTTGTTGTATGTAACACTTGTGGAAAAGCCAAATATTTTCATTCTTGTCTGGCCAGTCCCTATCCAGGCAACTGCTATATTTTTCTCCTGCCCCATTCATTCAACGAATTCTAATTTAAAAAGAATCCAATCTGTTGATAATTGTCTCATTATCCTTAAGATTCTATAGCATGGGGGCACCTGGGTGGCTCAGTCAGTTAAGAGTCCAGCTTTTGGTTTCGACTCAGGTCATGATCTCAGGGTCATGAGATCGAGCCCCATGTTAGGCTCTGTGCTGAGCATGAAGCCTGCTTAAGATTCTCTCTCCCTCTCCCTCTGCTCTTCTAAAAGGTTCTAAGCATGGACCCAAAGCCAGAGCCAGCAAAGTACTTTAGGTTAATACCCAAAGAACCCCTGCTTCCTTGTTGAATAACAATGGGAGAGCAAAGGTCCTGTTTCGTTTCACATCCTTCTACACTATAGGAAGTCTTAACTATGAACATACATTGCTGTCATTAGAAAAAATATTTTTTAAAAAAGAAAAAAATCCTGACACTCAATTAAATTGTTACAAACTAAAATAACAGGGTCATGTGTATCCCTTCCATAACACTTTCAAACAGCTCTTTTATGAATTACTTTTTTTTTTTTTTAAGATTTTATTTATTTATTCGACAGGATAGAGACAGCCAGCGAGAGAGGGAACACAAGCAGGGGGAGTGGGAGAGGAAGAAGCAGGCTCACAGCGGAGGCGCCTGATGTGGGGCTCGATCCCATAACGCTGGAATCACGCCCTGAGCCGAAGGCAGACGCTCAACCGCTGTGCCACCCAGGTGCCCCTATGAATTACTTTTGAGATCATATTTATGGTCCTCTCCAGTTCGGACATTCTATTCGTTCTGCAACTTGAGCAAAATCTAATTACAGATTACAATTTAAATCTCTGTTGGTTACGGCTATGATGTAATTGTAGATCGTTGGCCTAGTCCTTGATGACAAGACTGTTTGAAAGAGAAAATGCTTATCTACCACTCAAGTATGGCATTTGGAGCACACAGAAGACACAGCTGTATGAGCCAAGTAACAAACCAAGCCGGCCATGATTTTTGTCTATAAAACAGACTTTTCTACAGCAATCAGTAGCTGGCAAATCTAACCATCAGATTTTAAGAAGCAGCAAACTCATGCAAATTACATAGAGTAAACCTCCTAAACATAACTTTAGAAGAGAGTAAACACCTGTTAGTGTATTTCATCGTCACAGGGGAAAAGAGACTAGGTCTTAACCCTAAATAAGAGGTTTCTGCAAAAGAGATGAGGCAATTCAATACGCTGCAAAGACTTAGGCTCTTGTTGTAACTAGTAACAATCACACTACCATTTGTTGAGTATCTGACACTGTTTTAAGCATTTCATACATATTATCATTTAATCTATGTATCAACTCCACAGAACAGGGACCATCACTATCGCCGTTCTACAAATAAGGAAAACAAGCCTTAGGCAGGTTATATAATCTGGCCAAGGTCACCAGTTAGTGAGTAATACAGCCAGTACTAGTACTGTAGCACTAGTAAACAGTACAGTAAGCAGTACAGCCAGAGACCTAAGAATGGAACCTAGGGAATTCATAGCCTATGCTCTGGCCAGCGTACAGGGCTCCAACCCAGCCGTGTGAGTCGCAATCAGCATCTCTGGACTCAGCTTACCATCTGTAACAGCCTGGTGGAGGAAGGGAAAGTTAACAAACCTCAAGTGTTATCCAAACTGACTGCCCAGCACAGAATCACCTTGGGAGAGCTTCCCAGAAGCACAGATGAAAGCTCCCTGGGGGACTGGCACATACAGCCAGGCTGGCACACTGCCTCGACAGGGGATCTCTAAGGCCTCTGCCAACTGACAGTATATATACAGGCCTTTACTTTGGTTCTTTGGGCAATTTTATCCAGTTCCCTGGCTTTTGCATCTTCTAACTGCTCCTCCTTTCTCCCCAGCCTTCCCTTCCCTTTTCTTCCAGGGCTAAAACAGCTTTCATTTTGCCTCTCAGAGTAAGATAGTGTGTTAGTGAGGTAGGAGGGTGTAAAATGCGTCAAGGGATTGCTCCAAGGTTTTCCTCCCTACTTGCTAACCCCATCTGAAATAGGTCATGTCTGCAACAAGGAGGTACATTATAGGCTAAATTTATTAGCATTCAAGAGAAATTAATAAAACAAAGTAACTTTTACATATCACAAATGGTCATTATCAATATTATAGGTTCTTGCACTGAAAATAACAGAATAATTATTTCAGAAATGGATTCAAACCAGCAATTAGAATTTGCTATACAGTAAACCTGAAATAATACAAGATACAGAAAAGAATCAGAATTTAGAAAATGTGGCAGAACGCACATAAGCCAGTAGAAATTAACTTAGACTCACATCCCAAATCAAGTAAGTTGTTTTCATCCTTATCTCTCCCTTCCATAGAAAGAGCAAGAGGAAAAGCAGAATTATTTATTATCCTAGCTGAGGAAGAAAGCACATTTCTTACTCTCGAGGAAACAAAGCTATTCAAATCTAGGTGGATGTAACTTTTACAAAAATGCAGGCAGTATAAAAATAAGAAGATGCAACAAATTTCCCAGTTTTACGTTTGTTAGCAAGAACTACTTTAATTCGAACTGATTAAAGATACCATAAAAAGCCCAACAAATGCCAAGCAAGATAAATAAAAAAGAAACTCATACCAAGATATTACTATGAAACTGTGGAAAACCCCAAAGACAAAGAGAAAATCTTAAAAGCAGCCAGAGTAAAAACAGTTAACTTCAAAAAAGAAATGGATTAGCAGTTGACTTCTTTTATACCAACAACAGAAATGAAAACTGAATATGTTAAACGTGCTGAAATGACTAACAACCCAGACTTCTATACTCAATAAAAATATCTTTCAAGAACAAAGACAAAATCAGAGAAAGACAAATACTGCCCAGTATTACTTATATGTGGAATTTTTTAAAAATTAAAATAAAAGTTGAAATAGAAACAGCAAGTAAAAAAGTGGCTGCCAGAGGCTGGAGGATGGCAGAAATAGGGAGAGCCTGATAAAAGGGTGCAAACATCTACTTTAAAGATGAATAAAGTCTGAGGATCTAATGTGACTGTAGCTGATTACACTGTATTGTATGAACTGAAATCTGCTAGGAGAGTGGAACTTAAATATTCTCACACATACAAAAGAATAAAATGTTCTCATACATACAAAAGAATAAAGGGAAAATAAAAATACTTTCAGAGAAACAAAGACAAGAATGTACTACCAGTTGACCGATATTAAAAGCATTTCTGAAGATACACTTTAGATGAAAGGAAAATGATCCCAGATGGAAGGTCTGAGATACACCAAACAATGTAAGCCAGAAAAAAGTAAATACGAAGATACATCTAAATGAACACTGTAAAAACAATATCATGTGGGTTTAAGAAGTATATTAAATTAAAGTTTGGCAACAATAACCAAAGCTGAGAAAGGAATAAATGGCGGTAAAGCAGGGCCCAGAGTGCAGATTCATTAACATTGAACTTCGATAAGGATGAATGATATAATTTTGAGAATAACTAAATGGAAACAGTATAACACAGCCAAACTGTCACAGAGGGAAAACACGTATAATGATACTCTATACAGATGTAGCAAAGCACATATGAGCCAAATGAAACACATAAAATGGAAGACTGTTACACAAATATTAGTAATCACAGTAAATGTTAATGGATTAAATGCTCCAGTTGAAAGACAAAATATTAGACTGGATAAAATAAAGAGAACCCACCCATCTTTATGCTATTTACAAGAGATATCTCAAATATAAAGATACGGAGAAACTGAAAGTGACTTATCTATCAGGCAAACACTGACCTGATCATTATTGAAGATATGGAGGGTCTCACTTCAAAATAAAACATTCAATTTACCAAGAAGACAAAAAAAACCCAATTTATATGCATTTAACAGCAGGACTTCAAAAGACACAAAGCAAAAATCAGACTACAAAGAAAAATAATGGAAAACTAATCACAAAGGAAACTAATCTATTCTTTCTCTCAGTAACTGATGAACAAACAGACCAAACAGAAAAAAGAAGTCAGGAAGACTTAAATATCAGGATTTAAAACTTGACCAAATGGATATATATATCACACCCAACTACCACAGAATACATATTCATTTGAAGAACATGTAAAATGTTTATAAAATTTGACTGTGGGGGCGTCAGGGTGGCTCACTTGGTTGAGCGTCTGCCTTCAGCTCAGGTCTTGATCCCAAGGTCCTGGGATCCGGCCCCGCATCGGGCTCCCTGCTCAGTGGGAAGCCTGCTTCTCCCGCTCCCTCTGCCTGCCGCTCCCCCTGCTTGTGCTCTCTCTGTCAAATAAATAAATAAAGTCTTTAAAAAAAAATTGTATAGTGGCCCGAAGGGCTAAAATCAGAGCATGTTCTCTGGATATAAGGTAATTATGCTTGAAATTAATAATAAAAAGATAGCTAGAAAAACCCACAAATTAAAAAATACATTTTTACTAACCCTCTAAATCAAAGAAAGAATTATAATGGAAATAGAATATTTTCAACTCAATAATGGCAAACATACTTTTAACAACATACGAGATGCAGTGAAAGGGGTACTTAAGATGAAATGTACAGCTCTAAATGTCAACTTTAGAAAAGCTGAAAGGAATGACATATATTCATCTACAGCTGTGCTGTTCCAACACAACAGCCACTAGCCACGTGGGAAAGTAAAGCCCCTGAAATGTGGCTGGTGAATGAGAGGTGCTGTAAAATAAAAACTAGACCCTGGCTTTTGAGAGCATAGTATGAAGAAAAACTCACTAATTTTTTATGGATTACACATCGAAATGACAATACTTTTGATCTAGTAGCTTAAATGTTACTAAAATTATTTTCGCCTGTTCCCTTTTATTTTTAATATAGCTACTAGAAAATTTTATATTACATATATGGCTCCTATTGTATTTCTACTAAACAGAACCAATCTAAAGAATTTGGAAAAAGAACAGCAAGGGAAATCCAGAGAAAGAAATAAAAGAGCAAGATTTAATGAAGTAGTAAAAGCCCAAAGTTGGTTCTTTGAAAAGATTCATAAAACGGACACACCTCTGTTAAGACAATTCAAGGGAAAAAAACAAAGAAGGGACAAATAACTAATAATCAGGATGAAAAGGAGGGTACTGCTACATACCCTAAGGACATCGAAAAGTTAATATGGATACCATAAATAGTTAATGGTAAATCTTTATAAATGTAGTTGTAATAGACAAGTTCTCAGAAAAACACTACAACTTACCAAACAGACAAAAGATGAACCAGAAAATCTGAATCATCCTATAACAAAAAAAAATGAATCACCTATTTGAAAACTCTTTCCTAAACTCCAGTCCTCAGTGCTTCAGTAAGTTCTACCAAACATTTAAAGAATGAATATTGCAATTTCACAAACATCTCCCAAGAATGGGGAAAAAAACCTAGACTTCCTAACTCTTACTATGAGATTGGTATAAATTTGATAGTAAAACTTTATATATCCTTGCTGGATATTCAGAGAAAAAAATTCCAGGCCAATCTTGTGAATACTGATATAAAATCTCCAACAAAATAGCAGAAACTAAATTTAGCAATATTTTCGTAACCTATCATGATCAAACCGGATTTATACAAGGAATTTCAGGTTGGTTTAACATTAGAAAATCAGTAATGTAATTCACCACACATTAATAGCTTAAAAGGAAAAAGAAATATGACTCATGTCATAATACATGAAGAATACACGAGAAACAAATAATCAAATCAAAAAATGGGCAGAAGATATGAACAGACACTTTTCCAATGAAGACATACAAATGGCCAACAGACACATGAAAAAATGTTCAAACTCATTAGCCATCAGGGAAATTCAAATCAAAACCACAATGAGATACCACCTTACGCCAGTTAGAATGGCAAAAATTGACAAGGCAAGAAACAACAAATGTTGGAGAGGATGTGGAGAAAAGGGATCCCCCTTACACTGTTGGTGGGAATGCAAGTTGGTACAGCCACTTTGGAAAACAATGTGGAGGTCCCTTAAAAAGTTAAAAATAGAGCTACCCTGGGGCGCCTGGGTGGCACAGCGGTTAAGCGCCTGCCTTCGGCTCAGGGCGTGATCCCGGCGTTACGGGATCGAGCCCCACATCAGGCTCCTCTGCTATGAGCCTGCTTCTTCCTCTCCCACTCCCCCTGCTTGTGTTCCCTCTCTCGCTGGCTGTCTCTATCTCTGTCAAATAAATAAATAAAATCTTTAAAAAAAAAAAAAAAATAGAGCTACCCTATGATCCAGCCATTGCACTACTGGGTATTTACCCCAAAGATACAGATGTAGTGAAAAGAAGGGCCATATGCACCCCAATGTTCAATAGCAGCATTGTCCACAATAGCTAAATTGTGGAAGGAGCCGAGATGCCCTTCAACAGATGACTGGATTAAGAAGATGTGGTCCATATATACAATGGAATATTACTCAGCCATCAGAAAGAATGATTACCCAACATTTGCAGCAACATGGACAGGACTGGAGGACATTATGCTAAGTGAAATAAGTCAAGCAGAGAAAGACAATTATCATATGGTTTCACTCATTTATGGAACATAAGAAATAGAAGGAAGCTCAGTAAGAGAAGGAAGTAGGAATGAAGGGGGGGGTAAACAGAAGGGGAAATGAACCATGAGACACTATGGACTCTGGGAAACAAACTGAGGGCTTCAGAGGGGAGGGGGATGGGGGATTTGGATAGGCCGGTGATGGGTACTAAGGAGGGCACATATTACATGGTGCACTAGGTGTTATACGCAAATAATGAATCATGGAACATTACATCAAAAACTAAGGATGTACTGTATGGTGACTAACATAATAAAAAATTATAAAAAATACATGAAGAAAAATAATTTGATAAAATTCATAATCTAACTGTAATAAAAACTCTTAGCAAACTCCCAATAGAAGTGAACTTCCATAACCTAAAAAAAGGATATCTATATAACCTATAGGAAACATCTTATTTAATAGTGAAATACTGATAACTTTCCTTTTGAAACTGGAAACAAAACACAGACTCTATTCCTATTCAACACTGTACTGTGCAGTATAGAAAAGGAAGGAAAAGAAAAGGTAAAAGAAGAAATACACTATCATTAATTAAAGACAATCCATCATTGAGGACGGAGAAAATCCAAGAGAACTTACATTTATATATAAGAGTTTTTAAAAATATTTTACTTATTTGATAGAGAAAGAGTGTGTACACGCAGGAGTCGGGGGGGGAAAGGGGCAGAGGCTCTCGAGAGGGAGAAGCAGACTCCCCACTAAGCAGGGAGCCTGATGTAGGGCTTGATTCCAGGACCCTGAGATCATGGCCTGAGCTGAAGGCAGACACTTAACCAGCTGAGCCACCCAGGCGCCCTTAGAACAAAAGTTTAACAAGTTTTGCTAGACACAAAAATCAACATCAGAAATAGAATTGATTTTTATTCTATCAACAACAGGTGGTTATTATAAAATGAAATAGTAAAAAGCTACCACTTAGAAAAGCATCAAAATTACCAAGATTTGATTGGTAATTACCAACTTGGAATAAATCTAACAAAACATTGTTTATTACTTCTCTAAAGAAAACTAACATTTCAACACTTAAAAGAGACTAAATAGAGTAAATATATCATGAGTGTGGACTGGAAGATCAATATTGTAAAGATATCAATTCTTTCAAATAGATCTATAAACTCAATGCAATCCCAATTAAAATTCCAACAAGCTTTTCTGGGGAACTTTAAAAGCTCATTCTAACATTTACACACAAGGGGCGCCTGGCAGGCTCAGCTGGTGAAGTATGGAGCTCCTGATCTCAAGGTTCTGAGTTTGAGCTCCATATTGGGTGTAGAGACTGCTTAAATAAATAAACTTAAAATATATTATTAAAAAAATAAAATTTACACACAAAATGGAAAGGGGTAAGAATATCAAAGGTGGAAGGCCTTGCTCCACCAGGTATCAAGACTTTTAGCAAAGCAGTAACAATGAAGGACAGTACTAGTGCAATAGACAAATCAATGGGGAACAACTAAGACAACCCAGAAACAGACCCATGTATATATAGACATTGCAGTGAGTCTGGAAAGTACAGACTTTTCAATAAAAAATGCTGGGACAGGAGCACCTGAGTGGCTCAGTCAGTTAAAGCATCCAATTCTTGGTTTCCGCTCGGGTTGTGATCACAGGGTTACGGGACTGGGTCCTGCATCAGGCTCCACACTCAGCACAGAGTCTCCCTGTCCCTCTCCCTTTGCCCCTCCCCCTGCTTGCTCACACACTCACTCTCTCTCAAATAAATAAAATCTTAAAAAAAAAAAAAAAGTGCCTGGATAACCTGATACCCACAGAAAGAATTAAAAAGTTTAATTTTTAGGAGAGAGATTTTTTCCTAAAACATCGACTAGAAAAAATGTAAACAAACAAAAAGTCCTAAAAACTTTCCAATACAAAACATAATCACATATAAAGGAAAAGGTACCAGATGGCATGAGACATCTCAATGGCAAGATGGAATCTGAAAGTCTACAGAACAGGGTCTTCAAAATTCTGAGTGAAAATGATCTGCAATTGAAAATTACACCCAATTCAAATCTCAATCAAGTATGGAGGGTAGAATAAAGACATTTTACATGTCTTTAGAATAAAGACACTGTGAACTTTCAAAACTCTGGCTGCCACACTGCATCCTTATACAGGAAACAACAGGAGGTTGCACTCCACCAAAAGGAAACTCTCAACAAGGAAGCCACGGGAATTTGGAAAAATAGACCCAACACAGAAGAGAGACAACACAAATTCCCAGAATAATGGCAAAAAAGAATTGTCAGCTTGCAAAGCAACCTACACCAAGTATTTAGGTAAGCCTCACAGCAAATGTTCACAGCAACATTATTATACTAAAACCTGGATACAGTTTCTTTGTTCAAAAGGGAAATATCTGATCAACCTTTGTAAAATACAACTAAATACAAAATAACTAAAAAATTAGAGGCATGAAAATATGTGCACACATGCACACACATCCAAGGTCATTTGGATCTTGAATAACATTAACAGAATGCTCCTTAGGTCCCCCGCCCCAACCAATTATATTAGAATGAGAGTACCCCTGCCCCTTCAACACCCTCAACCATATATACACCAAAATTCTGACTTTCAAAGAAACACATAAATATAAACATTAATCCAGTTCATTTTTTAATTTGGTGTGGGAATTTAAAAGCCTAAAAGTGAAAGAGAAAAAGAGCCTCTAGATTGAGGACACTATACTAGACTGAAATGCCATTACACTTCTTCCTATCAAATGGCAACAATAACATGCTGTTGAAAGACATCGTGGCTATGTTTGCTTTATTCTCGGATTCTATTTCTAACACTTGGAAATTTACAGTTTAATCTAAACCAAGGGAGGAAAACTGAGAAATACAGCTTAAGTAGAAAATGAACAACCATAAAAGCGCATGCTAAATAAAAAGCAAAAGATCATAAAATTTTGTTAGAGTATTTAGATAATGTACAAACTATGTATCTATATGATTTGAAATTGCATAACAATGTCTTAAGTAAAACTAGCAATGTGAAACTTTATAAACATTTTCGAGATTTCAGAGCTCTCATTTTTTATAATTAAACGGCACTTAATTAAGTAATAGACTTAAGAAAACTTTAAATTGCTTGCAAAAAGCCAGGCACTAATTAAGAATATAAAATACCGTTTCAAAAAATTCTAAACTAATATGAAGTGGCAATGCGAAATAATACTTGCTTAAATTTAACTTTAAACAATCTAAGAAAACAACAGATTCCACTAATAAAGCAAGGACATAAATTCTAAAGTAAAATAACGGCTTGACAAGCAAAACAGTTCAATGGTTTAAAATTAGGGAAACAGTTTTAAGGTTGAAAAACATACTTTCGGAACAAAAGTTATTTGTCTCTCAATCAAGAGAAATCCTAAACTAATGTCACTCTTCCCTATGCTACTTAAAAGTACGCATGATGGCGTTCTTACCTGGAATAAGATCTGCATAGGTCAAGCTAACATATAAGATACTGATAAGTATTTTATCAGCAAGTGGATCAAGAGCACTTCCCAAAGCTGATTTTTGATTGGCCCAGTTTCGAGCAATAAATCCATCCAACTGAAAATAGAAGTTTTTTTTAATAAATGTCATAATAGGTACAGAGTAGATATCTTGAAAGTTAACAGATACCAGAATAACAACTATATTTTCATAAAATGTTAATAAAACCTCTTCTGCTTCTTACTCCCAAACCTTCTCACTCTTTCACTGGTATATGTTTAGCTTTCAAATTACCAACTGGTCTAAAAACAACTTCACTTTTCTACAGTACTTTTCCTTTCAAGGCCTTCTGGTATTTATTTTATTTTCATAAGGCCCCTTTGTGGGTTGAACCCAAACAAATTTAGAGATTTAAAGAATCCCCAAAAAACCCACAGAAAGCAGGGCTGACGGAACATGGACTGGGAGCCCCTCCTTTGAGCCTTGGGCTATTTGACTACAGCCAAAATAGCTGCTTAAGTGCTTGCAAGGACTACCTTTTAACTGCAAGACTTGGATTTTCACTCCTACCTACTTTTCTATGACACGATCCAACACTCTAAGTTTTCACTGTTATTATTTTTCTTTTTTGTTTAGTGCAACTGTTAATTCCATGTCTGGCTGTATGTGAATAAAAGACTCAATCCTCAGGGGTGCCCGGATGGCTCAGTTGGGTAAATGTCCAGCTCTTGGTTTTGGCTCAGGTCATGATCTCATGGGTCTTGACATCAAACCATGTATCAGGCTCCGCATTCAGCTCCACATTCAGCGGGGAATCTGCTTGAGATTCTCTCCCTTTGTCCTTCCCCTCACCTGCACGTGTGTGCTTTCTCTCTATCCTCTAAAATAAATAAATCTTAAAAAAAAAAACAAAAACAAAACAACCCTCTGTACCTGGACTACTTAAAAATCTTGATATGCAAATTACTTATTCCTTATTCCTGGAAACCAATTATATTTTAAAAGCAGACGTCATACATGGTTACCAATGGGCCGATGGAGCCTGTAAGCAGCTTTTTACTTAACCTGCCCAGAGCTTTTAAAACTGTAAATTAGTTGCCAACATTTAAATATCCAAAGTCTTACCACAAAAATCCAGATCTCTAGTTTCACTTGAGAAATGGAAAGATCTGATCACCCTGGAGCCACAAGATGAATTGAAACCAAGTATCTATCTATCACCTATTCCCATTAAATAAGGGAGGTTATTTTCTGGCTTTCCAGGTCTCTACCTGGCTTTCACTCACTTTATTTAATTTCAAGCTTCAACAAATGTTTGAATTTTCTAGTCCTATTTCCAAGGAGAAAGAACCAAGGAGAAATTAATTTAGATAAAATTTAACATGTACATTTTAAAGGATAAATAAGTCCTCTGTATCTCAAGTATTCCAGTGAGTTAGTTACAGGCCTATGGCTAAGAACTTGCTCTTTAGCAGCAGAACATAAATGGTTAAGAACTTGCTCTTTGGCAGCAGAACATAACTGGTTCAAGTCCTGGCTCAGCCATTTACTATGTGACCTTGGAGAAATTATTTCGCCTAAGCTTCCCTTTCCTCATCTGTACAACCTACCTCAAAGGGTTGATTGTCTTCAGCACATAATAGAATTAATACTTGTTTAGTACTCAGTAAATCGCCAAAAACAAAAAGCAGTTACTAGCCAGAACTACAGCAACTGAAAGAACCTATTTTCTTATAAATATACTACATGTAACAATGTCTAACAGAAAGTACCTAGAACTGGGCATCGGGGACTTGGAAGATTCAGGTTTCAGTTCAGTTTTTGATCTCAAGGAACTTAAACTTTCACTTTTTCACTAGCATTCCCATCTGGTCTCCCCATTTCCTCTACCTACATTAGATTCCAAGGTCATCAACGTCACCACACCTTTGTAAATATCTGTAACTCCCTTACTTCCCTCTCCAGCCACCCTGCTTACACACAACTATCCATGTACTTACTCCAGGCCTGTACCTATTCAACTGACCATTGCTCAAGAACACATAAGTGGGCTAACTGTTCTCGCTTCAAAATCAGGATCATAAATCTCCCGTGGGCACTCCACACTGCCTGGCAATCCCACACCTGTTTACCTTCTCTTTTTACACTGTCTGTTCTCACTTCAAGCCCACTCCTCCTTCACTCCCAAAGCCTCTCACCCTAACACATGATCATATCTATACTTTCCTTGAAAAACAGAAACAGATCATTAGCACTCCCTTATATTCCCACCCACAAATCTACCACCTACCTGCTGCGTCCATACACATTCTCCGCCTTCCCTGATTCATGATCGTAGGCCCTCTCACCTTCTGTGATTTGCCTCTCTTCTCCCCCATCTCTCCTGCATCATCATTCTCCTCCTTTCTATCTGGTCATTTAATTAACCAGTTAATTAACAACAAAAACTTCCCCAGTATATAGAGCTTTAAAAACCACCCTTCCTTGACCCTACACTTCCCTATACCCCTGCAAAGCAAAACTTTCTCAAAACGATGTCTTTGTCATTACACCTCACGTTTGTTGCCAACACACTCTGATCGTCCCCACTCCTCTAGAGATGGTACTCATAAAGATCACCAATGAATCCTACGTTTTTAGCATACTTGACCTCAACACAACGGAAGCACTGTCTTCACTTCACTTCTGGGACACCTGATGGCGCAATTTTCTTCCTCTCTCACCAGCTGTTCTTTCTGTGTCCTTTACTGGCTCCTTTTCTATTGCTCCACCTACAGCTCATTTCTCTGACCCCTTCTCTTTAATCCGGCCTAAATGATTTCACCCAGACTTGACCATCCACACGCTGATAACTCTCAAATTTATCTCTAACCCTGACTTCTTCCAACTTCAAACTACTACTACCCAACTGATACCTCTACGTTGACAGGCACAACGACTCTTGGTACTTTTCAACTCTGTCCTACCCTGAGTGTTGCTCATCACAAAAATTGTTACCTTCATGCACTAGTCGTTGAAAAGAAAACAAAAAAGTAACAGCTCATCAGATATCTCTCTCTCACTGCACATGTGCAATCCACTGATATATCAACTCTTATCTCCAAAACATATCCCAAACTCATTCACTTCTCTCCAAACTCCCATCCCAGTCCAAGCTACTACCACTGCCACTCCCCTAGGTAACTCTAAGCTTCCTAACCAGTCTCTCCGCTTCCATTCTTGCCTTCCTACAACCTATTTCCCATATACAACATAAATCAGGCCTTGTCATTCCCCTGCTTAAACTCTCCATGACTTCCGCCATCTGCCAGTGGCCAATCTAGAGGCATCAAAACCTCCATGAAATAAATGTGAAATATGGTGCTAGATAGCTCAGGTTTTCACATACGCGGTTATAAAGATTTAGAAAAATGTAAATGAGGTCTCTCTGAGTTCAGTGAATACTGCAATCTCCTGTGGCAGCTAAAAAAAAGGTACAAGCAAAAGAAAAGCAAATCCAGTAACTAAAAAAGATGTCTGTTACATTAAAAAAAAAAAAATCCATTAGCAATATAATGGCCTTTGACAGACCTGGAGTGTATCTGAGTGAAGACCTTCAGGCTTCAGAGATAAAAGCAGGCACAAAAAAAAGAGAGATTGTGAGAATGGGGAGAAATAGTGACAAACAGGAGCTAAACTCTGAAAAAAAGAGTGAGAACCATTTTGAGAGACTATTTTTGATGCATATTTGGAAATGCTATATAATAATGCAAATGTCCTTTGTTTACCCTGCAAATTCTTCATTTAATTCTATACTGTTCACCAATGCTAATGGGCAGGTGGGATTTTGTTTCTGTGAATCTCAAAGGGAATAGCTGACACTACAGATACTATACAACTGTTATTTATAGAAAATTAGCTGATCTTCATTCTCACTAAATAAGTATCAGGCAATACTTTTCAAACATAAGCCAGTACGAAGAGGCACCAAATCATTACCGCGTGTCTGGGTGGTCACATGGATCTCAGACCAGCCCTGTACAAGAGTATAATGTATTCAGGATATAATGTATTTATTTCTACATGCTAACTTTACCCTGATGTTAAATTTTTCCTCTGTCTTTCCACCACTTTTCTCAACTGGGTTTTTGTAGGACATGTAATTTTAAGTCATTTCAAATCCCTCACGCAATAAAGTGGGTGATAAATACAAGTAATGTCATACATGCTGATGGCTGGTCAGTCCACAAAAGCCTATTTCATACATATGTTGCCTTCTGTTATAAAATTGTTTTCCAAGTTCTAATTTGATATAATCCAAATAAATCCTTCCCTCCCCCAAAACTGACAGTGATGTACAGAGGATCTTTTTTCATCTGTCCATCTACTAGGGGGAGTGGAAGAAGGAAGGATGCCTAATGCCTGGCCCAGGGCAGTATCTTCTGCCGGGTAGTCAGAGGGTTGCAGAGCAAGGATCAGAAATCAATCTGTGTGCGTGCCTATAGCCTCCCACCAGCATATACCTGCATAGAGCTCTGACCTCTACAAGCTCCCTGGTCACAATAACTGACCCACTGTTTCTCCCTCCACCAATAAAACCAACTGTTGTTAAAGATCAGAATATTTCTATCACAATAAATAGAAAAGTAGTCTCACAACTTCTCTCCTTTATTTCTATCCCTAAAGCAAATACTTGGCTCCTTGGGAATTTCTAAGGGTTTTTCTTTTACAAAAGAGTTAAAAAAAAAAACAAGAGTAAAAGCACCTCTCCCATGCCTCCCAACAAGTTCCACTTCTTTCCTTAGATCCCTTAAAAAATACAGAGTCCCACACAGATGCTAAAGGCAAATACTTATACAAAGTACTAGGTCAAATTCATCTTGAGGATTTCCTTCCAGGGAAAAGCAGACTAAGTGTACCAGAGACCCTGGGATTTGAAAGGGGAGCACAACGGGGAGTGCATTTACAACTTACCAAATCAGTTAGCCCAGCTAAAGCAAAAACTCCTAGTGCAATATTAAAATCCTCTTCGATAATCAAATAGCCCAAAACTGGGGCCAAGCCAATTCTCGTCATTGACAACATATTTGGGATTGTCCATGGGTTTTCATACTGCAACACAAAGACAACAAAATTTAAATTAAATGCTATGAATCCATACTTTAACTCTATTAGAAAAATATGCTTACACCAACTTAGGAGTCAGAAGCTCATAAACTTTAATACTTTGAGCTTTAAAATCCAGTCTGTTGTTTACAGACCATAGCTCTAAAACTGTCCAGAATACAGAAGATGAAGATAGGTTGTATGCCCATAAAGTGCTATACACACACACCCCCACACACTTCCTAAAGAGAGAAAAGAACAAACATGCATTGTTTACCATATGGGTCAAGGCTTTAATATAGGACCTCATGACTAGAATTCAAATCTTACAACACTCTGCTTTTAAAAGTATAACTTCAAGATCTTATACTTCAAGTAAACAGGCTAGATGAAGGGTCAGAAAAAAAAAAAAGCCAAATTATCAACCCCAGGCATTTTGGCTTAAGATGTTTATTGTAAATAACCTCCCTCCCTCCTCTGTACATACCCATCAAAAGAAGGCTAAATGCTATACAGTGTATGGACATACGATAAAGAGGAATAAAAATTTAATTCCATGATCTCATCACTAAATTGATAATTGCTGGAAGAAAATAGAGCTAGAAATAGGGATTGAGATCCTTAGGAAATAAAGAGAAATTTTGTAAATCTGTTCAAAATAGCCATGAAAATGAAATGTTAAGATTCCCACCTAGGATCTGAGGGCTTTAGGATTCCTTGAAACTTCATTTGGAGCCAAGTTGTTTGAAGTTGGCACTAACAAAAGGACTCTTTGGCAGCTACTATGAAGAACATTACTTCCTTGCCAAACAAAATCTATTTCATGAGAATATTTCAACATTAAAAAGCCTCACCCTAGTGGAGCTAAGATACCCTGCCCAACAGGATACAGAAATAATACCAAGAAAACGTCTGCCTAAAGCCTGGACTTTTTCTCCACTGGTGAAGGTTGCCAACTCTACCCCATGGGACTATCTCCTCACAAGACTAACCTTACTCTTAATCAGTAACCAATTAATCTGAAACTTAACTTTGATTTTTTTTTTAAAGTGACAGTTTCCATTTCTAAAGAAATCTTTTAAAATTCCATGAACTGTCCCATAAGAAAAAGCAGTTCTCTAAAGATACTAAATTTGTGTTTATAAACAAACAGGTAAGAAATGTTCACCTTCGTCTGGAGGGATAATGGGGTTGTTACGGCAAAATACTGTCACTGAAAGCTACAGAAAAACTTCATATTTTCCAGGAAACAATCACCAAACAAGAAGCAGTACAAACCTCTACTCAAGGACCCTTTATTAAAAGTAGACCACATTATGTAATTAAATGGGAAAATTCTGGGAACATATTCCAAATTCAAGTTCAAAGGTCACAGTGTTTCAGAATCCAGAGAAAAAAGATAAGTCTGTTTACCATAATGTGGTACAGAATAAGTCAAACACTAATTCAATGTTACAGCAACTCGGGGGGGGGGGGGTGGGGAGAACCATAGTTCATGACTGAGAAAAAGGAATCATAAAGCAAAAGGTCAAAATAGAGTCCCAAAATTAATCTCAGAAATATCCATAGGGCAAAATTAAAGTTGCAAATATCCAGATCATTTCATTTGGTGAATTAATCAACAGAAGTATAATGCTGGAATAGTGAAAGAGTTCTTTTTAGTTCCAAATATTTTAAAGTACCTCATTAATTTCTAATCATTAAATTTGGAAAAGTTTCTAAATTAAAATTAAGAGAGCTAATCGCAGATTACCCAACCAGATAACCTGTGGCATACTCCACCAACTACTGCCGCTCTGGGAAGGACTTCAGCAACGATATGGCAACCTCAAAGCATTCAGCATTCAAACCCCGACATACTTTAGCTATTAGTGGAGTTGAGACCCCGGCCAGGATGTGGCCACCTCAACCCATGCTGTACAACTGATGAAAGCAGTACAAGGGCCCACTGAAGACATAACAATTGAAGATGTAATAATTGCATGAGTCTTGCTAACATGACATCAAAAGCTCTTCCACATTCATACTCTGGTGTCTTCTGCTTGGGCAGTATTTCAAAAGGTAAGTGGACAAATAATTCGTTCCATTACCTCAAAAAGAGAGTTGTAATCTTTTTCTATAGAGATTAAAGAATCCTTTAATTACGACTTAATTATCCTTCATCTTATATACGGTTACCAAAGGTCAAATGATAGTGAACCAAACTTGCTATACTTTCCTAAAGATTCCTACTGACTTGCCCTAAACATTGGGGAATGGCTTCAGAGAATTAAAAATAGACTTAATAAGACAAGTGAAGACTATTTTTACCAATGCAATATCCTGAGGCCGATCCCGCTGAAGGTGCGGACAGAAAAGGGGCAGGGAAGGAGGGATTCTAACTTGACCGCCTGAAGGTGGACTCGGTTGGCACCTCTGAAATTAATCCCAACTGAATGACTTGTCCGTTACTCCTCTTCAGGGAACGGTTTACAAGTTCTGGAACGGAAACGTCTGACTTGGGCCAGTCAGAGCACGTTATTCTCGTCCAAGTCCGATCCCCGTGAGGGCCCACGACCCCGACCTAGGGTCGCCCCTCCGCCTCCTCCTCGGTACGTACCAGGCTAGCGGCGCTCGCCTGGCCCCATCGGCCGCCCCGGGCCTCCGCGGCGGCGTCCCCTCCAGCTGCGGGCCTGGGGGCCGACTTCCCCGCGCCGGAGCAGTGGCCCCGTGGGCCGGCCCCAGGCAGTCGCAGGCCGAGAGCGGCCGGGCGCAGCCACCAGCGCTCCACCAGGCAGCCTAGGCAGCCAGGCACCGAGCGTAGCAGAGCCCCGCGGGCGCGCCCCTTGCCCGGCCGCACCCCTGGCGCCCATGCCGCGCCGCGAAGGACCCCCCACGAGCCGCGCGCCACGCGCGAAGCCAGCATGACCCTGCCGCCGCGCCGCGAGGACACAGGCGGCGAGAGTTCAGCAGCCTGGGGCACCGGCGGGCCGCCTTTCTATAGAGTTCCCGCAACGTTGGAGAAGCTCGGCCGCCTCCATAGCAGTTTTCAAACCCCAGCACGCTTCGCTTATACAGGTGGCCCGGAGCCGCCAAGGACGGACGCCTTCGCGACGCTTTTGCGACACCGTCGGCGCTGGACTTCCCAGCGCCCCCGGCGGTAGCGGGAGGCGCGTGCCGTTAGGCACCGTGGGCTTTCGGCGAGCCACAGGTTCGAGGTGCTGGTTTTTCTCCACCCACAGTCAGGAGCTGAGGTCCGCGGGGAGGGGAGGACAGGAACTAGCAGGGTTGGGTGACGGCGCAGCCTATGTGGTCGGAGAGAGCCGGAGCCGTCTTGGGCCTCGGCCTGAAACCCTCCGAGGCCGGTGACCTGCAGAAAGGTCCCCTCCGAGGTGTGTGCGGCGCTCCGGGGGTGCTCCTGGAAGGTTGAAATATTAGTGAAGCGTCTAGTACAGAAGTCATTAGTACAAGCTCCCTGCCCTTTTCCCTCTTCTGAGCCAAAAATATGGGTATTTGAAAATGACAATAGTGGCAATTACTAATTGTTTACCAGGAAAGTGTTTACTGGGGCGCCTGGTTGGCACAGTCGTTAGGGGTCTGCCTTCGGCTCAGGGCGTGATCCCAGCGTTGTGGGATTGAGCCCCACATCAGGCTCCTCCGCTAGGAGCCTGCTTCATCCTCTCCCACTCCCCCTGCTTGTGTTCTTTCTCTCTCTGGCTGGCTGTCTCTGTCAAATAAATAAATAAAATCTTAAAAAAAAAAAAAAAGGAAAGTGTTTACTACAGCTAGGTTCTAGTGCCTTCTCCCATTTAATCCTCCCAGCCACTCCAAAATAGGTTCCATTATTATCTTTTACAAATAAGGAAATTCAGGCTTAGGTTAAGAAACTTGATTATTAGAGGAATATACAAAATAATTAAGAATGACATTATCATTGATTAATAATATACATTAATTATTAATATTGCTATTATATTAATTATTGATATTATTATGCATTAATATTGCAATGTTGCAGAACTGTTTTCTTAATTGAGTTCTGTGTCAAATTGGATTTGAATGGTTCTTGCCGCCTGGGGGCTATCCACTCGCCGCCCCCCGCCCCCCCCCCCCCCCCCCCGCGCCCCAAGCCCTGTCTGTGATGACAGACCCACCTTAAAGTTGATCTTGAACTCTTAGTTCACATAGTTAGGAAAGGAAAAGACCAAGTGAATTTGAAAATCATTGTAGATCTGAGTATTTATCAAAAGAAATCTTTAATTTCTTATATACATATTGAAATACTGACACTGAGAGAAAAGTTAAACTTTTTGTACTAGCAGTGTAAAAATAATTTTTTAAAAATAATCATATTGGAATCAAATAGCTACAATTCTCATAGACAGACATTGGATAATCCTGTCAGGTGAGAATGGGCAGTATTTCAGCCTCTCCTGTGCTTTTGCACTCACTGAATTGCTTTTATTCACTCCTTCCACTTCTTCCTAATTTAAGACAGTTTCTCATTGTTTCTTGGGATTTTTCTTCTCTCTGCTCCACAAGTGTTCCTGCTGCATCTGCCTGTAATAGTTGGCACTATGTGGCCTTTTCTCTTATTGTGGTAATCATTTCCCAGCGTATAGTTGTTTCAAATAATCATGTTAAATGTACACAATGATGTATGCCAATTACAGATCAAATACAGCTGGAAAAAAATTTTAATAAAATACAGTATATTAGTATATATATATATATTTTTTTTTTTTTTAAGAAAGCCAACTTTACTATGGACTACTGATAGTACTGCTAAGTATGAAGTAGGACAGTAAAGTGTGGCATTTTGGCCTAAAGGACAATGACAGATTAATACATAGGACTAAAAAGTAGGGGTGCTTCCCCAATGTTCATAGCAGCATTGTCCACAATAGTTAAATCGTGGAAGGAGCCGAGATGCCCTTCAACAGATGAATGGATAAAGAAGATGTGGTCCATATATACAATGGAATATTACTCAGCCATCAGAAAGAACAATTACCCAACATTTGCAGCAACATGGACGGGACTGGAGGACATTATGCTAAATGAAATAAGTCAAGGAGAGAAAGACAATTATCATATGGTTTCACTCATTTATGGAACATAAGAAATAGCAGGAAGATCGGTAGGAGAAGGAAGGGAAGAATGAAGGGGGGGTAAACAGAAGGGGGAATGAACCATGAGAGACTATGGACTCTGGGAAACAAACTGAGGGCTTCAGAGGGGAGGGGGGTGGGGGATTGGGATAGGCTGGTGATGGGTATTAAAGAGGGCATGTATTGCATGGTGCACTGGGTGTTATACGCAAACAATAAAGCATGGAACACTACATCAAAAACTAAGGATGTACTGTACGGTGACTAACAACAATAAAAATTAAAAAAAATAAAGTAGGGATGCTTGGCTGGCTTAATCAGTGGAACGTGTGGCTCTTGATTTTGGGCTTGTGAGTTTGAGCCCCATATTGGGTGTGGAGATTATTTTAAAATCTTTTAAAAAAATAAATAAATAATGAGTAACAGTGCTTCTAGCAATGCATTTCCCTAACATTTTAAGACAGGAGAATATCCAAGTATTAGTCTCTGATTTCATTTTCTACAACATGACAGGTGTCAATAAATGAACAGGTCAATCTGGAATGAAGAATGGAGAAAATGCAAAAACCCCGGAAAACAATTCCAGATAATAAGGTAGTAGGTATGTACGGTGTATGTAGAGTGTTACATATTTCCTAACAGTTTGGAGGAGAGCAGAGGAAACCTAAAAATTCTAAAGTATTTGTTTCATAATAAGTTCATTTTCTGTTTTATAAATTCTATAATTATTAATTTCTATCCAATAAGATTAATTAAATAGCTGGGCAGCTCACATGTCTGAGGGAATTGGGAATCTGTCACTGAACTTTTTCCCCAAATTGGGAAAAAATAATGAGAAAAGTAAGTGTGTAACAAAAATCCAAATAAAAATCCATATGTAGGAGCACCTGGGTGGCTCAGTCCATTAAGTGTCTACCTTCCACTCAGGTCATGATCTCAGGGTCCTGGGATCAAGCCCTGCATAGTCAGCAGGCTCCCTGTTCAGCAGGGTGTCTGCTTCTCCCTCTGCCTCTCCCCCTGCTCATACTCTCTCTCTCTCTCTCTCTCTCAAATAAATAAATAAAATCTTTTCAAAAAATCCACATGTAAACCCTAAGTCTCATGCTTGAAATTAATTTCAGATTTTTTTATCTCTCTACCCTTTTTATTAGAATTATTTTTTTAAAAAGCAAAATATGCTAGTCAGGTATCTTATCCCAACTTCTCTAGTCAATCATGTAAGTGCTAACATTAATTGAGCAAAAGAATATGAAAAAAGATTGTAAATAATTAACCTTGGATAATTAGCCAGTTAACAGTGTACTTTAGTTCTTTGAAAACATAAATGCTATTAACAGCCACTAAAATCTCATGCAATCACAGCTATCCTGTGTTTGGCTCCTTATCCTTTAATGGATCCTTTGCTGAGGAAGTTGTAAAAATAAAAATCCTGCCCTTAGAGAGTAGTCGTATCTTGCCACTTTTATGCTTTGGTAAGTTGCAAAGCACTGAAAATCTGGCTGTGCTAAATAGCAACACATCTTAGGCTTTTGCAAATTCTGTAACCCAATCATTCTTTCTCACTTTCACTTCTATTTGAAGCATAAGCTTAAAAAAAAAACTCTATCCCAAATCTATTAATATTTTCTGTCTATTGATAAATTGACAAACTTGCCCTTCCCTTATATCAGACATACAATGAGGCATAGGTTTGTTATTTATAGTAAGTTTTTTAGTCTGGGACACACTAAACTTGAGCCACTTTCTGTTCCTTGGGACCAGAAGAAAATAATGATAATGCAAAGAAGTAGCTTTGCAAATGGATCTTATATAAATAATAATGATCGGAAGTTAAAGCAAACCAGAAAATTGAAATTACTTTTCTAGGAATCAAGTTAAATCTTGTAGGAGTGAGCCATAATTATTGACACTAAAGCCAGTATCCAGTAACTGGTAACCCAAATAAAGCGCAGGTTTAATCATTGTAATAAATACACTAACAGACTTAAATAGGAAGGAATAAAATGATTGGATTTAGATTTAAAACACAAGAGAGGAAATTAGTTGCAGGGCCAAGTTCCTTGGGACTTGCAGAGATTAGCTCCACCTAAACTCTATAATTCAGCTCACTGTTTAATTTACTAAGAGATTAAATTATTAAGAGATCTAAACTATTTCTTTTTTTGTCAGCTTCTGGTACTAACTTCTCATCATTCCTTCCCACAAAAGTACTAACTTTTCATCATTCCTTCCCGCAAACGTACTGCTGGTACTACTAGATCTGTCAAGTCTTCACCTAAGAGTTTTTAGGCAGTCCATTCTCGTAGGAACCTCTAAAGGAAATAAAAATGCTCACATAGGCAGGCGTTATCTACAAACGAGGAAGTAAAAAGGTTGGTTTCGATATATTTGCCCTCTTCCCTTTGTAATATTTTAAAAGTAACAAAGGGCTTTTTAACATTATTTAGTGTATGACTTGCTTTATTTTCCATTCTATTCCTCCTTCCTGTCAAAAATTTAAGAACCTTGTTTTCCTTCTTGTTGCTTAGGGTGCCCTATTTTAATGTTATTATCCATCCTTTCTATTTCAGGACAAGTGACTGAATTTTGGAAGGTGAGAAATCACCCTCATTCCCCACCAGAAAAAAATTAAACCAATGCTGTGGACTCCTTCAGTGATTTACTTCTGAGAGAAACCTTCAAATGTGAACACAGGTAATTTTTTTTTTCCTCCACGGAATCCTAAGCACTTTAATTAATTTTAAAGGGGTTCATGTAGGGGCACCTGGCTGGCTCAGTTGGTGAAGCATGTGACTCTTGATTTTGGGGTCATGAGCTCAAGCCCCGCGTTGGGTGTAGAGATTACATAAGAAGAAATAAAGGGGTAATTACTGAAAATGGAATGCAAGCATGAGAATTTTATTTTTTAAAGTGTTTTTGGGGACACCTGGGTGGCTCAGCTGGTTATTGCCTTCGGCTCAGGTCATGATCTCAGGGTCCTGGGATCGAGCCCCACATTGGGCTCCCTGCTCAGTGGGGAGTCTGCTTCTCCTTCTCCCTCTGCCCCTCTCCCCTGCTCCTGTGCTCCCTTGCTCTCATATAAATAAATAAAATCTGAAAAAAATAAAGTGTTTCTGAATATGGTATGTATTCTTCAGCTATTAATTTCCTGCATGTACTTCATATTCCTTAAGAATTGAGCAGAGTTGTTATTGTTCATATTTTTCTAAACCATGTCTCCATACAGCTCAACATTAATTTTTTTCCCAGTTGAATCAGGTTATTTAATAACCTTATTTTTGGTGCACATGCTGGTATTAGGATAAGAGGGTACGGGGCTGGGCAACTCAGTACTGAGAGCATTAAAAACAGTTGTGTCTTGGCAAAACTGGAGTTAGACTAGGTCCCTTCTGACATTATGAGCAAAGTACAGGACTGGATCCCTTTTGAAATATTTTTCACTGTTTTCACATTAAAACTGAGATTTTGCCCAATAAAACCAGGTATTACCAAAGTAAGGTCAACTTGTGTAGACGTCAGCCAGAGTTTGGGATGGATTTTCTGGTATTAAAGCCACCCTCTCTCTTCTGTTCTTAACAATTCCAAGCCCATTGCCCTGGAAGCAAATTAGCCTAACTGTATACTTTCCTTTTTTTTTTTTCCACAAATACTTAGAAAATTGTTGTATACCAGTCACGTCCTAGATTCTAGGCAATCTGCTCATGTCTCTATTCTCAGAGAACTTACATGTTTGTACACTATCTGGGCTCCAGCCCCTAAAAGATAAAAAAAAATGTCTTCCAGGGGATGTTTTCCAGACCTCCTGTAGAATCTGGTAAAAGCTATAAAAAAAAATATGCAACACAAATTTTGTGTAAAGTTTAAAGGATTCCTGTCGCCCAAGAGACCCACTCACCAACCCCAAGGTAAGAAGCACCAGGCAGTGCTCACTCAACCCTCTGTGTTCAGAGTTCAGGTGGTCTTATGAGCCCTTTGCCGTGTTCCCAAGAGTCAGGTCTTGGGCTTGTTCTTTACAGTCCCTAATCTCATCTATTACGCAGAGAAAACACAGGAAGATCACCTCAACTTTTCTTCTAGAGGTATTAACTTAGCAACCCAGAAATTCTGTGCCTCCCTTTTTATTCTTGGCCTTGGTGAAGGTATGCGAGCTTTCTCTGAGAACTGCCAGGGTCGCTTACAAGAACCTCTAGTCTAGCTGCTGTTTAGGTAACCTCTGATGGTACAGAACTACAGCCAAGGCGGGGGGGGAGGGGGCATCTTATGGTCTCGTAGGGGAGATGTCAATAACAAAATGTTAAAAACTTCCACAACTGAAATTTTAGCTGAGAGTCTTTTTCACTGAGCGACTCTCCAAAATTCGGAGAGCGGGAGACAACAGAATGACATGACTTGCCTTTTTTTTCCCAGCTGGTTTTCAGTGTCATGACTACATTTCGGCTCCTACTGTTAGAATACTGTATATAAGATGTTGTATTGGTGTCCTGTTGCTCTTGCAACACATTGCCACTAACTTGGTGCCTTCACACAAATTTATGACCTTACAGCTCTGTAGGTCGGGGTCTGACCCGGGTCTCGCTGGGCTTCAATTAAGTCAAGGCACTGGCGGGGCTGTGTTCCTCTCTAGAGCGTTGTTTCCTTGCCTTTTCCAGATTCTAAACCCCACCCACATTCCTTTCCCTTCTCCATCGGAAAAGCCAACGGTGTTTCGTCTGTTGGGCCTTTTTCCTGCAGTCACATCTTTCTCTCACTGATGCTGTCCTTCTGCCTCCCTCTGCCACTTTTAAGGTTCCTTCTGATTATATCAGTCCTGCCACCCAATTTTAGAGTCAGCTGACTAGCAACCTTAATTTTCCTTTGCCATGTAACCTAACATAGTCACAAGTTGTGGGGACTAGAACCTGGGGACGATCGAAGCCGTATGTACACATGGCAACTAATTCCACCATGGAGAAAAGCTGATGATGGAAATCAGTAGGTATGCTCTACCTTTCCATCCCCAGGCCGACTCCCCAGAGCAAACCTAACACAGCTTGTCTGTTTTTAGTTCTTCTGGTGGTTACCTCCATAACTCCAGATAAAGCCAGTATACAGTTTTTGTGAATTAATATTGCCTTATACCCGTAAGTATTGTATATGATTTGGGTGGAACGTATCCGTGAGGGCTTAGTTGCAGGAGACACAAACCACTGTAGCCACAATAAAAAGAAGGATTGCAAAATGGAATTGGGTGCTTGTAATATTGTTGGAAGGGCCGGAGGAGTGGCCGCTCCACACTGGGTCTCCAGAACTGACTCCCAGAAAAAGGTTGCAGGTCTGGCTTGCTGCAGGAGCTACTACCCCCACAACAGCGAGAAAGGTGGAGAATGGGGGCTGCGGCCATCACACCACAGCTGCTTCTCAACAACTGCTGGAATTCTGCTGCAGAGAAAGTAAATGTCTCAACTACATATGCCACTGAAAAACAAGCAGGGGAGGAAGATGGCTCTCTCCTCACTTCTACCTTTCAGATCTCACCCTGGACGTCTAATCAGTACAATCCAACTCACACTCAGAACGCTAGCTGCAAAAGGAGTTTGGGAAATGTCGTTTCTTTGCTTCCTGGTCTCTGCATGATAGGAAAGCACACTAGGAGGTAGGAATGAAGGTTGGGTATTAAATCACTGTATTCACGACCTTCACCTCTTTGGCTAGGCAATATGCATATACGAAATTCTACCCATTCATAACCTTCTATATAACAACGGCGACTACAACATGTTAATGCAAGAACCGTATTTCCCTCCTTTATAAAAGAGTTATTTATACAGGCCCATCACTGACTACAGTGTGGTGCGTATTCCTCTTCTATTTCAGCTACATTCTCACCTTGGTAACCTCTATCCTTAGGACTAAATTATCAAGTTAATTATCACCAATCCATTTAAAACACTAGAGAAAAATAAGAGGGAAAGTAGGCAAATTGGCTCATGTACAGTGCAGACCTCTCCCCAACTGCTCATGAGGGTCCTAAGGTTGTCCTTAATGATTAGAACTATCTTCCTCCATTCCCATTCCTTACTCCCTTTTCACTCAGTCAGCATCTTAGCTGCTGTGGATTCTTTACCTGGTAGAGTGACTCAAAGCTTCATTCCTGAGGAGTCTGAGCCTTTAGAGATCCTGCCTGTAGCTTTCCATCACCCCTTACCGGTGGATGTGAACATAGTAGGAGCTGCCCCAGAAGATTCTCTAAGATTCAGAAATGTCCTCCGTGCCCCCATTTATAGGGGTGACTCAGTTTCCCCCTCTTTCTCAGTTACAGGCCCATTAATCCTTTTGGTTTTCTACTTCATAGGCATAAGAACCCAGTATGTTTAGGTGGCAATCTCAACTTCCAGTTCAATGGAGCCATGCTGTGTCCTCTGACAGACATATTCTTCCTTTATATAGTAAGACCTCTAGCTAGTAAAGCCCAATTTTATGGGGATGCAAAACCAAAATTTTATGACTGGCTATTAGAAGTAACAGTAAAGGGGCGCCTGGGTGGTGCAGTCGTTAAGCGTCAGCCTTCAGCTCAGGGCGTGATCCCGGCATTCTGGGATCGAGCCCCACATCAGGCTCCTCCGCTATGAGCCTGCTTCTTCCTCTCCCACTCCCCCTGCTTGTGTTCCCTCTCTCACTGGCTGTCTCTATCTCTGTTAAATAAATAAATAAAACCTTAAAAAAAAAAAAGAACAATGAAACTGTTCTAAAATTTGTACCTTGTTTCCTAGGCCCGTGTATTCTGGCTATGGGAGAAACAGAACCATAACGTGGTCACTAGCTTGGAGAAGTTCATGTAGGACATACCCCGACTTGCAAGGTATTATCACCTAGCTGGCGCCGTAACTGAATCTTCATTGTCCATTCCAGTGTTCCCTAAGGCCAGATGCTTTTGGGTAATGGGATACATAGTAAAGACAGTAGCATATGAACTTCAACCAACTGCCTTTTTCAGTCGTAATATGACTTCGTCAGGAGAAATATTATGTGGGATATCACGATGGTGAATTCACATATGGCACTGCTGAAAGAAGCAAGGCAGGAAGGACAGACATCCAAAATAAGCTCACTTCTCACCCTCAGTGAAAACAAATTGCTGCCCCTGGAGGCCCAGTGATCAGCCACCAAGTGGCAAGCTAGGCCCCTTGAAGCATGCTACTGTGCTATTTCAGGATAGGTTAGTCCACTGGCAAATTAGATACTCAGCAACGGTGATAGTCTTTGTCACCCTTGGTGAGAGGAAGTTTCAGTGATAGTGTGTGTGTCACCCCTGCAGAGGGGAAGTTTAGGCTTGGTGAGCATAAGCCTAACTGCCAACCCTGGCCTCATGGTCAGTGTGTCATGAATTCACTGAGCAAGGACTGGGTGGCTAGAGAGAGAGACTAGCTGACATTTATGGAATAGGTGACATCCATTTAATTGTGAAGCTCCTTTAGTGAGAAGATCTATGGTCACAGATGTTCTCATACACAGAGCATTCTGAGAAGCTCATTCACATGCCTCTTCCCCAGAATGACTTTCATTCAGCAAATATTTTACTGCATGCCTCTCACGTGCCAGGTACTGCTATAGGAACAGGGGACTTAACAGTGAAGATAAGAGTAAAAAATTCCTATCCCTATGGAGCTTACATTCTAGCTGGACTAAGGAAACAGGCATAAAAAAGATGAATAAACTACATAGTATATTAGATTGTATTGATTGCTACAGAGAAACAAAAGAAGGAAGATACGGTTGGGAGGAGTGCAGTTTTTTTTTTTTTAAAGATTTTATTTATTTATTCGACAGAGATAGAGACAGCCAGCAAGAGAGGGAACACAAGCAGGGGGAGTGGGAGAGGAAGAAGCAGGCTCATAGCAGAGGAGCCCGATGTGGGGCTCGATCCCACAACGCCAGGATCACGCCCTGAGCCGAAGGCAGACGCTTAACCGCTGTGCCACCCAGGCGCCCCGGGGGGAGTGCAGTTTTAAACAGTGTCTAGGAAGGATGACACTAAGATGGTGACATTTGAGCAATAACCCAAAGGAGTTGGGAGGATGAGACATGTGGCTCTCTGGTGGAAAAGCATACTGGATGGCAAATAGCATGTGCAAAGGCCCTCGGATAGGAAATGTGCCTGGCATGTTCTAGAACCAGCAGAGACCAGCGTGGCGGAAACAGACTGAGGAACATGAGAGCAGTGGGAATTGAGGTGAAAGTGTGAACAAGGGGCAAGATATGAAAGGCGTTGTTCTGTTCAGTAGCTGCTCCCCATAGCTCCACACCCCCCATCCACCTAGCTCTAATCTACAGTGGTTTTCTGAGTTTCCTGGGATTAGTGTTAGCTTGCAGGTAATATATGACATTTATTTAGGTGTATCTTGCAAACAACAGTTTGTGAACCCATCCGAAAATCTTTTTGTTTCAATAGGTGAGTTGAGTCCATTTGCATTTATTAATGTGACATATTTAGGTTTAAGCTGACGTCATGAATATGTTAGGCTTTTATTTCAAAAACTTTTCATGATGTAATGTTTTCTTGCTCTGTTTTTTTTCTGTTCTAAAATTTGTACCTGAGATTTGTTTTAATCAGGTATGGTAAGTTGACAGACAAGAGACAGACAACTGCTTTTGGAAAGCATTAATTACATTTACTAAGAGAATGGGGCATACCATGCCACAAAGGACCATGTAGAGAAGCACCCAGGTTGGTCAGGAGGCAAGAGTAAGGGGAACCCTAGGCCTTTATTGCTATAGTTGTGGGAAGTTTTTAGGTGGGGATGTCCCTTACTGGGGAGGAAGTGAAACACAAATGTTGGGGTTTGTGGTTGGAGGCTTTGTTAGTTGCAAAAGCTGGGATCACAGAGGAGACGTAAACAATTTTGGCTTCTACTTTGGCCTTGTGATTAATGGAGACCAAACAGACAACACAATATGGAAGAAAACCAGAAGAGATTCTTCTGATAATTTATTAACATATTTTCCCTATAACTTTATATAATAGTTATAACTTTGACTTTTTAAACAGTATTATTTTCTTCTTTGAACACAATGTAGTTTATTTATATGCCTATATAGTCAGTGTGTGTGTATATATAACTATATATTTATAATACACTGTGTACTATATGAATATACTATATGAATATAGTATATAGTATATATAGCATAGTATATAGTATATAGCATATATACATACTCATATAGTATAAATATATATATAGTATATGAACATACTATTTATGTAGTATATATCCTTGTCCTTCTCTCTAATCTACCTTTATTTTGTTTGATGTTATCTGAGTTGACTTTTGTGAAATATGCTTTTAATTCTATTAATAGATTTATCAGCTTTCTGTACCTTTTAGGCCTCTACCCCAGCCTTTAAAGGTGAAGATATCATATTTACACTACTTACCTTCTCCCTCCTTCCTTTTTTTCAAAAGTCAGGACTTAATATTTACTTTCTGTTCTATGGCAATTATCCTCACATTTATCTTCAGTTTTTATCTTACTGTTAAACATTCAATGTACATTGCCAGTTTTTCCTTCTGTTCACCTAGTTTGCTGTAAGTCGTATCTTAGTAGATTCTACAAGAATGGCTCACTTTCTGAGTTCTTGTACGTTAGGACGTGTTTGTTGGCTTTTACATCAGTGGTGTTTGTCTGGCAGTCTAGTACCATTTGAACACTCTCATAACAAATGAGAAAGTTTGGCTTTTTTGGTCTTGCCTCACTAAAGCAGAACCCAAAACTTCCCTAGCATTCTATGGAAGGGCATATAACCTAGCCTTCTTCAATTGGATCTCCCTTCCTATCTCCCTCCCTCCCTCCCTTTCTTTTCTTCTTTTTGTTTCTCTTCTTTTTTTTAAAGGTTCTTATTTATTGAGAGAGCAAGAGTTGGGGGGGGGCAGGGAGAGAGGGAGAAGCGGCTCCCCGCTGGGCAGGAAGCCTGATGCGGGGCTCAATCCTAGGACCCCGAGATCATGACTTGAGCTGAAGGCAGACGCTCAACCGACCAAGCCACCCAAGCACCCCAATCAGATGTTTCTTAATGAGATTTCTGTTTCAGATGCAGCAACTTAAGGAGACCCCATGAAGAACTCTTTGTTGCTCTTTTTGTGTGGGTGGGGACATTCTTTACACCTCTCCCCGGGGGCAGTCATTTCCCAGTGTCCTAGGTACAGAAGTGGTATCAATGAGCCATGGAGGCACAACACTTTCCTCTAGTGCCTTGTGTGGCAGTAGGATGATAATGGCTTCCTCTTTAGGTCAATTCTAAGGCATGGTTTTAGATAGTGCATCTTGAAGCTTAGCCTTTTGGTTCGTGTCTTCCAATGATTCTGTGAGCTAACCAAAATTCTTTAAAGAAAATCTCATTTTCCTACTTAATCAAGTTAGTCAGTTTCTATTATTTGCAACCAAGATGCTGCAAACTATAACCAAATGGACCAAATCTGACCCATTACCTACTATTAAATGGTTTTTAAAAATTAAGAATATTTAGTACTCTTGGGGCGCCTGGGTGGCACAGTGGTTAAGCGTCTGCCTTTGGCTCAGGGTGTGATCCCGGCGTTATGGGATTGAGCCCCACATCAGGCTCCTCCGCTATGAGCCTGCTTCTTCCTCTCCCACTCCCCTTGCTTGTGTTCCCTCTCTCGCTGGCTGTCTCTATCTCTGTCAAATAAATAAATAAAATCTTTAAAAAAAAAAAAAGAATATTTAGTACTCTTAACATGAAATGTTTATGAAATTCAACTCTTAGTGTTTATGAATAAAGTTGTATTGGAACACAACCACACACATTTATTATCTATAGCTGCTTTAGAGCTAAAATGACGGAGTATTTGTGACAGAGATCGTATAGCCCAGAAAGTCTAAAATTTTCACTATCTGGCTCTTTAAAGTTTGACTCTTGGTTTGCAGTTAAGAAACTTGATTAAAACATCTGGGTATAAAGTTCTTTCTTAAAAATCTTGTAGGCAGGGGCACCTGGGTGGCACAGCGGTTAAGCGTCTGCCTTCGGCTCAGGGCGTGATCCTGGCGTTATGGGATCGAGCCCCACATCAGGCTCCTCTGCTATGAGCCTGCTTCTTCCTCTCCCACTCCCTCTGCTTGTGTTCCCTATCTCGCTGGCTGTCTCTGTCTGTCAAATAAATAAATAAAATCTTTAAAAAAAAAAATCTTGCAGGCATTACTCCATTGTTTTACTGATGAACATTGCTTTGGAGAAATCTGAGAGCAGCCAGATGTTTTTTTCTCTGTCAAGATGGCTTATCAGTATGACTGCTCATTCAACATCTCTTCATCTATTTCTTGTACTCCAGCAAGATCCTGAGAAGCTGCTGCCAACCTGTATGCCATATCCACACTACTGCAAATGGGGTTTTACTTTTTGCCCCAAAAGGGGTGTAAAGTATATTTTAAGAAATACACTTTGTTGGTTTCTTCTACAATATTCACCACCAGCATCATCTCAGCCTCTTCCCTCTTTTAAGGCTACCTGGGTCATCCTGATAACATTGGGCAGCTTTTCCTAGTGTGTTGGGGTCTGGGGATTCAGTTGTTTCCTAGTTCACAGAAGATGGACTATATATTTTTATTTTTCAGTTTCCTTATTTGGTTTTGAGCAACTTCACAGGAGAGAAAGGGGAGAATGCCTCCATCTTGTTGCTAGAAATCCTTTTTATTCTCTTGAAATTTTTCATATTCTTAAATCAAGTTGCTTACCTACTTTGGTTAAGTTCTGTGCCCTCATTTATAAGTGATATAATCACCCACTGTATGTGTACTGACCTCATATGGGTATGTGTTTTTAAAATCTGTTTTATCTGTTGGGGCAGCAGCAGCAGCAGCAGAATAAAGTGAAGTCTTTGTCCTTACAAAGTAAGACAAGAGATGGTGGCTTGGTCCACAATAGTGGAACTGGAAGTAATTAAAAGTACTGAGTGAATTTGCTGATGGACTAATATAAGGGTAAGAGAAAAAAAAGAGACAAAGATAACACCAATATTTTTGGCGTGAGAAACCACCAGGATAGTTTTAAACATTATAAAATTTCAGAATACCTGGGAAAAGGGAAGATCCAAGTACCTTCTCAAGAAAAAAGAGATCATGTGCCAAGAATAAAAATCATAATGGCCTTGGATTTCTAAACAGAAACACTGAAAACTAAAACTCTATGCTCAAACTATCAATCCAGGGGTAAGGTCTGCCTTATGAACTCTTTCTCAGGAAGCTACTAGAAGATGGGTTCTACCAAAAGGAGGCAGTGAAACAAGAAAGAGGAAGGCATAGAAGTCAGGAAATGGGACAGAAAATGGGAGTCCCAAAATAACAGCTGTGTAGTTCAGACTCGAAAATGCTCGAGAAACCCAGGAGAGAGGTCTCTAAGAAGTTAAAATAGACTATTTGTTTGCATGTTCTGAGAGGAGACATAGACTTGCAATAGAGCCTCAGGGCCAAATTAGTGGTAGATACAGAGAAAGCTAAGTTGTTGAAAAACAATTAATTATTAACTCTAAGGAAAACAAAAAGTCCTGTACAAGAAAGGAAATGAGTAATACTCAATAGTCATAATAATGCTGAGGCTAAATATAGATTTAATATATAAGATCATGACATATATGGGGCGCCTGAGTCAGTCACTAAGCGTCTGCCTTCAGCTCAGGTCATGATCTGGATCGAGCACCACACTGGGCTCTCTTCTCAGCAGGAAGCCTACTTCTCCCTCTCCCACTCTACCTGCTTGTGTTCCCTCTCTCACTGTCTGTCAAATAAATAAATAAAATCTTTAAAAGAAAATGATGACATATAACTAAATTGGAATAAAATGGGAAAGTGTGTGTGTGTGTGTATGTGTAACCATACATAAGGGTTTAGGAGAAGAGCATTCTCACCTTCTCTGTAGTAAGTTAATGAGGCTGCTTGGTTTTAATATAGCCTTGCACAGCTATTGAATTAAAACAAGTGCATATTTAACTTTGCTAGTAGAACAAAAAGCATTTAAAATTTTTTTCAGTAGCTAAGATGTTAAATATGTCAATATAAAATATTTCCAATTTTTTTGGAATTGAAAGTTGGTTTCAATTTATTTCTGAAAGAAATTCAGTATTTGTGTGTCAGAACTATTTAAACATTAAGATGTAACTTTGCGAATACTTACCAAGATGGATATTTAATATAAAAAAACTATGAAATATTTATAAGAATAAGAGGCCAAAAATAAAACTATGAAAAAAAATATATCATTTAAAAATATAAACAATTTATTTTTAATCTTTCAGAAGAGCTGTAAAAAATTAGCACCTGACTTTATCACTTCTTAAATTAACACTCTTTTCCTATTACATTACCTTTAGTACGTCATTTTCTAGAGAACGTGGTTTTTTTTTTTTTTTAATGTATTCTTTATTACAGAGATGGTTTTAAACTGCTAATAATCCCAGGAGGTGCTGGTTTGGTAGTCCTTTTACATAGTTTGAAGCTGGTAAACCTTTGGGCCTTTTTTTAAGAGGTAACCTTGGTCATTTAGTGATCCAATAAAATTTTCAAAATCAGCAACCTGGAATAAAATATCAAAAAGCAGCCCATTAAGTAATATGCAAAAATATGATTTATAAAAGGAATCTCTCAAACAGAAATATACAATTCTCAAGTTTCTTGGGCAAATACATTTATTTGTATTTCCTCATAGAGAAAACTGCTCACATATGAGCTTTCAATTCTGAGATTCTATTCTAGTTGATTAGCTGAGCTGATAAAAAATAAAAACTCCAGTATCCAGAGTATTTTTTTAAAAGATTTTATTAATTTATTTGAGAGAGAGTGTGTGAGAGAGAGAGCACAAGCTGGGGGAGAGGCAGAGGGAAAGGTAGAAGCAGGTTCCCCGTTGAGCAGGGAGCCTGACGCAGGGCTCGATCCCAGGACCCTGGGATCATGACCTGAGATGAAGGCAGACGCTTAACCGAAGGAGCCACCCAGGCGTCCCCAGAGTATTTTTAATATTTGTTTTAGATTAGCTTCAAAACAAAAGTTAGACTCGCTTCAATTCTGAAATTAAGTGGGCAGTTTTCCATATAAACTTTTCTGTGCTTCAAGTTGTATTACATCCATTTTCACTAAAACTTTTAAGTAGGTAGAGCAGGTGGAATCATGTCTATTTAACAAATGAGGAAACTGAGATTCAAAGACGTTAAGATGACTTGCCCACAAGGGATTTAAAAAAAACATGGAAAGTGAGTCTTGCTATGTTTCTCCCAACTGTCAAGATACTGAAAAAGAGGTAGGTATGTGTTTTAGATAAAAACTTGTTTTTTTTTAGAGCTCTGAGCAGCTCATTTCATAGCTTAAGTAAAGAAAATAAGCTTATATTTTGAAACAGTCCAAAAAAGCCTATTCCATTCTTTTTATCCAAATCTTTTATTATTTTTTTCAATCTCCATTTTATTTTTTTATTTCAATTCCAGTAATAGTTAAGAGTGTTATATTCATTTCAGGTGTACAATATAGTGATTCAACAATTCCACATATTATTCAGTGCTCCTCCTAAGTGTATTTTTTTTAAAAAAGATTTATTTTTATTTTTTTCTACAGATTTACTTATTTATTTGAGAGAGGACGCACGTGTGATTGAGCACACATGGGGGAGGGACTTAGGGGTCCCTAAGGGGGGAGAGAGAAGCTTAAGCAGACTCCCTGCTGAGTGCAGAGCCCAACTTGGGGCTCAATCTCAACACCCTGAGATCATGGCCTGCATGCCCCACCCACTGAGCCAGCCAGGTATCCCTGATAAATACTTTTAATCCCCATCACCAATTTCACCCATCCCCTCCCCCCACCCTCCCTCTGGTAACCACCTGTTCTCTATAGTTAGGAGTCTGTTTTTGGTTTGTCTTTTTTTTGTTGTTGTTTGTTTTGTTTCTTAAATTCCACATATGAGTGAAATCATATGGTATTTGTCTTTATCTGACTGACTTATTTTGCTTAGGATTATACTCTCTAGCTCCATCCATGTTGTTGCAAATGGCAAGATTTCATTCTTTTTTTATGGCTGAGTAATATTCCTTTGTGTGTGTGTGTGTGTGTGTGTGTGTGTGTGTATACACTGCATCTTCTTTATCCATTCATCTATTGATGGACACTTAGGTTGCTTCCATAATTTGGCTATTATAAATAATGCTACAATAAACACAGGGGTGCATATATCACTTTGAATTAGTGTTTTTGTATTCTTTGGGTAGGTGCACAGTAATGTGATTGCTGGATCATAGGGTAATTCTATTTTTAATTTTTTGAGGAACTTTTGTACCGTTTTCCACAGTCATCCAAATCTTTTGATATTTAAAAGTGCTATACTTAATAAAGACCTCATGAGATTGTCGTAAAAAAGATTAAGTATTTGGTTTATCATACCTGAATGTTTAGCTCTTTGGCAATCTGCCGAAGTTGTTGAAATTGAAATAAATTATTGTAAGTTCTTTCAGCAATGTTGTTGAGAGCAGAAATAAATCTTTTTGCTGTTGACCTGTTGCTCATTCCAGAACCGTGCTGGGATCGCTCAAAATCTAGGTTCCCAAATTCATCAGAATAAGTTCCTAGCATGCTTAATAAAAGGAGAGAAAAACAAAGTTACCCAGTGTGGCATGGCTATAAAATTTTTGTCCCAGGTTATAAGAAGAAAAATGTGTAACCAACCATGAGGCTCATGTAGCAAAGATTTAAACATGTACTGATTGAATGGCCACTATGAAATTCATGATGGTATGAACTATGTGGAGATAAAAACATTTTTGGACACAGTTATCACTTGTAAGAAACTTGTGCATTTGAGAAGAGAAAAGCATAAGAATACAGGGTTGATAAACTATGATACAAATACCTGGAACATTCTTTTTGATTCATGAAAAAAAGGAATTCTAAACATACTAAATTTAGGCTTTAGAAGATAAAGATATGTTCCTAGCTCCTAGTGCAACATCTGACAAATGAAAGATGTTTAAAAATACTGGGGGAATGAACTAGAAGTGTTTTTGCTGACTTGCAGTAATGACGGTTAGATATGAAAGGATCCACCTATTATTTCCATTTCTCTGCTGCTTCCTCTTATTTTCACAGTATCATTAAAGAAAGAGATATGTACTTTATAGATTTTAGCCAGAAGTCTGAAAACACCAGAGATACAGTTAGCCATCATCTATAATACAGTTTTATGGCTGATTCCCCGCCTCTACAATGGAACAGATATAATTTCACAGCATGGCTTACAGGCAAAGATGTCATTTAAATCAGGAATTGGTTAATCAAATATAAATTGGTCACCTGCTAGGCAGTAGACTTGTAGTGGTGAATAAAACAGATGTAATTCCTGCCCTTAAGGAGCTTATAGCAATGAGTTTACAGGGTTACTAAAAGCATAGCTTCATTTTGTTCCCTGAATAATAAGAGCCTACATGAAAGAGAAAGTTACAAATAGGAGTCATCCAAATAAGACTATAATAAAAATAAACATAATATAATTAATGTAAAAAGATATAATGAACGAGAGCTTATTTCTCATAAGATACTTTTCAAAAATGCTCTAAGCTACTATGTTAATTATTAACAACTTATGTTCACCTTAATTATATTTAATAACCATATGCTATCCCATTTAGTCCCACAATCCTCTGATTTAGGGACTATTCTTATTCCCATTTTATGAAAGAACAAAGTCTAATAAGGTAAGTGACTTGCCAAAGGTTACACAGCAAATGAGTGGCATATCTGGGATTTGAATCTGAGCTATACGGCTTCAGACGTGAAGATTTATAAATATCTAAGCCACTTTCCGGAAAGAGAAAAAACTCAATTATCTTTCATCTTTGAAGGTGGCTCTATTCTCCTGTACTTCCTAGTACATTTTTAATTTTAAAGATAACTTATGCTAACTTCTACCCATAAACATTTAGTTTTTATAGCTATGTGCTTTGATAACTATGATGAACTGTATCACAGCTTAGATTTTTCTTATTTTGGCTTCTGCTTCTGAGTTAAAATGTAATTTTACAGGTTCAAAAACACATTAAGGGCAAACATTCAAAAACTCAAGACAGGGAATCTCTGAAATGGAAAAGCTAATGAATGAAAAGTGATTACTATGGTCAACTTTACTATCAATGCAGTACATTTACTGAGGGCATACTGTGTGCTAGGTATGACCCTGGATCCTAGAAGTACACTGGTAAATATAACAGATAAGGTCCCTTCTCTTATAGAGTACAGACTAAGGTCAGAAAGCATGGTAAGAATAACAAAATGGATAATTCACAATCTAGTCTCAGCGTGTTTAACTGGGTCTTGAAATATACTATGGAAGTAACAATAGTTAATTCCAATCACTAGGAATCAGCCTATTCTCGTTATCTGAAAATTTTTATGAAAGCCAGTAAGGCACACTCAATTCACGGAAACAAAGTGGTAATCTCATGTAGGTACTGTTTATAGTTAATGATGAGCTATCTTTTTTCAGAAGCCCAGAAGTAAACTGACAGCCTAAAGCTAATTCAGAGTTACCAGCAGGGCAATTTTGAGAAGCAATAAAAACAAATACAAAGTTCTACAAGAAATGCTAAAGAGTTCCTCTTGGATGGAAGAGTACATGTAAACACTGTCCGACATGAAGATTCAGACACACAGAACTAATTATAAATGAGCAATATACCATTTTTATTGAAAAGTTTTAAAGAGTAATTTATCTTAAGTGCAGTGCTCAGATATGAGAACAAATCAGACCAGTGGACTTACTGTGGAGAAATACCAGATGGCTGCTTGAGGCAATGTCTGGCATCTAACACCTACAGAAACTAAGGAAGGGTAAAGCCTCAAAAGTAGAATGTTACAGGTAAGAGAGTGTGACAGGTAGTTTGATCCCTGATTTGCTCGATAGCCACAAGTCTATGAAGTAGAAGCACATGACACTGGTCAGTACAGCCAGGCACCAGAAGGCCCAAAGGGTGAGAGATCATTAAATGGAAAAGGAAATGTTAGCTCCAACTCCCCACGTGGAGAGTTTAAGAGCAAGATGCTCAGAAAGACTGTAAACAAAGAGGCAACTTTTGGTCACTAAACAAGAAGTCCGTACTGTTGGGTCATTGTTTTTAATTGGGGAAAAAAAGTTAGAACCCAGATTTTCTGGAATTTTTGTTAGATTCACTGACTTAGTTTTCTAGTGAAAAAAGGATCTCTGTTAGGGCAATCTCTAGGTTTCTAATTGGTCTGGTCTACCAGAAGTCAGGCAGATAACTGGTATTTGTGGCCATTCCTTTATGTCACGTGCTAGTACACTGAACCTCTGGCAGCACGTTGTAGGAGACAGTCTAGTAATTCCTGGACTACCTGGTTGCTTACAAATGGCAACTGGAGAGTCTCCAACACAATGAAGTCAACTGGAGAGGGAATGAAGCCAGCTTGGTAAAAATTTTATCTCTCAAGACTCCTCAGACCCTAGTACTGAATCATGTAAAAGAGAAAATGGACAGTCCAAGCACTGTGTAATATTAAACCAAGACAAGAGACAAAAGATAATATGTTAGGAATTGGTCAAAAGGGTTAGTAGTCATTAAGTGCTAATGATTTTACCCATTACGAGGTTGTTGCTTTTGAGCGTTCTCAAAATAGGTGTTTTTGAATTGATTTTAGAACTACGTGAATGTATTATCCATTCAAAAATATTTTTAATATAAAGATTATCTACACAAAGTTTTTTAAAAAAGATTTTATTTATTTATTTGACAGAGAGAGACAGCCAGTGAGAGAGAGAACACAAGCAGGGGGGTGGGAGAGGAAGAAGCAGGCTCCTAGTGGAGAAGCCTGATGTTGGGCTCCATCCCAGAATGCTGGGATCACGCCCTGAGCTGAAGGCAGATGCTTAACGACTGCGCCACCCAGGCGCCCCTCTACACAAATATTTTAAACCAAGAAAGTATAGTTTGTTCAGAGAATCAAACAAGCTATGTAAAAATAATTTTGCTTGGCCTTAATATATAATTTGAGATGAAAAGATGACTGATATTTCACTTAAAACAGCATTTAAAATTTAATCGTACCTGTATTTCATAACTTCAACTATATCCTCAGCATCCTCTTTGGTCGCTTCCTCTCTTAATTCCAACCTTGCTCGGGCCTTTGAAAGAAAACAAGTATTTTTAGATAACAAAAGTAAGTACATTTACATTGTTTGAGCAGGGTATAATATGTTGAAGCTTATTTCATTTATTCATTTCACACAAAAACTGATTTTGGGGGGAGGGAGACTGTAATATGGAAAGTCAGAATAAAATTATCTGAAAACTTAAGTATGCAAACACTCATTTAAAATATGGATGAAAACCTATTTGTATCTACTAACATATATCTTTTGGAATGTTCATTTCAGAAAATTTGATTATGAAATACACTTGGTTTTTCCTTGCCTTTTACTTTCAGGAAATCATGTCTAACCAATTTGTTAAAACAACATAGAAGGATAATCTGATTTTAAATGCAAAAAGCCCAAACTCTAGCTAATTTCAATTGCCAGAGTTCTCTTAGCATTCCAAACCTGTGAATAAATATTATTGCTATTAGAAAAATAGGTACAATCCTTATGGGCCTGTCGTGTATCAAATCAAATACTGACACATTCCATGTTTCCATATATTCAACTTAGAATCTCAGAATCCTTAATTAACCTAACCACTTGTCACACTCCAGGAGTCTTAAATGTCAATTAAGGGCGGGGGAGTTGAATGGTATGTAACTGGTCCTGTGCCTACAAAGAAGTGGATA
The DNA here is from genome assembly GCF_024610735.1 of Ursus americanus. Lineage (NCBI taxonomy): Eukaryota > Metazoa > Chordata > Mammalia > Carnivora > Ursidae > Ursus > Ursus americanus. The sequence continues at coordinate 30,890,813 of NC_142148.1, read as the reverse complement.
TACTTTGATTAGTTACGATACAGATATGACCAAACATTTTTTTAAAAATTTTATACATCCGGGGCACCTGGGTGGCACAGCGGTTAAGCGTCTGCCTTCGGCTCAGGGCGTGATCCCGGCGTTATGGGATCGAGCCCCACATCAGGCTCCTCCGCTAGGAGCCTGCTTCTTCCTCTCCCACTCCCCCTGCTTGTGTTCCCTCTCTCGCTGGCTGTCTCTATCTCTGTTGAATAGATAAATAAAATCTTTAAAAAAAAAAATTTTATACATCCATTTCTAATGTCTCTCAGTTGGAAGAAAAATTGAGTTAATTATGCAGGAAATTGAGAGAAATCATATCACCTCTTGCCCCATTTTTAAGTCAGAAAACATGAACTTAAAATAAACCTCTGTTAGACGAATCAGAGATTCCAGCTGTCTAGTGGTGATGGGTGAGCTATTTAACCGCTGGCTCTGTTTCCGAAGCTCAAGGTAAAAATCTTGAAGGATCTGAGCAGCTTCTGTGGATAGCCTTGGATAGACATACTGCCGAGCGTAACCAATGTACTTTCTCAATAGCTGGTGGGGAATTAGATCTATTGTTTCTCCAGGAACTACCTAAAGCATGATAAAAAGGTCCAAGATTATAAGGATAGCAAATAAAATCTTTCTGTTAAAATAACTTGTTGAGACACATAAAAAATTCTAAAAGACTTTCCAAATAAGCCAAACACTGTAGTTCCAGCTCTGAGTCTAGCTGGCTTAGATGATTTCAAATGAAGTTTACATAAACCCTACTATTGTAATATAAAAGGTTTTGGCAGGAAAGCAATATACCACTGCTCTACAATAAGCAACACCCCGAACTCTGACATTCAAACAGAACCGAAATGAATGATTAAGAAAGAGAAGCCTACCTTTAATCTTTCTGATAATGGTTTATCAGACACCACTTCAAGTATGGACGTATTTGAATCCTGACTATTCATGCGAGCTATGGTTGCACTACTGACAGCTCTCTGTTTTCCCGCTCTTATTGCAATCACATGTTCAGAGAGTAAGTGATCGTGATCCTCATCTGGGGTGTCTAACAGGATAAAGACCAAATCAAATCGGGATAGCAGGGCGCTCCCCATTCTAAGAGGCATAAAAGAAAGAAAAAACAATGATTGGAATCAAAACAAACAGAAAACTGTTTACTCACTTGTTTACTATTCAACTTCCATGTACAACTTTAAAAAAATAAACTAATTTAGGTTAAAGAAACAAGCAATAGCTTTTGGATTTGATATATGCACCAACTCTGGAGAGACACCAGGCCATACACCCTTCAACATGTAAATAAGCCACGTATGTACCTACCACCTTTGGTAGGTTGAGGATAAGGCCCCTTCTCACACAATCTCTTTTTTAAAATTATTTATTTATTTGCCAGAGAGAGAGACAGAGAGAGCACAAGCAGGGGAAGCTGCAAGCAGAGGGAGAAGCAGGCTCCCTGCTGAGCAAGGAGCCCACTGCGGGACTCGATCCCAGGACCCCAGGATCATGACCTGAGCCAAAGGCAGACATTTAACCGACTGAGCCATCCAGGCGTCCCACAATCTCTGTTTTCTGTATTAATATTCTGTCTTTCCCTCTCCCCTCCCCCATTTCCCTCTCTTCCTCTCTTAAAGAAAAAAGTCTTTATTATCATTATAATAAAAATGCTCTGTTCTACTTTGTCATCTTCCCTGATCCCACCAATCAGATAATCCTTCTATTTGAGAAAAGAAAACTAAAATCCAGAGTGATTAAAGAATTTGGCCAAGGCCCCAAAGCAGGTTTGGGTACCTCTAAACACCAGAATCCAAGTCCTTGTTCAATAGGATCTTTCTGATTTTTCCAATATAGCACGTTTTCACTTTACTAAGAAAAACGAATAGATTGACTTTTTTGGTGGTGGTGGTACAGGATCTCCAAGAACAACTGTGTATTTTGCTATGTATCATTTCCATAGTAAAGGTACACATTATCATCAACCATTAGAAAATTTGGTTTTTTTCTCTAGAATTTAAGTTTCCAATTTTTCACATGAGGCATTCTTTTGTTTTTTCCTCACTTTTGCATCATTTCAGTCTATTTCCCCTTTCCTATACCTTTTTTCCAACCTATATAGAACAAATGAGAAGAGAGAGCATACACACAGACAAATACAAACTTTGTTTCTGGAAGTGGGATCACACCCTATTGATGAGAACATAATGTGCTCTTTCAACAGTAAAGCACAGAGCTATCAGCACATACACAGCAACTTCCAGTTTTGTAATTGCTACCTTCTACCGCACAACCTTGCCATAGTTTAACCACATCCTTATCAAAGGGCATTTTAAGTTATTTCCAATTTTTGGTTGTGATAATGCCATCATACCCAACCTGTAAATATACCTCTGTGCACTTGTGTGACTATTTCTGTGGCTATGATTCCTAAAAGTAGAACTGGCTAAAAACAAATTGAATGTACGTTTCAAATATTGATAAACAGGGGCACCTGGGTGGCTTATTCGGTTAAGTGTCTGACTCTTGATTTTAGCTCAGGTCATGATCTCAGGGTTGTAAAATCAAGCCCTGAGTCAGGCTCCGCACTGGCTGTGGAGCCCACTTGAGATCTCTCTTTCCCTGCCCCCTGCACCCCCCACCACTTGCTCGTGCTCATTCTCTCAAAAAAAAATAGTGATAAACATGCCAGTTGTCCTTCAGTATGCTAACTTGAATGTGAGAATCCATTTCCCCAACCCTTTGCCAATAATGATTATTAATATTTAAAATGTTTGCCAATCTAATAGCTATCAATAATGATACTTCACTGTTTTAATTTGTAGTGCTCAAACATGTTTTTGTACATTTACTGGAACTTACCATTTCTGTGAACTATTATGTCCTCTGTTATCTTTTTCTCATTGGTTTATAAGGATTCAATATATTAAAGGTATAAATACGGGAAGAGACTTACTTTAAATTCTCAGAAACTGTTTTGGCTTTATTGTAGTGGCCTCCAACTGGATTTGCAGCAGCAATAATGGATGTTCTTGCAGGGAGGCTACAAACCATGCCGGCCTTAGCAAGACTAATACTTTGCTGTTCCATAGCTTCTAACAAGGCTTGATGTTGATTCCCCATCTTATCAAATTCATCTATCCCACAAATACCTACAATCACAGTAAAATAATACAGACAAAAAGCTTTCTCTGGTCAAGTTCCAAATCTTACAGGATGGAAACTGTTTCACAATAAAGAATTATTTGTAATTGTTTCCAGCAGTTAAAATTATAAAATGTCATACGGTTGAGAATTTGTGCTTATTTTACAGCAAATAAAACACTTGTCTTAATTAACTTTAATGTAGTATTTTCTTCATTCAGCATTTTCCATAGGCAAGGCACTGTGGTGTGAGGGCTATAAAAATGAAGATACGAGACTGACCCTCAAAAAGCTCAAAGACGTACATTCAAACAGGTGAGATAAGATATATACATATTCAAAAGATAGTATATTTCAACAACTACAAGAGTTAGGCATAATTACATAAGATCAGTTTTCTGGGTAAGGAGAGGACATATGAGTAAAAACTTCAAGGTGGAAAGGGACCAAGCCTTGCAGACCTATCTGGGGTAAGGGAAGCATGAATACAAAAGCCTAATGCAGGAATGGGATGTGCCTGGAGTGCTGGTGGTGTCCCAGGTATAGCAAGAAGGCCATTGTAGCTGGAGAATAAGAGGGGAGTAGTAGATAATGCGGCAAAAGAGGTGATTAAAAGGCCAGAATGTGAAGAGCCCTGAACCACTGGCAAGCCTTGAGCTTTCACTCAGAGTGCAATAGGGAGCCACTGGAGGGTTCTGAGGAGAATAACTTGATCTGAGTTTTAACAAGATTGCTCTGCCTTGTTAAAAGAACAACAGGAAGGGCAAGGGTGGTCACAGGTGTTCCAACTATGAGATCACACTAATAATCCATGTAAGAGAGGACAGCAGCACTGGAGAAGAGGCTGGATGCTGGGTATATATGGAAAGTAGAGCCCACAATATTTGTTGATAGACTGGATATGGGGTATAAGCAAAAGTCAAGGATGACTGTGCATTTTCTGATTTGAGCAAAGAGAAGGATGGAATTATCACTGAGATGGGAAAGGCTATAAGAACGGGTTTAAAGGGGAACATCAGGATTTCAGTTTAGGACATGTTAAGTTTGAAGAAGTTATGGAAATACTGCAATAACAGGCAATAAGAAATATATGTCTAGAGTATAAGGAAGAAGAGATACAAATTTGGAAATTTTCAGCAAATAGGTAGGCAAAGCCATGGGACTAGCTAAGATCATGAAGAAGGTAAGCATAGACTAAGAAGAAAAAGGTACATAAACAAAGCATCTGAAGGTGCCAACCAGTTAAAGTTGGGGAGATAAAGAACAAGACTGAGAAGGAACAGTCAATGAAATAAAAAAAACCAGAAGAGTGTAATGTCCTGGAAACGAAGGAGGTAAAGTATCAAGGAAGTGGGCGCCGAGAGGATCTGGATTCAGAAATGTGGAGGTCACTGGCAAACAAAGGAATGAGCGACCCTGACTGGAATCTGGGCACTGCCTGACACATGCATAGGACATTTTTTTCTATAGGGTTAAAGCATCACCAAGAGAAACTTAAGTAGCAAAGCTTAATTAGAGATCCCTTCTTGCTGAGCCCTGCAACTGGATTTCTTACAAACTATCAGTCAAATCCTGAAAAACATCCAATGAGATGGGTTAAAATACAGCAAAACTTCTAATTATAAAGTAATAGCTCTAAATTCTTAAGTCCTCTGAGAGTAAAAGGATAATATTCACCTTATTTTCAGCTCCAAGGCATCTAGAATTCTTCTGGGCTAAGTAATAGTAATGTATTCAGCAAGTATTTGCTGTGCACCTATGTACTGGGCAATGTGAATATGGCAGTTAACAGGATGACCAAATCCCCCCACTTAATGTAAAGTTTTAAAACAGTCTTTAAACAAATGATCACAAATGTGATGGTGGTTGTGAAATGGGAAGTGAAAGAAGCAATCTATACCTGTTTGACTTGATTGATTTTTATATGTAATTGTGTCTATTGCAAGATTCTGAAAATGAGTGACAGTAAGTACCAGTTTCAATTCTGCAGTTTAACTCTATTTCCAGTTATTTTTTCTGGCACTCGTTCTCCACTCACTAATGCCTCTTGAACAGAATGTAAAGAAATTAATTGGAAAGGAAAAGGCTTAAAAAAAAAAAAAACCCAAAGCTCCAGAATTACTAATTATTTAAACCTGGAATAATGCATTTAAAACCCTTGGCTCAATTTAAAAATAGAAGCTGTAATATTAGGGAAGTTAAATGTTGCAAACATGGAGAGTTTAGTCTCTTACCTTGATCACCAAGTACAAGAGCACCGGCTTCCAAAGCAAAATCTCCAGAGGAACTATCTTTTGAAAGAGTTACAGTCAAACCGGAAGTGGTTGTGGTATTACCACAAACATACACACCACGTGGAGCAACGTTGCATACTGCCTAGGGAAGCAAAAGGTTTAAAAGAATCAGCCAGGGGTGTCTGGGTGGTGCAGTTGAGCGTTGGACTCTTGGTTTCGGCTCAGGTTGTGATCTCAGGGTCGTGAGACTAAGCCCTGTGTCAGGCTGGGCGTTGGGCATGGAGTCTGCTCGGGATTCTCTCTCCATCTCCCTTTGGCCCTCACCCACCATGTGCTCTCCCTCTCTCAAATAAATCTTTTAAAAATTAAAAAAAAAAAAAGAATCAGACAAAATAAAAGGGAAAAAATAGCTAATAGTGACTGCTCACAAATGTCAGCTATATGCCAAGTATTCTTCTAATAGCTTTACTGTACAATCTTTACTACCACAGTTGATAAGAAGATATTATTACATCCCCATTTTGTGACATAGAAAACCAAGGCCTGCAGAGAGTAATTCACATTGCTATGAAGGTGTGAAGTGAGGATTCAGTTAAACCCAGGCAGCCTGCCTCTGATGTCTGTGGTCATGTGAACACTACACAGTTTCACTTTATGCTTCATTTTCAAGTTTAAACAGAAAAAACATGAGGGCCAATTTTAATTTCAAAGGCTTCAATGCTTCTTTATACAGCAGGTAATAAAACGGCTCAATAATACTGACTTTGTGAGTAAACAAGCTATGGCAGGTCAGAAAAGTGGTTAAATAGTGCAAGAATTAAAAGCATGGACCTCCAGAATCAGGCAGACCTGTTTAAATCTTGGCTTTACCATGCACTGGCTACGCTACTTTCAGATCTCTCTGAGCCTCACCTGGGGTGAGGCCTTATGTTTTATCACCTACATCCCTGAGAAGTAAGTGAGATCACGTATGTAAAGCACTTAATCTGGCACCTGGCACACATGCCCAATGCAAGACCATTGTGTATGCTGTGCACTGCACAACCACAGGAGACAGTTCTCATGCTGCTATGTTGATAATGCACGCTGGACATGCGCAGTGCCCAACCCAAGTGACCCCATGGTGTCAAGCTTATAAACAGTAGCTATCATTATTTTTGTTATTTGTAATTCCTTATTTGCCTAGGAGGAGGATGATGGCTTACAATAAAATGGTCAGAGGAAAATAGGATTAAAAATGTAACAATTCATAACTGCTCGTGTTAGCCTAATTTTTAAAAACTCTGGTTTAGCAGGGCTCGAAGACTTACATACAATACACTCCACTGTTTACAACATTTAATTTCCACTAATATTACAGTTTCTATTTTAAAATTAAATTAAATGGCATCATTCCAGGTCTAAAAAACATGAAAAATTGCCAATGTCATTTCTTGGTATTAAATTTTTTCAGTACCATTAAATGTATTTTGAAACCATTATCTGCCAAGATTTATTTCTTAAATTAAAAAAGAGTAAGAGAGGGTTTTCTGCGTGGCTCAGTCGGTTGATTGTCTGGCTCTTGATTCTGGCTTGGGTCATGATCTCAGGGGTCATGGGTCTGCACTTGGAGGGGAGTCTGCTTGGGATTCTCTTTCTCCCTCTCCCTCTAACCCTCCTCCCTGTGCTAGCAGGTGTACTGGTGCACTCTCCTCTCTCAAATAAATAAATAAACTTTTTAAAAAAATCTCATTTATTTATTTGAAAGAATGAGTGAGAGAAAGCATGAGTAGGGGGAGGGGCAGAGGGAGAAGGAGAAGCAGACTCCCTGCTGAACAGGGACCCGATGTGAGGCTTGATCTCCAGACCAAGATCATGACCTGAGCCGAAGGCAGACACTTAACTGACTGAGCCACCCAGGCACCCCTAAATATATAAATCTTAAAAAAAAAAAAAAAAAAAAAGGAGTAAGAGAAAAATGGAAGTTTTATATACCATAAGCAAAATGTATAAATTGTAAGATTTACTTGTATAGATAATCAGAAGGTTAAATATAGATAATGTGAAGGTTAAACCAGGCTTCTACCTATAGTACACTAATTCAAAAGTCACACACATATACGATATAAAAGAAAAGAAAGCTGTAACAATTCAGGTCCCCACGTGTACCTTTTACAGGTGCAGTCTGGCTAGGTATTCTGTTTTCATTTTTATCATCAACTGTTTCCCCTACAACTGGGTGCTCTGTGCCTCAGCTGTCAGGCTTATAGCAAGGGCTCAGAATAGAATTAAAAAAAAAGAAAAAAAAGAAAAAGTAGGCCCTGTTGGTCCAAAGGAACATGGAAACACAGATGAAATGTCAGATCAGGAATTAAAATGATGACTGGTTTAACAATGAAGCCTAGGGAATAAATAATGACTCTGACATGAAGGACAGTGGGTTTATAATGCAATGATGAGGTCAAAGAGGTTCTCAATCCTGGCGGCACAGCACACTCACCTGTGGAAGGTTATCCACACACAGACACTGGAACCCTAATCCAGAGGCTTTTAATTCAGTTGGACTAGGGCAGGCCCCAGGATTTGCAAAGAGTTCCAAAGATGACTGGGATATGCGGCCAGAGTTCCAACCCCTGAACAAAGATTCAGTAGCCACAGGACAACAACTTCCAAAGAGACCCCCGGTCTGGTTAAATTTTCTACACTGGGGGTGGGAGTGGTGGTAAGGAATGGGCATTCTCAGAAAGGACATTATGACTGACTTACCAGGTGTCACTCCAAGGCAACAACAAGTATTCCAACAAGCAGAACCTTCTAGGGCCATCATAAGCCCTGGCAGGGAGAACCACTAGGCTCTGACCGGCAGAGGCAGAATCTCCTTGGGCACCAACAAGAAGTTGGTCACAGAAGGTGCCTTGCTTTAAACTCCGAGAGAAGCAGTGGAGATGCATACAGAACAGATCTCTTACCTTTATCAGACTGTTCCTAAAGCTCAATACAGTGTTTATGGAGTCGTGTGAAGAAAGAATGCATGACCCTGCTTCCCTGCTTTTTACCTCCTCCAGTTATTCTGTTCATGGGTGAAGTCACAACAAAAAAGACTAACAAAGCTGATACCAAAAAAAGAGGGGGTTAGAGAAATGGTTAACATTTCACAATAGTTGACATCTCAACAGACGACCATGTCTGCACAGCCTGTGTAATAGAAACTGGCGCTATGTAAAGATGGCCAGACAGAAGTGACACATTACTCACACAAACCCCAATTCACTTTTACCACCAGACCAACTATATCCTCTGGAACACAAATACTACACGCTTTGAGAAAATTCACTTGTGAATCAGTCATACGTTTCATCAGGAATACATCAAATACTAGATGAATGATTTCCTACCTGTAGCATCTGACTCTTTCCCAGACCTGGATCTCCAACAACAAGGACATGTGGATCTCCTCGAATCGGAATTCTGTTTTTGTCATCTGCATATTTTTGGCTTCCTCCAAAGAGTGCTAATGCCAAACCTGCTTTAACAAGCTCAAGTGTGAAAGAAGAGGGGGGGAGAAAAACCTCAAAACTGAGACAGACATAAAGATGACCAGCGAAAAAGGGATGCTTCTCCTTCTATGTTTATATTTACCTGAGAATTTTTTTAGAAGTATGATTGAACTTTAGTTCTTTACCCTAAGAAAATTAACTTAAAATATAAACTTCCATAATGTAAATGATTAAAAAGCAAAAACTAGGAAGCATATAAGATCAAAGAAGTATTTTTAAAGTCACTGAGTAAAGACCTACCTTGGAAGGCATACATCTACTCCACAAAACTGGGAAATACTTGGTAGCTTCCGCTTTAACACTTAGCGTCCAAAGTCACTTTAAAGGTACCTCATCCCTATTAGCTCAAATTAGTAAGCAGCTTGTTCACAAAAGGAGCTGTAGTTTGCCTTTCACATCATTCATTTATGGAGAATGATGACATATTAAAATACTAATAACTGGTTAACAAAAATTAGCTATTTTTTGCCAACTTTATATATTTTTGGATAAAGATGAAGTACTTACTTCATGACCAAAAATGACAGGACAAAGTGAGCTGAAAAACAAAATACAACTTATAAGTCCTTATTTATGCTTCATTAATCCATTAGAAGATCTACTTTACAACTTGCTTAACTTGCTTTATTTAGCATCAAAAAAAAAGAAAAAGACAGGGGCGCCTGGGTGGCACAGCGGTTAAGCGTCTGCCTTCGGCTCAGGGCGTGATCCTGGCGTTCTGGGATCGAGCCTCACATCAGGCTCCTCCGCTGGGAGCCTGCTTCTTCCTCTCCCACTCCCCCTGCTTGTGTTCCCTCTCTCGCTGGCTGTCTCTATCTCTGTCAAATAAATAAATAAAATCTTAAGAAAAAAAAAAAAGAAAAAGACAAACATAAAATTTACGTCCCTCAAACTCAAGACATTTTATTCTAACAGTAAGTTCCTCAAAATTCTTGGTTAATTCATAAAGGAAAGAATGTTTTAAAAATTGTGCCTATGTAAGGGAGATGGAATACTTGCAAAGCATTTTATTTATTTTTTTGAGCGAGCGAGCGAGAGCAGGGGCAGGGAGGGGCAGAAAAGAGGGAGAGGGAATCTTAAGCAGTCTCCACACCCAACGTGGGCTTGATCTCAGGACCTGAGATTATGACCTGAGACAAAATCCAATCGGACGCTTAACCGATTGAGCTACCCAGGTGCCCCTTTGCAAAGCATTTTAAAGTAACTAAATATACTGTGGATCTATCACCAGCCTTTAAAATACCTCATAATCATGGTCTTCTACTTTAGGATACAGAACTATACTGTATATTTCATGAACACATATCTTTGTGTAGCCAAATCACTGGAAAGAGTGTAGCAGGTGAACTGAGTAAATAATATTTTAAGATGAGATAAAATGTCATTTCTTCAGCTCAATTCAAAGGATCAGAATAAGACCATATATGAATACAAGTGAATATATTTACATTTATCAGTTGTAAAAACAAAGATCAAGCAAAAAAAGCCAGGTGGAAGAGATGTAACCGATGTAAATCATTATCCCTTTTAATACATGTAAACACAGAAGATGGTGTCCTGCCACATCCCCTTGGTACCACTGTTAAGCATGCTCCCACATAATCACTGCTGGCTTCTGACCACGCACCTGCACCTGTCTGCTGAAGGGCTTTCTCTGGCGGCAGAAGCATCAGCAATAGGCAGGCCGGGCAGGCTGAAAATACTGGGTTATATAATATTCGCAGGAGTAGTCCCAAATTTAGGCCTTTGGATGGGAAAATAGTGAGGCTAGTTCTACACAGTCTGGTATACCAGAGGCCTCAAGAGGATTAAGCCCCGGATGCTTGTAGTAACCTCTTCTTTAAGGGACCATACACTGATTACCATCCCTTCTCACTCCTCCATTCCCTAACCAGTATTTCTGGGGATCACCTCAAAAATAAATGCTTACCCAAATCATTGCTTCTGAAGAAACCTAAACTAAAACATAACCTTCCACTGTCTTCTCCATTATCCTTTCATGGTCCTCCACTTGTTAATCTAGCAAAGGTGGACAAACTTTTTCTTACAAGGCCCGAACATAAATCTTTTCAGTTTTACTGTCTGGGTCACAACTACTCAACTTGTGCGAAAGCAATTATGTAGATGAATGGATGGCGCTGTGTTCCAATAAAATTTTATTTACAAAACCAGGCAGTCTGCCTAATATGCCACCCCCTGTGAGATTAACAGATGGATGGCCATGAAAAATTCTAGTTTTAATGCTGAAATCACAAATATAGAACTAAAGGGTAAAAGCAACCTGTGGGAAGAAAACCTTTCTAGTATGGCAGAAGGACCCTGCAACGGTTCATTCTTTTCAAAATGGGTAAAAGGAACCAATCAAGGAGGTGTTTTGATCTTCGGCTCCTCCCTACCTGCTCACAGCCCATTCATCACACTGTCCCTGATCCACAGATCACACCCCCCATCTAGCTCAGAGCACCAAACCTTCTCCCAGGGTAGGTCTGGATGGCTATTGAGAGGAAGTCTCTGAGGGTTTAAGGACAAAGACCCCCTGAGGAACTCCATACTTTTCTCAGTTGGCTAACATATTAAAGGCAGAAACAGTCAAATTCTCTTAGTGTCCTAAGCCTAAAGTAAGGAGAAAACAACAGGGTTAAGCGTTCTAAGTGTTCACAATGCATTTCAAAACTTCAGTTCTTTACTACTCTTACGTACATCTATTTTTCAGTCTCTCTTGTTTTCCTCTATTTCTTCAAAATTATCCAAGAAATTGTTTAAAAGGTTTTAAAATAACAGCATGCTGTGTTAATTATGTTAAATACATTATAAAATTTCATGTAATCCTTGGAACAACCTTCTGAGACAGGATTTCTTTTAAGATGAGAAAAATGAAGGAGGTAATAGATAACATGCTTCCAACCACGCTGGAAGTAAGTGCTTGAAGTGGGATTCTAACTTAGATTTAAGTAACGTTAAAAAAAAAAATTAAAAAAAAAAAAAAGCTCTTAAACACTTAAGCAAATATTGCCTCTACTTTTCCTCCTCTCTACTGCGTGGCAATAACATGGAAATAAAATATTTCAAAATACTTACTGAATGTGACTTCTATGTCAATCTTCTTCTTGCTTTTTACAAGTAAACAAACAATCCCCCACATACAACTAATTGAAATGACTGGAATTCACAATCCCATCACTCTTCTGCTGAGTAATCAACTTCTAGCGTGAGATAGTACATTTTCTTTATGGATTAAACTAGAGATCAACAAACTTTCCATAGAGATACAGACAGTAAATATCTGTGAGCCATTCCCTGTTGCAACTACTCAGTTCTACCCCTACAGCTGGAAAGCAGCCAGGCACTACATAAATGAATGATTACGGCTGTGTTCCAGTAAGTTTATTTATAGGAAGTGAAATTTGAATTTTATATAATTTGTGTGTCATGAAATAGTCTTTTTTTTTCAGCCATTAAAAAAATGTAAAAATCATTCTTAGTTTATGGGCCATATAAAAGTGGGCAGTTAGCTGGATTTGACCTGTGAACTGTAATTTGGAACCATTTTGACTAGTTTTTTGTTACTTGTAGCCAACAGCACCCCTATCGCGCATATACATAATAAAACTTCAGATAACCTCATACATACTTGACAATGAGTTTAAACAGGTTTTCTTCAGCTTGAATCTCTTGGATGGCATAAAGATCTTTAAGTGAGAACTCCATCAATGCTCCATGCTTACACCCATCCTCCGAAGTCTTTGTTTTCTGTCCTTTGCTATTACTAACAGAATTTGCTTCAATGTACAAAAGGAACATGCATTTGTCATTCTTATTTCGAGAACCTGTAAATTTCAAAGTATGAAATACAATAATTGGTATTTTCATTTTTCTCTACAAAGATTCGAATGGCATGAGAAAGAAAGGCACAATAAGCTACAGATAAACCTTTATTTTAAAGAAAAGTTTCACCTATGTAAGAAACAAGGAATTCCCTGTCTTAGTAGAGATTCAAAAGTACCTTGAAAAAAGATGAATGCTGACAAATTATTGAGGAACAATCAAAATGAGAAAAAAGTTATACAATACCTTCTTCAGCATTTGAGACTTTGACAACTCCAGTAATAGTCACTGTGTCTCCTGGGACACAGCTATCCACAAGATCGTGAACAAGTTCACACTCTATCGTTCGTGGAATCCGACCTGCTTCTCGCTGATCATCAGACATCAGCTCCTGGATTCTAAAAAGTTAAACAATTTTCAGTCAGTCTATATATTGACTTCAAGTAATTTCTTCAACATGTCAGCTATTCAGGACCCACAAGGTACTGAGCTAGATAAAGGGCAGATTAGTAAAAAAAAAAAAAAAAAAAAAAAGTTCAATGGTGTATCTAATATTACTTCAGCAGTTTTCCTTTAAAAATGGCAGGATGGGGGCACCTGGGTGGCTCAGTGCGTTAAGCGTCTGCCTTCGGCTCAGGTCATGATCCCAGAGTCCTGGGATTGAGCCCTGTGTCAGGCTTCCTGCTCAGCAGAGAGCGTGCTTCTCCCTGCACTTTGCCTACTTGTGCTCTCTCTCTCTCAAATAAATAAATAAAATCTTAAAAAGAAAAGAAAAAAAAAAGAGTGGCAGGATAAGCATATACGCTTGCCTACCCACTCTCCAAAATGTTCACCAAAACGGTAGTCACTAAATAAGTAAAGAGAAGTTTTAGAGTATGCAGAGGTGTTACTGATAAACAGGAGCTCTTGAAATTTTAGAAAACAGCAAGTGGGAAAGTATTGATGAATAAAACAAAATAACATCCAAAATACACAAAGGAAAAAGTTACAAGGATCAAAGAGAAGCGGGAGCGAATATTCTCAGCAGAGCCCTCTAATAGCCTTCTAGGTTGGAGCTGGCAGGAATGGAGAGTAGGGAATTCCTTGTTTCTTACACAGGTAAAACTTTTCCTCCTTTCAGTGGATGGCTAAAAGGAAATAGGAAAATCAACCGAAAGACAAGTCACAGAATAGCTGTTCAGAATTCTGGATGATAGGCAGGTAGGCGAAAAATGAGGGCATTCCAGCAAACCAGGCTTTACTGTTTAACAAAAACCAGAGCACTATCAGAGAAATGGATCCATCCGCTCTGTGAGGGGAGCTACAGCATCTAACGAGGGTATCAGAGCTTCAAAATAAAGCCTCCTCATTCTGGCATCTGAGGAGCCCAACTCCAATTCAAAACCATATTCATACAGCAAAATTTGACAGTCAAAACCCCTACCTTCTTATCCAGGGGAGCAGGCCTCATGAGGAAAAACTCCTACTTATAATACAGGAAAAGAAGTCTATCCTTCCTAGTCCAAATAATTTCTCATTGTTCATCAGATATTTCAGGATGAAATGGCAATAATTCAGGAAAGAAAAGAGCATCAGAAACAAACAAAAAGCTGCCTAAGAGTTTTTGAGAAAATCTTACCATCATAAAATAAGAGTAAGCGGCTATAAAAAGGGAACTATGGGAAAACAAATGTGATATCAGGAAAATTAAAAATATGTATCTAAAAATCAAATAATTATAGGAGGGAAACAAAAAACCAAAGAACTCTAGAAAATGGCAGAGAGAAAGCAAAGGGTGAAAAAAAGGTTAAAAGACCGATGAACCGTCCAGTGGACGTATCTGATAGGAAGCTCAAAGACAGAAAACAGATATTCTAGAGTCCAAGACAACTCAAACAGGATGAAGACACATTTATATGTACTCTCACTACTTCAGAACACCATCGGCAAAAAGATTTCAAAAAGCAGGAAAAGCGCTAAACAACAAAGGTACAGTCCAAATATGAAGCACATTAAAATAGGGGAGAATTCAAGGGAGTAGAAGAGAAGAGAATTCATTTTGATTTTGACACTTGGATCATTTTTTTTAAGGGACAGAAAACAAAACAACACAGTGACATAAATTACATTTCCTTTTCTTGGCATTTGACACCTTCCTTGTTTGTTAAACAAAGATGATCATAAAAATACGAATGCTCTTGTTTTTGTTAGATACGACCTATAAATTAAACAAGGAAGACAGTTATGACTGGAAAAGAAGTAAACCTTGATAATGTAAAATTAACATCATAGCTGAAAGAAGTCTAGCAGTAGAAGGGGGGGAAGTAAAAAAGCAAGTGCATCGTCTCTAATGTCCTTGGTTCACAGAGAGTGGTTGGGTAAAGAGAGAGAAGACATGAAAGGATGCTATCTAAAATTATGTATAAGACAACAAGAAGTTGTAGGAACTGTGGCATACTACACTGATTTTTAAAAAACATTTACATGCATTACCTTAGAACTTTTTTTTTTTTTTTTTTTTTTGGTCACACTCATATTCCAGTTTAACTATATAGCAATTATATAGCATGAGGTCAGGGGCTTAGAGCCTCTCATCCGTCTTCTTTTTACCAACAGAATTGATATCTCTCCCTCCAAGCACAGTTTGGCTCCCCAACACCTGGGGGTAGCCACCTGGAGCCCATCTGATGAAGCCAGTGGCGCATGTATTTTCTCACTCCACAGAGCCATCCAGATGGCTTCTGCAGTGACTTCATAAAATCTTCTGGGCCAATAGGATTTTTGTTGGCCTATCATGGGAACCAAGGCTTTAAACCAATCATGGCTTTGAAAACCCAAGTTACCAGGCTGGCATTTGGGATCTCTTCCAGGCTTTTAAAAAAAATTTTAATTCTAGGACAGATAACATACAGTTATATTAGTTTCAGGTATACAATATAGTGATGCAATAATTCTACACATTACTCAGTGCTTATCACAATGAACCCCTATTTCACCCTCCCCATTCACCTCCCCTCTGAGTAACCATCTGTTTCCTACAGTTAGGAGTCTGTTTTTTGGTTTCTCTCTTTTTCTCTTTGATCATTTGTTTTGTTTCTTAAATTCCACATGAGTAAAATCATATGGTATTTGTCTTTCTCTGATTGGGTTATTTCACTTAGCATTATACTCTCTAGATCCTCTATGTTGTTGCAAATGGCAAAATCTCATTCATTTTTAAGGCTAACATTCCATTATATTTATATATAAATACACACACACACAGACACCACATCTTTTTTATCCATTCATCTATCAATGGACACAGGCTGCTGCCAATGATTTTTAATTCTCAAACTTATTTCACAATTGCAGTGAGTTGAATTGTGGCTTCAAAAGTTATGTCTGGAAAGTTTCTGAACAATCAGCTGATACAGCCTTATGGGGTTTCCTTTGTACGTATGTTTTCTTTTCTCTCACTGCTTTTAAAATTCTCTATCACTTTTTTTTTTTTTTTACCATTTTAATTACTGTGGGTCTTGGTGTGAACCTCCTTGAGTTGATTTTGTTGAGTGCCCTCTGTGCTTCCTATATCTGGATTTCTGTTTCCTTCCCCAGATTTGGTAAGTCTTCAGTTACCATTTCTTCAAGTAAATTTTCTGCCCCCTTGCTCTCTCTTCTTCTGGGAGCCCTATAAGTAAATATTACTATGCCTGATGGTATTACTGAGTTCCTTAAGTCTACTTTTATTTATTTATTTTTTATTTTTTCTCTCTCCTGTTCTGCTTGCTTTTCATTACTCTGTCCTTCAGGTCTCTGACCTATTCTCCTAGTCTACTACTTATTCCCTCTAGTGTACTTTTAATTTCAGTTATTGAGTTCTTCATCTCTGATTGGCTTTTTTTTAATGTTTTCTCTTTGTTGAGGAGACGTCTCAGGGAGGTCCTCCACCCTTTTCTCAAGTCCAACAAGTATCTTTATGACCATTACTTTAAACTTTCTATCAGGCATATTATTTATCTCCATTTCATTTAGGTCTCTTACTGTGATTTTGTCCTGTTTTTTCACTTGGGACATATTCCTCTGCCTCCTCATTTTGTCTAACTCAGTGTGTCTGTTTCTGTGTTAGCAAAGTCAGCTATGTCTTCTGCTCTTGAAAGTAGTGGCTTTATGAAGAAGAGGTCCTGTAATGCCCTGCAGTGCAATGTCTCCTGTTCTTAAGAACTTGGCACTTCAGGGGTGTCTCCTGTGTGTGTTGCGTGTGCCCTATTATTGTGGCTGAGACACATTTTGTCTTCAGTCTGGTAGTCTATAATGGTTCTCTTTGCCTGTTGTGGGCAGGGTTTGGTCCCTGTGTTGTTAATGGGCCAGTCTGGGCCTCCCTAGGCTTGAGTTGAGTTGGGCCAGATGTTTGCAAGAGCTGCAGGAGCACCAAACTGCCGGGCACTCTCCCCGTATTATCCCGAGAAGCTTCTACTAGTGGGCAGGGCCTACAGTCAGACCAGATGTCTGTCCCCAGCCCACTGCTAGGTCCACAGATTGACTGGTGTAAGTGTTTATCTTCCCCTCTCCCCGGGGCAGGAGTCACTTTGAGTGCTCTGGTCCCTGTCAGGGCTGCTTGCTCACTGCCACACTGTGGCGCCACTTTGGATGGACTCCTGCAGGAGAACGCAGGGGTGATGTGCACAGTGCCAGAAAGGTCCACGTCAGCTGGCTGCATGAGGGGAGCCGCAGCCACTGGGAAAACTCCTGCCCTGCTTGGAGGGATTGAGTCCACAGAAAAGTACAGGGGTGGGGTGTGCTATTAGTAAGTTAGGTGGAAGGTGGAGAGTGTTGCATTGTCCTAGTTCCCACAGGAGTCCCTGTATCTAGGCTGGAGGTCAGGGGAGGGGAGATAGCACCCACAAGCTCTTTTGTTCTTGGAGAAGTCTCCCAAAGATCCCTACCCCTCCAGTATACACTCTGAGATTAGTAAACAAATCTCCCTCCTGTATACCCCAGGTATTTTTTAAACTGCTACTTCTATGCTGTATCTCAGCAAGGCTGTTTGTTGTTCTGTCTCTTTAAGGGCAGGGACTCTGTTTCCTCTCACCAGCCAGCTTTCCCAGAGCTGAGCTACTGGTTTTTAAACTCTCAGGTGTTAAGCCCAGCTGATTCTAAGAACTCACAAATTTAGGCCCCTCTGGTTTTCAAAGCCAAAGGTTATGGGTATTTGCTTTCCCCAGGCAGTTTCCCTGTGCCTGGGGTGCCTGCTGCAGAGGTCTGCTTCTCTCCCCTCCCTACAACTGCTGCTGAGTCCCTCCCACCCACAGTCTCGTGAATCCGTTTGGCTCCCAACCACATCTCCACCCTTCCTACTCTCTCGGATGTGCCCTCTTCTCTATATTTAGCTGTGGAGAGTATGTTCTGCCAGTCTTCAGGTTGCTTTTGGGGTTAATTACACTGATGTGGGTGTTACCTAGTTGTACCCGTGGGACCCAGTGAGCTTAGGCTCCTCCTACTCTGCCATCTTCCCTGGAGATCTTTAAAACTTCTTTAAATAATGAATGTAAATAAAATCACTGAATGTTAAAATAATAATTTTGGAATACATTCATTATACACCTGGATTATCCTCCCAAATCCTCTGAGGTCACAGCCAGGTATCCACACGTAACCTGCACTACCAGCCCTGCTCCTTCTTCACCACCACCAGTCCTCCACCTCCACCTCAATGCACACTCACACACTGGCAGCTGCAATGAGAAGTCTCAGAAGGACGCAACACGCTAAGGATGCCTTGCTTTTAAAAATCAGATAGACTTTTCTTATTAAAACGGATAAACAGAAAGAAAATAATAACAATTACTCCAATCTCACTTCCGAGAGAGCACATTCTCAACATGTTTTTGTATTTGTCAGTTTTATCACTAAAAACACTACACGTTTTATGTCATTTCAAACGATTCTCCTACAACATCATATTTAATGGCTACACAATAATCCATTGTACCATCCTATTTACAATATTTTCTTCAGATGTTTAGGCTGTTCCCCATTAAAACACACACACATACACACACTGTGAAAACATACTTTCAGCAAGCTATTTCTTCACATATTGTGACTGTTTTCATCAGGTAAACCTCTAGAACTGGGACTGCTTCAACTGCAAAGCCTTTGATAACACGTTGTAAGGCTTTCACCTTGATGCATTCAAGTATTTCAGTGCACTAGCTGAGAAACAATAATTTAATTCTTTATGGCCATTCCAAACTAAGCCTCAGAAAAAAAATGAAATGAATTTACTCTAAATGGCAGGAAGGCCTTTCACCTAGGGCAGATAGCCATTTTATATATCTACACATTGGTAGAATAAAATAATGTAAGCTAATATTATACTAACAGTTTTACTATAACTCAATCAAAATGAACTTTAGTAATACCTTACTTTTAAAGATTCAAGAAAAGGATTTAAATGGCCTCCTTTTTTTTTTTTTTAAAGATTTATCATTTTAGAGGGTGGGGAGGGGCCAAGGGAGAGGAGGAGAGAGAATCTCAAGCACACTCCCTGCTGAGTGTGGAGCCTGACCCGGGGCTCGTTCTCATGACCCTGAAATCATGGCCTGAGCCGAAACCAAGAGTCAGACGTTTAACTGACTGCGCCACTCAGGCACCCCTAAATGGCCTCCCTTTCTAAGTTTAATCTCCTGATATCAAGAGACCATCATTCAAATCCAATTAAAATATTTAAGCCTATTTTCTTGTCTGCTATTTTTATCAGAAAGCAAAGAATTTTGTTCAAATAAATGAATTACTCTGGACCTTCTGTGCACCTATCCTACTGTGAACCATACGGCTCCTCTGAGGCCCTCATCACCTCCTTCAGTGGTGAAAGTCCTACACAGGTTCTTTGTACAACCTTGTGAACTACAAGGGCACAAATCATGCTCAAGAGTCTGAAACACAGCCCTAAAAAAGAATGAAATCTTGTCATTTGCAACAACATGGATGGAGCTATACAGTATAATACGAAGTGAGATAAGCCTATCAGAGAAAGACTAATACCACGATTTCACTCATATGTGGAATTTAAGAAACAAAACAAACGAACAAAGGAAAAAAAAAAAAGAGAGAGAAACAAACCAAGAACCGACTCTTAACTATAGAGAACAAACAGTTGATTACCAGAGGGGATGTGGGTGGGAGATGGCTGAAACAGGTGAAGGGGATTAAGAGTACACTTACTGTGATGAGCACTGAGCAATCACTATATTGTACATCTGAAACTAATAAAACACTGTTATCCATGCTGGAATTAAAGTTTTAAAAAATAAAATGTAAAAAAAAGTCTCAAACACTTCTTTTTATAAAATGGAGAGTTTGTGAAGATCTCAGCATAGTGTACAATTATTATATATGTTGGAACAGAAAGAGGTGAAGCTAGGACAGAACTTGGTAGCAATCCACCTCACTTTTTCTCTAGGTTCTTAGTTTTTTTAAGACCATCACCTGTTTTAGCCAGGTTTCTTGGGTAGCACTGGGACTTCAAAACTACCCATTATTTTATATTCAGGGATGAGTTATGGGACTACGGCCAGATAAAATGGATAAATTGTTGGGTTAAAAATACACATACGGGTCACCTGGGTGGCTCAGTTGGTTAAGCATCGGCCTTCAGCTCAGGGCATGATCCCAGGGTTCTGGGATCAAGCCCCGCATCGGGCTCCCTGCTCAGCAGGGAGTCTGCTTCTCCACCTCCCTCTGTTCTCTCTTCTCTCTCAAGTAAATAAAATCTTAAACACACACACACACACACACACACACACACACACACACACACAAACCATATGACCTGCAAAAAACAGCTTTAAAAAAAAGAAACCTATAGTAAAATGCCTCACAGATAGTAAGAACATGAAACATGCCCATTTCTAAGCGATTCTTTAAAACTTTTAAACAACATTTCTCTCACAGCTCATGGAAAGAAAATCATAGAGCTTTGTTGGTCTACATCCAATTTAATGAATCAAATAAGTGAGAAATAAAATGAACTATTCCTTGGTAGCAAAAGGACATGATACTTGTACTTAAAATGCTTTCTGGAATCTGATGCAGAACAAATTTCAAATAAAGACAATTATCATTTAACACACAAACTCTTAAATAAATCTTTTATTATATACTTTACCTCTGTCTACAGATAAGGCTTACATAACACAGGAATACTATAGATTTACTTGGCAGTATGAGAGATCTAAAACCTGTGTTTTATTTATAGTCTGATTGCTTACTTGATTGACTGCCAGTCCATTGTAACCGTGAGAGGAGAGCTACGGAGAGCAGTGAATGACCTCCCTCGACATGTCGGCACAGGACACTGCAACAAGATTAATTCATATCCAGATTTTGATAAACTGCAATCACATCTCAGGAAAATGCAAGTTAAAATGTTTCCTTTAATATCGTTTTAAGTTGGTCTCAGAATGGTATTATAGTATAATGTACTACGAGCTTAATGACTTTCTATTTCCATCTCCATCGATTCTGTATTACAAGCTTTTGAGGCACTTTTTCAGCTGGTCCCTCTTGATTACTGCTCTTATTCTTTCAGCTGTGGGTGTATAAGGCTCCTCACAAGTCTCTCACAATAAGCCCATGTTTTTTCCTTCGTGCACAGTCTCCTGATCCTTGAATGCCCTCTCGCATCTAGTCCCACATATCCAGCCCCAAACCTCCCCTCTTCCAAAGTCTTCCTAGGTCTCCTTTAATCCCCAGCTCTATCTCACTTCCTTTTGCACTGTTTGTATAATATTTATTTATTTACCACAGAGACAATCCTCAACATGCAAATGAGTTGTGTTCAAGTTTTTAAATGTCACTTGTTTGCTATTTGGGCCTCAAGACGCACTTATAAATTCAGAGATTGTGGCCGACTGTATTTTCCAAATATGGTTGCAACAGCATCTCCCCATGAGCCTTTCTAGAATCCTCCCACTCCCCCCTCAAGCAATGGAATCTTATTTCCCTCTCCTGGGATCTGGACAGGCTTATGACTCACTTTGTAACCAACAGAAGGGATGCCACCTGATTTCTGAGGCTAGCTCAAAAGAGGCAAAGCCATTTTTTCCTGAGAGCTAGACCTATTTCTTAAGCTATCAGCAGCCATGTGAGCAGAATGAGTATCCTGAGCTGCCATACTGTGTACAAGAAGCCAAAACCAGCCCAGAGAGACACATGGTGGAGAGATGCCCAGCCAGCCCCCGGCCACTCTGGCCTCTTGCTGTTCGGCTCTATCTGCCATTTGACCACAACTCCATAAGAGACCTAGATGCAGAACTACCCAGCCAAGCAGTTCTTCCGAACTTCAGACTAACAGAAACCATGAGAAATAATTAAATGACTGTTGTTATTTTGAGCCACTAAGTTTTAGAGTGATTTGTGATACAGTAATAGTGACCGAAACACGATCTCCTGAACAACCATCTTTCTGGTCACTTCCATTCATGGAAGTTCAGACACATGCAGAACCTCTTCACATCAGTACTCATCTTACCAGTCAGCACTACTACCCACTACATTAGGGGAGGACATGGAAATACCCTGACCAAATACAGTTTACAGAAAATATCCAGTAAGTCAGGATTGAAATTCTGGCCTCTGGGGGTGCCTGGGTGGCTCAATTGTTAAGCGTCTGCCTTCGGCTCAGGTCGCCATCCCAGCGTCCTGGGATTGAGCCCCACATCAGGCTCCCTGCTCAGTGAGGAGCCTGCTTCTCCCTCTCCAACTCCCCCCTGCTTGTGTTCCCTCTCTCACTGTCTCTCGCTGTCAAATAAATAAATAAAAATCTTAAAAAAAAAATAAAAATTCTGGCCTCTGAACTAAAGGCAGAGCCTGAACCTTAAGCCCAGACAAATTGTAGATGACACTCATTTACCAACACTACTGATTATTCAGAACCAATAGCTGAATCTCACACACCCTGTCCTTCCTGTAAGAGAAGGAAACCTTACAAATTCCAATTTGTGTAAAAATGTAATAAATGTAAAATCTATTAAAGTCCAAGGATGGTAAAGGCAACTCTGGAAAAGAAGAATAGATACGGTAAGTCTCCCTGCCTTCTGAAAAGTTGTAATAAGATCAATGTAAACAGGATTGTATAGAGCTGGTACAGGACCAGTGAAATGAAATGGACTCCCATGTCTACAGGACAGTGTACCATAGAGGAATAAAGGGCTTAATTAACAAATAAATGGTGACAACTGGCTTTTCACTTAAAAGAACAAAATTAGATTCTTAGCTTTATGCTATTCCCAAGATTAAATTCCTGATGGACAAAAATCTAAATATAAAAATGAAACTTAAAAGTATTAAAAGAAAATGTAAGAGATATGTTTATAATGCTCAAGTGAAGAAGGGTTTTTAATAAAGCAGGGCATGAACATAAAAGTCATAAGAAAAAAAAACCTGATCAATTTAACCATGTCAAAATATAAAACTACAGAATAAAAAATATACCACAAAGTTAAATGATAAAGCAAATACTGAGAGAAGATATCTGTAATATATACAATCCACCATTAGTATCTAGAATTCATAAAGAACTCCTATAGTATAAACAGAAAAATAAGATTGATTTATTTATTTTTAAAGATTTTATTTATTTATTTGACAGAGAGAGAAACAGCCAGTGAGAGAGGGAACACAAGCAGGGGGAGTGGGAGAGGAAGAAGCAGGCTCCCAGCGGAGGAGCCTGATGTGGGGCTTGATCCCAGAACACTGGGATCACGCCCTGAGCTGAAGGCAGACGCTTAACAACTGAGCCACCCAGGCACCCCAGAAAAATAAGATTTAAATAGAAAATTCAGTAAAGGAAACTGAATGGCCAATAAAGATGTGAAAAGATGTTCAACTACAAAAGAAATTGGTATAAATACCATTTATACCAATCAGACTGGCAAAATATTAAAAAGTCTAACAATACCAAGTGTTAATGAGAATACAGGGAAATGGTAATTGTTTAACACTACCAACAGAGGTGTAAGCTGGGACCAACACTCCGGAAAGTCGTTTGGCAACATCTAATAGTTAACAATAAGTACATCGCACAACTGAGAAATTCCTCTGCTAAGGAGACATGTGTAAGAATATTCTCTGCATCATATAACTGTAAAAAACTGCAAACAACACAAATGTCCACTAGGAAAATGGATAAATAGTGGCTATTCATTCAATGGAATACTCCACAATAGTAAAGATGAAAGACTTAGATACGTATTAAGATAGGTAAAGTCCAAGATAACCAAGTGAAAAAAAAAACTGGCAGAATGTTACATTCAGTACACCATTTCTGTAAAAACACACAACAAAACAAACCCTACACATAATGTCAGGTATGAGAATGCAGATTGGAAGACTACCTGCCAATTTCAGAAGAGTGGCTGCCTCTGAGGAAGGAAAAAAGTGAGTGGAAACGGGGAGGGCAACAAAGAGACTTCAACCTTAACTCTAACACTTAATATGTCATGTTTAAAAAATTAACCTAAAATCACAAAATATTAATATTTGTCAACTCATAATGGTGGGTATACAAATATTCTCTCCACTTTTCTATGGCTTTAAGATCTATAGTCTAAAAAAAGTTCATAAAAAAGAAACATGTCACTTTCAAACAGCAGAATAAAGGAAAGAAAACTTGATGTGTATACCTATTAAGCAAAATATAAAAATATGAATAAAAAGAATACACATTAACTTCAGGATAATGATTATCTCTGGGAATGATACAAGCAAGGGAGTACAAAAGAGACACTAATCACATCAGTAATGCTTTATATCTTTAAAAATATATCTGGAACTGGTAAAATGTAAATTCTGGGTGGTGATTAGAGAAATGTTTTATTTCTTTATTTTCTATACCCTGAAGTATTTCATAATTTAAAAACTGAAATTACAAATAAAAATAAGCTCTGTGTTCAGAAACACTGGGAAATGTTTTCTGTAAACTGATTTGCCTTCTTTGCCAAGATAAATAATTTAAAGAACATATTACCTTTGTGGGAAGATTATATTTTCCATCTGGAAGAGAAAAACCTTGAACTTCTCCACATGCAGCACAAAGAAAAGCCATCTTGGTGCAAAGAGGCTTTATATTACTGACACGAACCACCGTCCCTCTCAGAGCGATGTATTTTCCATAGTAATTTGCCCGGACATTCTTGAGCTGTGTCAATGGCTCATAGTTATAGACCCTAGAAACAAAAACAAGAATATTTATCTATGAATTTACAAATCAACCAACAGTGGACATTATCTGTATTTTCACAACTTTCTTTTAGGAGCAACTGGAGTTCTCCAACCATATTATCCTTATAGCTCCGAAATTGCACAACAATTAAATCATTCTTAAAGATTTAAAAAATGCTAAACCTTCTCTTTTCTTATTTCATTAGGCTGTTCTCTAAAAGAAAAAAGGAAAAACATAATGCCGACAGAAAAAATTTAGCAACAAAAAAAGTGACTTTTCAGTTTCTAACTCCTTTTTCAAGAACTGTTACACAATGGGGGCGCCTGGGTGGATCCGTCGTTAAGCGTCTGCCTTTGGCTCAGGTCATGATCCCAGGGTCCTGAGATCAAGCCCCGCATCAGGCTCCCTGCTCAGCGGGAAGCCTGCTTCTCCCTCTCCCACTCCCCCTGCTTGTGTTCCCTTTCTTGCTGTCTCTCTGTCAAATAAATAAATAAATAAAATCTTCAAAAAAAAAACAAAAAAAAAAACCCAAAACCTGTTACACAATGTCTTCTATAAATTCTGGAAAAGAAAAGCAAAACTCTGATGATTATCTTATTCATTTCTTCTAATAAGAATTTAAAATCTTAAAATAAAGATGAGTCAAAGAAAAACAAAATTCCATTTGTTCTGTGTCTAATAGAAACCTAGTAATTTCATAATCACACCACCTAGTGTATTACATAGGGTATTAATTTAAATAGCAGGGACTTGGTAAGTCCCAAAATCAATGTTTACAAAAACGTGAAGGTTGGGAAATCACCTTATTTAGAAAGGAAAAGTTTATTTTTGCCATGAACTCTTTGAAGAATTCCAGGAGGTTCACTTGTGTGTGACAACCAACGAGATAGCAAAGAACTCATACCCTTTTTACTGATTTCTTTGACTTTATAAAATGAGGTTCTCATTCTTAGTCTTAAATGCCAGATTGTAAATAATACTTTAATACCAGCAAATCCTCACCTTGCATGAATGTGTGGCACATTTACCATTGTTTCCCCATCCCTAGACAATCCTTCTTGGGCTTGTAATTCAGCTGCATGCCTTTCAAGGTCCCTAGTTAATACCTAAACGGGACAGGTATTTACTTAAAAGTTGGAAAACAAAACATCCTCTTGAAGCAGAACTCTTTTACAGAAAATACTAAGTTTATGAATATAAACAGTTCAGAGCAGAATATTAACAGAACTTCAATAGCCCTTTAAAACTCTGATATTTAATTGTGACTACTTATTTTATAGTGGATTGTTTTACCTGGGATTTTGTGGTCCCCGGACTGGAAAACTCCAGCATCCCTGTCTCCTACTTTCTGTCCAAACTAAGCTTAATAGTAAAAGTTCTTACAGTAATCCCCAAAGCAATTACCTGCTGGACAGGCTCTGGTGGAAACATATTTTCTACTTCTCTATATTCAGTGATTTATTAAGATAGAGAAAATAAAGATGTCTTTTGAAATACTCAATACCCACTCCCTTGGCACTGACATTAAATTAATATTTAATAATCTCTTGTACACAAAGCAGTATGCAGACAATCTAAGAGTGAAAATGAGATACACATATAGAGCTATAATTGTTAAAAAGACCATAAAGATTTAGAGACAAAATACTATGCAAGTTTTGAAGGTCGTGAGAAAAGGTTTCATGGAGAGACAATAGCATCAAGCCCCCCAATCTGGATATGCAATGCAAGGGGCATTCCATGGTTAAGGGACAGCATGTGCAAGAGATCAGACTATTGAAAGAATACCGGGGAGAGCTCAGCTTAGCTGAATGGTAGTGGGCGAAAGTGGGGGAGGAAGTTGAACCAGATCCCGGAAGGCCTTCAACACCACAGAAAGGATTTAAATTTCACTTTGCAGAAAAGTCACCACAGTTTCCAAAGACAGATCATGTTTTACCATGTACCAGTTTAGGTACCATAATGAAGTGTTTAAGACTGATGCAGTAAGGGTGGAAAAGAGGTGGATTTAAGAGATGTTTTAGAAATAGCAATGAAAGAATGCGGTGACTTGGATACAGAGAACTAATGAGTGAGAGGAGTCTGGAAACAACACCAAGGTTTCCAGTCTCCGGTAACCAGCAGCATACACATCTTTGTAATGAACTATTCCTGCGCCTGGCTACCATTACCTCCTCTGCTCTATGTGCAGTTCTCAATACCCCTTTAAGACCCATCATACCTCTACCATCTCTACAAAGTCTTCCTCTGAGCTTTCCCCATTCCTTCCCAATCACTGAGGGTCTTATCTTTATCTCTGAATGCAGCCAGTACTTTATCCATGACTGTTCTGAGATTTATTTACTCTCTCTACCTTGAAGCATTTATCTCTTTGCCAGCCTAAATACTTTCACATATGTTGTCAACTGGCCCTGAGAAAAGCTCAGGCAGGCATAGCACGTATTATTATTTTCAGTTTATATATGGGGACACTCAGGGAGAGTAAGTGACTTGCCTCCAGACACAGAACCTAAATCTGAGGTTGCTTTCCAAGTTCTAACTGATAACATGATCCTTGTCTTATCTTCCCTATGAGATTGTTTCCAAGGAGCTCTTTAATTTCTATATTATCTTCAACAGACTAAACTAATTCAAATAAATGAAAATAAATGTTATATTTAGATAGGCTGTTATATACAAAATGAATGGTATCTTTTAGGACAGGACTGCAACCTTTCAGTTCTAGCCAACGTCTGTTAGTTAAAAACTAAGTATCTTTTAGAGAAGGTACTGTTATTGTAAAATCTTCCTTTAAAATTCTGATGGAGGCTGCAGAAGATAAGTCTTTACCTGATGTACTGCCAGACCCATGCAAGCCAAGGTTTGCTCGGGTGTATCCCTCAACTCATTTGCTAGATTTGGTACCAAGTCAGCCATTTCATCATCTTCTGTCAGTTCTTTAAAATCCACCATAATACTTCCCTTTCTTTCTATTTCATCCTATAAAATATTAAGGCATGAAAACAATGATGGCTTTTTTGGAGTCAACAATCATAACTAAACATAAAATTACACACTTTGAAAAAGCATATGTTTATATGGTGATAACAATAAGTATCGTAAGCTTTGTATCACTTCAAGTATTTAAAATATATTAACTTATTTGTGCCTCTTAATGACCCTTGGTGGTATTAATACTACTATGCCCAACTGATACATGAGAAAACCAAGGTACAGAGAACATAAGTAATACACTGAAGTCCACACTGCAGCCAAGTGGCAGAGCTGGGATCTGGACCAAGGCTGTCTGGCTGCAGCATCCACTGACCACTAGCACCTCAAATATATTGTTCAAGAAGACAATACATAAAGGCAGATTAGTAGCTTTGTTGTAGAGGAATCTTACCTTATCATATAAATCAATACGCCTTGTGAAAAAATTTTCAAATGCTTCAATCTTCTGAATGAAAGGAGAGCTACTGCTGTAAACTAATCCAACAAAATGGCATTAGCACTAATAATCACATGTGTAGAGACATGTTTTTCATGAGACAAAAGAGATGCTGTATTCATGGTAGAGGACTTTTTCCAATTACTTTACATTCTGATTACATTTACATAAGAATATAAGTAAGTACTGAGTGAATAGTTAAGATTCTAAAACAAGTTTAGGTCTGCATAATCTTAAATGCAGATAGGAAGTGACTCTCTCTAAAAGCACAGATATCTGGGAATCTTTGTAATGAACCTTTGACACTTGATAGGACCTGGTAGTTCAAATAGCTTACATAAAAATGAAAATTATAATGAATTATAATAAAGCCAAAGCTAGACACATGAACTAAACTCTTATTCAGAAACGGAACTAAAGACAATCAGTCTTTGCAAAGTAAATTCTACTAGTCCAAACTGCCACATCCTGAAATCGGGGGAGACAGACCACTACTTCACTTTGACCCTAAAACCTTTACACTATAAAGTTCTATAACATTTTCAAATTGGTCTCCCACAGAGAAATAATACGGTTAAGTAGTTTGGAAGTACAGATGATTAAACCTAAGGTATCTACTGAACTCCATCTTTAGGACCAGTCTAAAGATCACTTCTAGTGCTCTGGGCTAACTGCTAGGGCCATATTGCAGGTGCTGGTAGCTAATGCATCCTAAAGCAACAAAAGACACATCACTTACAAAAAACATCTGTGTATATAGAAAAAAACAGACTCTCAATACAGAAAACATTTGTAAAGCACTTTATTCATTCACCAAATGAATACTGAGTGCTTGGTATGGGGCAAGATCCTTGCCCTTAAAGAAGTACACAATCTAGTGGGAAAGTAACAGATATATATGCATGTACAACCCATAACTAATAAGAGCTATAATAAACATAGAAACTGTAAGAATGCAGAAAAGACTAGTCTCCAAACCTATAAAGACAGGTGTATAATATTAGCTGATGTTCTTGATTATAAAAGAGGAGATTCCTTAAGTGTGTTTCTACGCAAACCTGTGTTCGTGGTCTCTCGGTTCCAAACCCACTCTTCTCTTTTCTGCTCTGTGATGCTATGATTGAGATCTGCACAGTGCATTTCCCAGACTCCCTTTAGGTTCTACCAATTTGAGGCACTTTAAAGACTGGAAGGTGGCAAGAAAGAAGGATTTTATTTTTGTTTATAATTCTTTTCAGCATCTCTCCAGCTGCAGAAAATATCTACAGTTCCAGCCTCCAGCTCTGAGCATCAGCCATGAAATCCTCCCACCAGAGTTACCAGCAACAACCAGCTTCATTCACTGCAGTGGGTCTGAGCTCAGGTGTGAAGGGTACCCTTCAGAGGTCCAACCACAGCTTTGTAGGGTGCCCCTTAGCGGCCGAAGCAATAGCCCTTCCTTTGAATTCCTAAGTCCTGGCAACTTCGGAACTTCTTACCTTTTGTACCCTCAGCCATAAGGACAGTTGCCGCTTCCAGAAGTATTATTACCTGGGGGCTTACGTCAATGTTCCCCCTTTGCTCTTTTAGACTTTCATCTGTATATTCAATTCCCTGTATTAAATCCCCTTTTTGAAATACCTAGTGTAGTTTCTGCTTTCCTGATATAAAACCTAAAAATATTATTGAAGCAAATATGATTTAATTGTTTGGGTGAACTAAAATTAAAGAAGGTGGTATCTATCAGTAAGCCAAATGACAGAGAGGTAACAACTGAAGACAAAGGAAGAAAATAGAACTTATGGTACTTTTTGCACTTTTAACTCTACCTTCAGAGAAATAAAGTTTCCAGCCTTTATATGGTATTAACTGATCCAATGTTGACTGCAGTAGCAAAGACTGTGGGGTTTGTTCTGGGGAAAAAAAAAAAAAAAAACAGAATACTAGATCAGCAGAAATAGTATTATGTGCTGATGATTGTCGAAGCAAGCACTAGGTCAGTAGAAACAGAACATTTTTTTTTCCAATTTGCTTCTCCTTCCAGCAATGAGAAGCTGACATGATATTAGTAGTTACAGGTTAAGTTAGAGGTTTCAGTAAAAATTTTGGATCTTAATGTTTAAATACTACTTTAAGGAATACATCAAGTAAGACTGAAATTTAAGTTAAACTGCTTTGTAGGATACACATAGTTTCCTTCGTGGAGAAAAAAAAAATTGAACAATCTTTGACTTCCCCTACCAGAAGTATGTTTTCTCGTTGTTTTATTCAGGTCAGGTCTGCGTTCTCTCTCTCTCCATTTTCCTGTGAAGCTCCCACCACCTCTTCCTCTTTTCCAGCTTTGAAATCTTCCTCGTCCAAATCCTCTGCCTCTATAGTCTCCATTCATATTTTCTAAAAGACAAAGACTAAAAAAAATTCATCAAAATTACAGTGAAAATAGTGCTAAGAATGTATTAACATAGTAAATAAGAGAAAATTACTGTATTCTAGTTTGAGATTAGCAAACAGGCCCGCAACAGTGTACACTACGGTAATAATGAGATGTAGTCTCAAACACTCTGCAGTTACCCTTCTAATTCCCATTTCTTTTTAAGTTTTTATTTAAATTCCAGTTAGTTAACATGCAGCGTAATATGTTTCAGATGTACCACGTAGTGATTCAACACTTCCATACAACCTTGGCGCTCACCACAAGTGCACTCCTTAATCCCCATCATCACCTATTTCACCCATACCCCCACCCACTTCCCTCTAGTAACCATCAGTTTGTTCTCTATAGTTAATATGAGTCGGTTAAGCATCTGTCTTCAGCTCAAGTCACGATCTCAGGGTCCTGGGATGGAGCCCTGCCTCAGGCTTCCTGCTCAGCGGGGAGTCTGCTTCTCCCTCTCCCTCGGCCTGTCTCCCCCCTCTCGCTCTGAAATAAATAAATAAAATCTTTAAAAAAATTAATATGAGCCTGCTTCTTGGTTTGTCTCTCTTTTTCCCCCTTTTGCTCATTTGTTTCTTAAATTGCATATGAGTGAAATCATATGGTATTTGTCTTTCTCTGACTGACTCATTTTGCTTAGCATTATACTCTCTCGCTCTATCCAGGTCATTGCAAATGGTCCCATCTCTTTTTAAGGTATACCCATGGTGTTTCACCAAGTACACTGAATGCTCATGGGATAAAAATAAAGTACTGTACCTGTTTGCAAGGAGCTCCTACTACAGAAATGAAAATAAGACAAGTAATTAACTCTGAGATGACTTGTTTGTAGTGTTTTAGACTTATAAAAGAGCAGCACTGGCTGAACATAATCCTGACTGACACTAGGAATGCATCATCATAGCCCCTTATATACAGTCAATCCTGCACGTCATATCCACTTGTATCAGAGACGCAAGGATATTCTTACATAGGCAGCTAATATAGACCTTTCTGGGGAAGCACAGGAGTGGAACATGGTACCTACAAATTTCAATCTTTTTTCTCTGTAGGGGTTAAATGGGAAAGAAGTTTATTTTCCGAGACTGAACAACTTCTTAAAAAGACAATAGAAGAAAGATCATTTCTAGGTCAATACTGACTAGATAAATTTAGTTTTTAGATAAATTTATGGAAATGCAATAGTTTTTTTGATAATATATTCGTATTTGTTAACGTTATAATCTTTTTCGCTGATTATCTCTTCACATTTTTTGTTTTGTACATAGCAAGATACTCATTTTCTTTAAACTCAAAGATAGTTCTGGCTAAGTATCAAATATTCAAAATATAAGTGACCTATAAAATGGGTTTTAAAATAATTCATATAGGTGGAGCACAGGGCATTTTCAGGGCAGTGAAATGATTCGGTATGGTATTGTAGTGGTGGATATATGATATGCATCTGTCAAAGCCATGGAATTGTACTACAGAAAGAGTGAACCCTAACAAACTCTGAAGCTTAGCTATTAATAACGCATCAATATCGGTCCATTAATTGCAACAAATGTAGCACACTATTGCAGGGTGTTAACAAGGGAAACCCGGGCTGAGGGGAGGGAAGAGAAAACATAAGGGAACTCTGCAATTTCTGTGCCATTTTTCTGAAACCTAAAACCGTTCTTAAAAAAACAAAGCTTATTTTTAAAAATAGTTCATATCCTAAGGATAAAAAGAAATAAAGAATATATCCGTACACTGTAGTGCAATTTTTCCCAGAAGACCGTATCCCAATCTGTCTGAAAGGATTTAACTAATAAATAAGTTAATACCCAAACAAGTCCGCGGTGTTAGGACAAGATAAAACTTATAACCGTCTAGACCACATTGCAAGTTAGGAAACTGAAGCCCAGAGAAATGGATCAAGATTCAAGTTGTTTGGTGGCAGTCCTGAGTCCGTCTTCAGACTCTCAAGATAAACTGCTCCTTCGAGAACGCTACATGCCATATCTTCCCCAAATAAGAGAACATAGTGAGAATAGTAAAAATTCCAACACAAACGCAAGAAATAGGACTGCAGAACTGGGTATAAGGAGCCACCCGGGGCTCTGCT
Organism: Ursus americanus; assembly: GCF_024610735.1. Taxonomy (NCBI): domain Eukaryota; kingdom Metazoa; phylum Chordata; class Mammalia; order Carnivora; family Ursidae; genus Ursus; species Ursus americanus. The sequence continues at coordinate 30,857,943 of NC_142148.1, read as the reverse complement.
GTGCTTCGTTAAATACGCTACTTCACTTAGGTCTCCTCAAGCTGTTCTTACTTGCAAAGAGGTCCCAAAGCTATCTCCGTTCTCAGCTGGCAGCAGGTGCGCCCCGCCCGGGTCTCCCCTTTTCCCAGAGAGGGGTGGAAGGAGATAGGCGGGGCCAAGAAGAGATTGAGGTCCGAGCTCCTCAGGTGACTCCTGCCCAAGTCCCTTCGGTCGCAGTCCTCCTGACGTCCTCGCGCCGGGGCCAAGTCTCATCTGTTGGAGCAGGTCGGGGACCTGTTTCCTCCGACACCTCGCAGACTCGCGGGAAGATGTTTAGCTGCTCAAGCTGAGGTCGTCTGCTTCCAAATTCTTTTTGGGCGCGTCTGTGACGCAAGTTCCGTCCAAGGAGGGGCGAGACTAGAGGGGCGGAACAAAGTGCGGCCAATCAAGGAGTTCGGCCAGGCGGAAGCCGCGGGGCTGCCGGAAGCTGTTCGGAGTTTCCGACCGGAAAGCGGAAGCGGCGCGCAGCACGTGGGGGCGGTCCCGGTCGGAGGGTTCTGCGTCCACTTGGCTTGTGGTAGTGAGGCTGGCCGCGGCAACAGCGGAGGACGAGGGGCGGGGTGAGGGTGGCAGGATAGACGCTGCAGAGCGGGGAGACCGGCTGAGCTCCATGGAGGGCTCAGAAGAGCTGCCGGGCCCACAGCCACCGCATCCCGGGGACCACCGCATCCGCGACGGCGACTTTGTGGTGCTGAAACGGGAAGATGTGTTCAAAGCAGTGCAGGTCCAGCGGAGAAAGTAAGTCAGGTCGCTGGCCTTAGGGGTCCCCGTCCCCATTTTCTCGAAACCCCTTCCCCCCAGGTTTTCCCACAGAGCCCCTTCGACCAGCGTCCCATTCTTGATTCTGCGGATCCCCAGCCTCCTCTTTCGTTATTTCCTTTTGGTCTTCCCACAGAGGCCTTTTCCCCCAACGTCCCATTCTCAGCCCTCGGGGTCTCACCTATCACTCCTGTCTTCCTGCAGACTGCCCCTTCCATGGTTTCAAACCTGGCCTTCTGCCTTCAACATTCCTCTCGATCTTTCCACAGGGCCCCTTTCCCATTCTTGCCCCTCGGGTGCTCAGGTGCCCTCCTCCCTCCCCACGCTTACCTTTCCTTCTGTCCTAGGGTTCTTCTAGGTCCCTGAGATGTTCTCTCCTGTTATCTCACAGAACCCATCAATCATCTGATATCCTTGCCCCTCAGGGTCCTCCCCTCCCCTGCCTTTTCCCCACAGACCATCCTTTCTCCTTGCTCCCTCAGCAGGATCAATCCCACAAAAATGAAACCTCTCTGACCTTTTCTGTCCCTCGGGCTCTTCTCTCTGTCCAAACTGTTTATACCTAATAACATTGGAGAACAACTTCTCATAGCACGTAGGATCACTCTAGGGTTCCCTCACTTTACAGGAAGGGATGCCAGGTCTAGGAAAGTTAAATTCCCCAAAAGCAGTTTGCTCAAGGTCTCAAAACTTGAAATCAGGCTTGATTTGTGAACCCGGTGATTAGTTACAACTCTGTTTTAATATTAGAGACGTGGGAATTTTTGGTAACTTCTTGGCAGGGGTGGTGAGGTTGTTAAACCCCAACAGTTCATTAATGTTGAAAATATATTGAGATGTTTCAGTTAATTATCTGAAAAGTACAGCCAAGCTTTCTTTTTGAGTTAGGTTATTATAATACTTTTGACAATGAAGTAAGTTGAGTTCTGTGTCAGGACAGCTTTCTGCAGACCATAGGCCAGGTAGTGGTAGATTTGGAGTTTCTAAGTGCACACATGACATGAATTATTTTACTCCTGTGTGAATCAAACTGTTGACTGGTATTTAAAGTGAAACAAGTGTCATTAGAAAATAGTCAAGTAACAGTCCCCAAAACACTATGCTGGTGACAGCCAAGTCTTACTGCATAAGAATCAATTTAGTAAAGACAAAGAAATATTGGGGGGGGGGGAGTTTCCTTTAGTCAGAAATATAATAGCTGCACCATTTTCTCTTTAGAATTTCTGAATAGAAATATGGACCAGCCTTCAAGCATATAGTTTTTGGAAAGAGCCAATACTAATTATTTAAGCTTTTAATTGAAGTATAGCAGTGCAGCAAAGCCCTTGTAAGTTTGATGAAATGATACCAAAGTTTATACAGCTGTATAATGACCATGCAGGTGAAATTTTGGTTTTTCTTTCTTTTCTTTCTCATACGTTTAAGTTGCCTGATTTTAACATGTGGTCGTTTGAGTGTGGTTGTTACTGTGCTTTTTTAGACAAGAGCTTTTTCATTACCAACAAGGCAGATAGTAACATCTTCATTTCTAAAAAGGACTCTGTAAGCACTCTAGACACCTTTATTTGGAAACACTTTTCATTACTTTTCTTGGCAGAAGCCAGTGCATTAGTTTCCATTTTATTTAGTAAATGACCCTCTGAACTCATCTACATCCCAGGGCAGACTCTCCCTTCACTCTTCTTTGGATCTGTACACATCTGGTTGGGCAGAAGCAATCTGACTCATTGGGAAGGAGACTCTGCAAATCCCACTCCTTCTTAGTGAAGACAAGGCACCACATTCTTATGACTGGGTCCCACTTTCCTGACTGGGGTAGTGACCTCTTGTCACGCATCAGTTTGAGTGACCCACCCTTCTTTGCATATGAGACCACTTGCCAGAAGGGTAAACCCAACCTAGCTCAGACTCAGTGTTTCATTAGTACTAGGGTGCTCAAGGGATGAGAGTATGGGGTACACATCTGGGCTAAACTGGTTTCAACTGGATTGACTGAATTTATATCAGCAAATATTTTGAGAGTCTATTATGCTCTGTTATGTTATAGAAACTGGACACCTAGCAAAGAATAAGAATTGACCCTATCTGGATCACTTAGGATCTCACAGGAGTTCACTCATGATTCAAGTGAGGAGATTTAATGAAGATGTGACACATACACAGACAGTGGCATGGCAAGGTTTGGAGAACCAACAGAATGGTGATGCACCCAGGGTCTAGCAGTGGTGGGAAACTTTTGGCAAGGGAGTCTGGGTGATGTGGTCTATGCGTCTGTCATAGTCAGACTCCTGGGGCACAGAGAAAGGAAAAGAAGGTGTGGGTGGGGCACAAACAAAATTAACCAGTATGTGTCTTCCAGGATTCCAAATTCTGTGGACATGGGCCATGTCCTAAAGCTTAGCGGGGCTTCCTGAGATTCATTAGTCTTTTCTGGAGCAGACTGTGTGATATAATGGAAGGAACCAGGCTTTGGAGTCAGGCAGACCTGGATTTTAATCCCAGCTCCCACTTTGTAACTGTGAATCTTGGACAAGATCCTTTTCCCTAAGTGTCAGATTGCTCATCTGGAAGGAGCTGTGTCCTAGGATTACTGTGAGAATTAAATAAAGAAGTATGAAACACACTGGCACGTACTGCCTAGCTACTTGTCAACACTCAGTGGGTATTAGTTTTCTTTTTTTGCGGAAAAAAAATTTTTTTTTCTGTTTTTGTGGGATCTTCCTTTTAAGTGGTAATAGGATAAAAATCCAGGTAATGGGGAAAGCTGAAGTTGCCTGATCCTCAGTAGAGCATTGTCAGCGTTAAGCACCATTCCCAAATGTATAGATTGTCAATAATGTTTATTTTCTAAATATAATTTGCCTTTACCAGATAATTTTACTTGTTTATTTGTTTATTAAGTAGGCTCCACACCCAATGTGGGGCTAAACTCACAACCCTGAGATCAAAAGTCTCATTCTCTACTGACTGAGCCAGCCAGGCAACCCTGTTTTTACTAAGATAATTTTTTAAGAAGATAGCCAGTTAGACCAGAGAGTTTGTTAAATCCCTGTCATCTCACTAATAGTTCAGTTTTGAGAGTTTCTAGTTAGAGTTGCAAGGGGTGTGACAGTGTGTGTCCAGTGGCCTGGCAGCCTTGGTAACACTTAATGCTATACAGGAAATCCACAAAGCTATGAGTCTCAACATCCTGTCAGTGCCAATTGGAGTCAGACCAATGCCTCAGAAAAGGAACGTCTTCTGTCCTTGTTTCTCCTTCCAAATTCAGTGTTTTTGTAGGTTCTTACTAATGTTATGTCTCTGCCCCAACCCGGTTCTCTCTAGTTCATTTGTCAGTTTATGTTCAGAGGTAATGCTGCTCATCATTCTTTATGGAGACCAGTTTTGAAATAAACTTGCTTGAGCCTATCTTTTCTATACTGAATGCAAATGAGATTCAGCTAATTGCATTTTCTTCCCCAGAAAAGTAACTTTTGAAAAACAGTGGTTCTATCTGGATAACGTCATTGGCCATAGTTATGGAACCACATTTGAAGTGACCAATGGAGGAAGTCTTCAGCCTAAGAAGAAGAAGGAAGAGCCTACTTCAGGTGCACTGCTTTGGGTATATGAAATAGGTGCTCTTAAGCTGGCTAGTCAGAAACCTGTCAAGCCCAATTCTAAAATGCTAACTCAGGCTATCCCCAAAGAAATTTAAACTTACAATCTAAGAACTGTAGCTTGGTGGAATAAAGCAGGGTCTGCCTTTGGCTTTGGGTACCTGGATTCTGGCTCCAGCCTATCATTAACTGGCTTTCTGACTTTGGGCCAAGTTTTTAATCCTAGAAGAATCCTTGCTACTTTAGTGTAAGAGCAGGTAGAGTCCTTTCAGTGCCCCGAAGTTACATAACAGCTGCCGTCAGTTAGCATGTCAGGTAGAGTTAAGAGTCTGGCTTCCAATTTAACTGACGAGGTTGAAGTTCCAGTTTCATCACTTGCCTTGTAACCTTAGGCAGGTTACTTGGTTTCTGTAGGTCTTTATATCTGCATCTGTAAAATGGAGCCATAGTGCCTAGGCTGTAGCCAGTGTTCAGTCACATAACACATACGAAGTTCTTAACAGTGCCTTGCCTGTAACAAAGACCCCATAATTTTAGTTGTTATTGTTAATTAAAATTAAATATTTCAATATTTGTTAAAGTAAATGTACCTAAAATACTTTATTAATTAAAAAATAATTAATTTTAAAAATCAAATAACTAAAATACTATTGAAGTTTTGGTTCAAACCAGTTAATTAAATACTTTTAAACTAACGTCCATATTTTTATTGAGCACCAAATATGTGCCAGGCATGATTAGGCACTGTCTAAATCATCTCATAAAGTGTACCGAGCAGTGGGGAACACCAAGAATAAGTAGACAAGCAAACAACACACTTGCGGATGGTGATGTGTGCTGTGAAGATGGTAAGGCAGGGAGGTGTACTGGAGGCTGATTGGGTGAGACATGGCTGAGATGATGAGCTCAGCCCTGAGGGTTGGAAAGGACCTAAAGCTCTGTCATGAAGACACTCCCCAGTGGAGGGAGCAGCAGGTGCCAAAGCCTGCAGTGAGCCTGTGCTTGGTGTGTTTAAGGTCAGAAGGGCAGTGTGGCTGAAGCACAGGGGCCAAGAAATGAGGTCAGAAGAGGTCACCAGGGGCCAGAGCGTATATAAGATGGGCTGGATGTGGACATGAAATTAGAAGAAGAAAGATTTTACATAACTTCAGATCATAAATGTCATGAAGCAATTTCCTTCCTTAGAGACCAAAGAAGCAGGCACTGATAATCGAAATATAATTGATGATGGGAAATCTCAGAAACTTACTCAAGATGACATAAAAGCTTTAAAGGACAAAGGCATTAAAGGAGAGGTAATATTCAAAGGATGTCGTGTTTTGTTTTTGTTTGGTATTGAGGAAATTGCTTGGATTTTAAAGCAGGATTTACTTAAGATGAAACGTAAAAATACTGTTTTTCTCTTAGAAATAGCTTGACATGTACATGCCATTCAGTATATCAAAGATTTCATTTCTTATATGCAGGAATATAAGTGAGTGATATTACTGACATTATTAGCAAAAGAGAATTTAATAACTTAGTGCATATCAGAGCTTAACTTGGTTCGTTTTCAGTAATGTTTTCAGCCAGTGTCTTCAGGAAGGACGGTTTCCTTTACATTCCTTCTCCCTTTAGTATGTATCTCTGTTTGTTTGTTTGTTTGTTTGTTTGTTTTTACCGTCTTAAGTGCAGTTACAAAGTACTTATATTTTAATACAAGTTCTAGATAGAGTGAAAAAAAATGCAGTTTATTCATTTGGACTTCTGTGGAAAAGGAACTGGAAAATCAGACCTTTGGATACATTCTAGGGTAAGAAACCTTTGAAGTTATTTCAGTGGAAATAAAGTTTCAGGAAATCTGCTTCCTCCTTTTCTTATAGGAAATAGTTCAGCAGTTAATTGAAAATAGTACAACATTCCGGGACAAGACAGAATTTGCTCAAGATAAATATATAAAAAAGAAGAAAAAGAAGTAAGTGGATTTTGTTCGAAAAGGATTAAAGTATGCAATCTTCATAGATTTATAAAATGTATATTATTAAAAATAAAATATTTTTAAGCCAGTTTTTAAAAACTGGTGTCTTCTTTTTTCTCCCCCCAGGTATGAAGCCATCATTACTGTTGTGAAGCCATCCACCCGCATTCTTTCAATTATGTATTATGCAAGAGAACCTGGAAAAATTAAGTACGCTTTGTTTCCTTTCAAAAGTATATTTGGGGGAAAATATATCTTTAAGAAAAGTCATGATTTTAAGTAAAATGAAAAACTTGCTCACCTGCATAAAGTGCCCTCCTACCTCATGAATTGTAAGTTCTTTTTACTGTTGCTTCCAAAGCAGACTGTAGTCTTATCAACATAATTTTTATGAAATAAACAAAACTTAAAAAATGATGATTAAAATAGCTGGCTCTGCTTAGCTAAAAATAAATGAATCATTCTTTTTTCCTTAGCCACATGAGGTATGATACACTAGCCCAGATGTTGACGTTGGGAAATGTCCGTGCTGGCAATAAAATGATTGTAATGGAAACCTGTGCAGGCTTGGTGCTGGGTGCAATAATGGAACGGATGGGAGGTAAGATTTAACGTTTTTAGGTTCATTAAAGCACCACCATGATGTGAGTAGAAGGGCTTAAAAACTCAAACGCACAGAAAGTGAAGCTTAATTACTGTGAGATTCACGAAGTGGCTTGGGTGGGCCTGTACCGCCCCAGTCCCTGGGACCTTCCTGCAGAATCCACATCTCTCAGCCAGTGCTGTGTCGGTGCCCCTGGATGGCAATTGCCCTTTCCAGCTTCAGTGTCAGTGGGGATGTTTCTGAAGCCTTTGGCTGGCCTCAACCTCCAGGACAGTGATTTCAGTAAATTCTTGGATAGCTGGTGCCCATTTTATTGGCCTAAATAGAGGGGATTGGATGAGAAGACTACGAGGGGTATATTTTGTCTTGGAGGAACACAACACAGCCCGGTTTGCCTGCCCTCTCTCCAACCCTGTTGCAGCTAAAAACTTCTAACTGCCTTGATTGAGGATTGGACTGGGGGAATGGCTGTACTGAGAGCCAGTCACCAATCATGTGACACCCAATTTTGCAGGATCACAGGGTTTTACTGTAGTGTCACATGGAGGTTCGTGTGTTTTGGAATTATATTTCCTTCACTGGGAATATTCACAGACTGAACAGACCACCAGGGAAGCTGCGTCATCCTGCAGCCCCTGAAAAGAGTAGAGATCTTCAGTCCTCTTACTGTGGAGGACCCTGAGGGTTTGCTGAGTCTGGAATCCCCTCCATTGAGCAGATACTTATTTTTTTAATCTCTTCAGGTTTTGGTTCCATTATTCAGCTGTACCCTGGAGGTGGACCTGTTCGGGCAGCAACAGCATGTTTTGGATTTCCCAAATCTTTCCTCAGTGGTCTTTATGAATTCCCACTCAACAAAGTGGACAGTCTCCTAAATGGAACATTTTCTGCGGAGATGTTATCTTCAGAGCCTAAAGACAGTGCTTCAGTTGAAGAAAGTAATGGCACCCTGGAGGAAAAACAGACTTCAGAACAGGAGACTGAAGACAGCATGGCAGAAGCCCCAGAGAGCCATCACCCACCGGAACAGGAAACAATGGAAATCGTCTCTCAGGAGCCAGAATATAAGGAGCCTAAAGAGAGAGGAAGCAAAAAGGATTATGTAAGTGTTAAGAGTCCCCCTGCCTTCACAGTATTCCCCTCAGAGTTTCAGTTAACTTCATCTAAGCACTGAGGTTCAGTTTGGCTTTGGAGCATCAGGGCCCAAGATAATAAATACCAAAACAGATGGAGAAAATGCGTGTGTGGGTGTACACACATATGTGATGTATTCTTTGGGGTGGAGCTTTAGGGTCCAGAAGTGTTGTATAGGTAGCTTACTGATGGTTCTATAACAAGCAGGTTTGTGTGTTTTCAACTTCCTCACGAATGACCTACTGCTGCTCTAGTCCACGTTGAGAAATACTGTTGAGATGTTTTGACAGACCAGCACTTCCATAAACCTGACTGAATGACCTCAGTACATTAGTTTCTTCTTTTTCTTCTTGAAGGTTCAGGAAAAGCAGAGGAGACAAGAAGAGCAAAGGAAAAGACATTTAGAGGCTGCTGCTCTGCTGAGTGAAAGAAACTCAGATGGGTGCGTTGATGAAGGAATGCAGATATCTGGGTGCTCGTGGGCTTTGCTTCAAACAGTTTAGAATTCTCTGTGTGTCTGCTTTGATTACAGTGGGAGCAGAGATGATGATTCTATCTTGGGTTTTTAAAGGAGGCTGTATCTGGTGGAGGTGGGAAATTGTGCTGGTTTCAGAGTTTTAGAATAAATTTGAAATGTCTCCGTTGACAGTGTATCAGATGAGTCTGTGTGGTCCTGCTACATGCGGGTGGTGGGCCATTCAAATTGATGCGATGTTGGCCAATGGTAAAGGCTAAGGAAAACCTGACAGACGTAGATTCTGGTATCTGCAAAGCCAGAATTACAATGTTGGATTTGTTTCCAGAGATTTTTTTTTCAAATCAAGAATGTCGTTAAATGCTGCTTAGAGTTGCCAAGCACCGAGAGCTTTTCATTCATTTTGTGTTTCTTAGAAAATAGTAGCTCGTGTTTTTTTTTTGGGGGGGGGGAGTTTGTAGAATGTTATATTTAAAGCTCTTCCTTGTGTGAGTCATGACAAATGAATAGATGGTCATTTTTTAAAAAGATTTTATTTATTAGAGAGAAACTACAAGCAGAGGGAGCAGCAGAGGAAGAGGGAGAAGCAGGCTCCCCGCAGAGCAGGAAGCCCAACACAGGGCTCGGTCCCAGGACCGTGGGATCATGACCTGAGCCAAAGGCAGAGGCTCAATTGACTGAGCCACCCAGGCGCCCCAATAGATGACCAGTTTAAGTGCATTTTAAAATCTATGCTCTACTTTGCCGAGTAGAGAAATAATTTGTCTGATGTTTTCCTTGCAGTTTAATTGTAGCTAGTCGTTTCCATCCCACTCCACTCCTGCTGTCTTTGCTGGACTTCGTGGCCCCTTCAAGGCCGTTTGTGGTCTACTGTCAGTATAAAGAGGTAATGCTGAAATGGAAGGGACGGGAGTTCTTGCATCTTCGTGTTAATACTCAAATCGCAGCCCTCGAAGGCATTCTTACAGAATTTGTTTATGCCTTTAGCCTCTTTTGGAATGCTACACAAAACTGCGGGAAAGAGGAGGGGTCATCAACCTCAGGCTGTCTGAAACCTGGCTCAGGAATTACCAGGTATGTGTTCTTCCAGCTGGTTCCAGGGAGCTGCTCTCCTGAGTCGCTGGCTCTCTGCGGTAGTGCCAGAAGTTGTTAAATAAATGCCCCTGTTTCTGTCTACAGAGATGAAAGAATCTCCTGCCTGTAACTCAAAGTGCCCTGGCTTTTCCTGACCCTTTTTCTTCCTTTCATGTCAGGGTCTATTATTCTGTAACTCCAATCCAGAGGCATTTAAAATGCAAACAGTTATGGTTCATGTTTCTCCAAGGCCTCGAGATCACTGTGGAGGGAATAACTGATAATAGCAAAATCCCTAGGCCAACAAGAAAGTGACTCTCCCCTCTCTGCTGGGATGTGTTTGCAGTAGGTTTGCAGGATTTACTGGTGGGCCCCATGTCAGTTCAGGTCCTCTCGAAGGCATACGCCAAGATGGAATTAGAAGTGTAAGGGATTTATTGGGGAAGATGCCTCTGAAGGACGAGGGAGAGAGGGAACAGGATCAGATGCGAAAGCCCTCAGACCATGGTGGAGGTCTGATTGCTGCAAAAGAAGGGAGAGAAGGGAAGATGGGAGGATGAGCCTGCAGCGCTGCCTTCAGGAAGTCTCAGCCAGGATGATGGGGAACCCCAGAGCAAAGGTTGCCCATTAAAGGAGCCTGTATTGGGCAGAAGTGTTGCAGTCCTGGGTACCCGTGCTCAGTAATCGACTTGGAGCAGCCCATGGCTTCCCTGGGTGTGAATGCTGCGGAGGATCCCAAAGGAGCAGCAGTTAGAGGCTTTCTGCTGCCTGAACTCCTCACAGCCGGTTCCCTGTTGAAGGGAGATCTGAGCGAGCACCTCCACGGCCGCCACAGGCCCTCCCCTGCTGCTTGGACATCGTACTACCTTAATCCAGGATACTCAAAGCCCTGAGCGGACCCTGCCCTTCATGGCAGTCATCTTCTTGAGCTGTGGTAACAGCAGAGGAGAGATTTTGTCAGAGTTAACAAGGTATCAGGGAAGGAACGCTCTGGATATGTGTCCAGTAGCTACTTCCCCGTGGACCCAAGCTCCACTGTTGGCCATGAAGCTTCCTGGAGCCGATAGGAAGAAAGCTGTGCACAGGCCCAGCGTACTACACAAACATTTGCTCGTTTGCCACGGGAAGCTTGCCTCAGGGTTGAGAACAGCAGCTTCAGAAATTTTCAGAAGAAAATCATTTAAACCAGTTTCTACGCTTTTATCTGCACTATCTTGTGAAGGAAGGAACTCTTTTTAGGAATTGGTCCGATTAAATCTTCAAGAGAATCTCTGTCATTTAAATTCTGATTTCTGGCATGTGTGTTGTTATCTGCTTTATCTGCTTTATCTGCTTAGGAAAACGTGAATGTTTTTCTGTCTTAATTAGGTTTTGCCAGATCGAAGTCATCCCAAACTACTGATGAGTGGAGGTGGGGGGTACCTTCTCTCAGGCTTCACTGTTGCCATGGATAACCTTAAAGCAGACCCCAGTCTCAAATCCAACGCAAGCACTTTAGAATCACACAAGACGGAAGAGCCAGCAGCTAAAAAACGGAAATGCCCGGAGTCTGACTCTTAACCTTTCAAACATTGCTCTGATTTTTGTCCTCAGGCGTTATACAGTTAGTAATTAAACTTTAATGCCATTACTAATTGTTTTCTCATCTTCTAAAAGTAAGTCTATACACTTGTTCCTGGGAAGGACGAGTAAGCCTTTTGTCCACCTCTGGCACAGATAAATTTGGTCTGTCAAAACATCGAGCCCAAATACCCAAGCCTGGGGTGTATGCAGTGGACTGGTATATATGGCCAATTCTGTTTATTTCACAAAAATCCTCTAAGTACTTTTAGTACCCTGTGAAAATATCTTGAGAATTTAGACATCCTAAAAATATATTTATACAAGACTTTGTTTGTATGTTAAGCTAAGTGGAATAACACAACATACCTAAAACCTGGGTACTGAAAGAAAGAATTTGTGGAAGAAATTTCTTGTGTTCATTCCACTCTCTTCAACCTAAGCAATATGGATGTGTGAGTGTATGAGATTTACAGTACCAAAAATACCCTCCCTGTTCCCTCCAGTGGAATAAACTTTTTTAAAACACTAGATTTTTTTATTTTAATAGTTGACAACTTAGGAAAGTTCTGAGTATTTATTGTATTGCTTTTTTTTGTCGATACACAGAGGTGTAGTAGGGTACTTTTTTGTGTTAATTTGCCCATCTCCTCATTCTTTGTTCCAAGTGAAGTGACTAGAATTTTTGTGTTCTATTAAATTAAAGGAAATAGCAAAGATTTTCCCCCCTACCCAGAGACTTATGGAGATACACACGTGCACACACACACACGCATATGTTTATGGTTGTTGGTATATACACACATATATATATATATTTATATATACGTATGAAAACAGAGAGAATGCACTATTTATATGATCTATGGCAAAGTTTAGTGCAGGGCTTAGACCAGTTCTCATTGCATTAGTGTCACTCCTTGTCAAATGTATTTTAAAGTGCCTTTTTTGTGATGATTAATGCTGGTTTGTTGAGCTCTGGCATGATTAGGTGGTTAGCCTTTCTAAGCTCTGAAAACATAATCAAATTTGGTCATCTACTGCGGCCAAGGGAAGTATTTAGAGTAAGCCGTGGCTCTTGTCTTGCTCACTAAACATGCTCATAGTGTGTACTGTTCACATCGTTATAGCATAGATGCTGATCATCCAGCAAGGAGCATCTTGGGGGGGGGTGAGAAATTACATTTTCCTGATAGCATGTATTATCCTGATAATGGTCAATGTGATTACCAACAAGTACAGTTTTGATTCCTTTTTCTTAAAACAATTGCTTTTAAAGAATAAAAGTGTTTCCTATTACAATTCGTCTGATTTACATTAATGATGGGGTCAGTGACACCACATTCACTGGCTTTCAGCTGATGCAACATGTGATCTGTATAAGAAAATGTGCCCCAATTGACACATCACTGAACATGTCCTCGCAAAGTCATCACGCACATAAAACCAGTCACGTTTTGTCAAGGAGAGCACATGTGCAGACTGGATTCAGTAGCGTCTGGTCTCCGCTGGTTGCTGTTGCTTTAATCCTCTCCTCATTGGGATTCATCCAGTTTTCAAGGCACATCACATTTCATTCGTTCTGAAAGTCTGCACTACCAAGGCGTGTGCCCGTGTAGCTGCCCCTGGAGTTGACTTGTGAACTCCTCTCACGTACCAGCAGCAAAAGTTAACCTAACCTGTGTTATTTTTTTCCCTTGAATATTATTTACTTCATCTTTGAGGACTGATGCTGAATTCAATACCTTGAAAACTTAGTACCGGAATTCTCTGGAGGGCTTATTAAACCCGGATTGTTTAACACCTGGAAGTTTCTGATTCAGTAGGTTTGGGGTGGAGCAGAAAATTTGCATTTCTAAGAAGTATCCAGGTGATGCTGCTGGCCCAGAGCCCGTGCTTGAGAAACACTCCTTTGTGTGCACCCACGTGAAGAGCGCAGCAAAATACATGATGCTTTTGTCTTGTTTGTAAAGTGGACATCCACCTTTGGAGCAGATGAATGGATAATTCTGACTTCCGGACATCTAGCCACCAGGAGAGTTTTGTGACATAACACTTAAATGAGTGGCCGTCAAAAAATAAAGACAAAAGTCATTTTGTGATGTCCACCTTATTTCTTCACTGGATTAGGGTACTTGGAAATATACAGTGGTGCCAATTAGATTTTTTTTTTTTTAGCTTAGAGGTACACTAAAATTGTGTAGCGCATAACTCCCCTCCCCCAGCTTTATTGAATTATAATTAACATAGAACATTGTGTAAATCGGGGCACCAGGTGGTTCAGTTGGTTGAGCATCGACTCTTGGTTTTGGCTCACGTCATGATTTCGGGGTCCTGAGACTGAGCCCCGCGTTGGGTTCTGCGCTCAGTGGGGAGCCTGCTTGAGATTCTGTCTCTACCTCTCCCTCTGCCCCTGTCCGTGCCCCCACTCACGTGTGCACTCTCTCTCCCTCTCTAAAATACATAAATTTTTAAAAAATATATATTGTGTAAGTTTAAAGTGTATAATGTGTTATTTTGATACAGTTACATATTGCAAAGTGATTACCACTATAGCTTTAGCTGAAACACCTCCATCCCATCACATAATTACCATTTCTGTTGGTAGTGAGAACGTTTAAGATCTACTCTCTTAGCAAATTTAGTATCTAATGCAGTATTATTAACTATAGTCACTATGCTGTATATTAGATCCCCAGAACTTATTCATCTTTATAACTGGAAGTTTATACCCTTTGACGAATATCTCCTCAGAGCCTGCCCCACCCCCAGCCCCTGGCAACCACCATTCTACTCTCTGTTTTTATGAGTTTGGTTTTTTTTTTTAGATTCCACATACAAGTAACATACATTATTTGTCTTTCTCTGTCTGGCTTATTTCACATAGCACAATGCCCTCAAGGTATCCAAGTTGTCATAGATGACAGGATTTCCTTCTCATGGTTGAATAATGTTCCATTGTGTATAGATACCCCATCTTTATCCATTCATCGATTAACAGACACTTAGGTTGTTTCCATATCTTGCCTATTGTGAGTAATGCTGCAGTGAATATACCTCTTCAAGATACTGATTTTGTTTCCTTCAGATATATATACATATACAAAAGGTCTATATGTTTACACTCCCTTCCTATGTTTTATGACTTTGATTTCATAATTTGTTTTTTTCATATTGTGTATCCATTAACAAATTATTATATTTATTGTTTATTTTTAAATCCTTTGGTCTTTTAACCATTGTACTGGAATTATAAGTGATTTATCCATTACCATTACAATATTCCAAATTTATATATCAGTGAGTTTTATACTGTTCTCATTTCAATTAGCTGATTAGTGGCTTCCATTTTAGCTTAATGAACCCCCTTTAACATTTCTTGTCAGGCTAGTCTAGTGGTGACGAACTTCAGCTTTTTGTCTGGAATACTGTCCACTTCTGAAGGACAGCTTAGAGTGTTCTTAAGTAGAGTATTCTTTTTTTTTTTTTTTTTTTTAGTTTATTTGATAGAGAGGGAGCACAAGCAGGGGGAACAGGAGAGGGGGAAGCAGGCTCCCCACTGAACAGGGAGCCTGATACGGGGCTTGATCCCAGGACCCTGGGAACCTGACCTGAGCTGAAGGCAGACGCTTGAAGACTGAGCCACCCAGGCGCCCCTTACGTAGAGTATTCTTGATTGGCAGTTTTTTGTTTTTTTTTCCTGCACTTTGAATATATCATCCCACTTCCTTCTGACAAGGAGAATTTCTGCTGAAAAATCCACTGGTAGTCTTATAGGGGTTCCCTTGTAGGTAACAAGTTGCTTTTCTCTGGCTCCTTTTAAGAGTCTCCTTATCTTTAATCTTTAACAATTTAATTATAATATGTCTCAGTGTATCTTCATCTTATTTGGTACTCTTTGGGTTTCTTGGATCGAATGTCTGTTTCTTTCTCCAGGTTAGGGAAGTTTTTAGCCATTATTTTTTTAACTTTTCTGCCACTTTCTCTTTCCTTCTGGGACCCAGATAATGCATATGTTTGTCCACTTAATGGTGTCACATAAGTCCCTAAAGCTATCTTCACTCTTTTTCATTTTTTAAATTTTTTGCACCTTTGATTGGATGAATTCCACTGCCCAGTCTTTGAGTTCATTGATCCTTTCTTTGATCTATCTGCTGTTGAACCCCTATATTGAATATTTTAGTTCACTTATTGTATTAGCTCTATGATTTCTTTATGGTACTTACATTTTCTGTCTTTTGAAATTCTCACTTTGTTAATGGTGAGCATTTTATGACCATCATTTTGAACTCTCTATAAAATAAATCACTTATCTCTGTTTCATTAAGATCTGTTTCTGGAGATTTATCTTATTCTTTTGTTTGGAACGTATTCCTCTGTTTCTTTATTTTTTCTTTACTCTGTATTTTGGTGCTTACATATTAGATATGACAGCAACCTCTCCCAGTCTTGACAGATTGGTCTTGTGTAGGAGATAAGCCTCACCAATCAGCTCAGTCTGAGCTCCTGGTTGTCTGTCAAACCTTTATGATTGTCAGGGCGCCTGGATGGCTCAGTTGGTTAAGCACCCAACTCTTGATTTCAGCTCAGGTCATGATCTCAGAGTTGTAAGATAGAGCCTCACATCGGGCTCTGCACTGGGCATGGGGCCTACTTAAGATTCTCTCTCTCCCTCTGCCCCTTCCCCCCTAAAAAAAAGACAAAAACCTTTGTGATTATCTAAGCCACCATCTTTGTTCTTTGTGGTCCCCAATAATTGAGGGTGTGCCAAGACCTGCTAGTATCCCAAAGGGGAGAATTACTGTCAGCACCTAGAAGCAGGCTGATTAGCAGCTGGATTCTCAGGCAGCAGGTGGGAATGAATGTGGTTAAGGCTCTTCCAGGAGAAATTGGGAGATGGGCATGTTTGCCTGCTTCCTCTATGCTGAGCCCTGTTGTATTTGCTGTTGTACTGTGGAACTCATGAATGCAATTCGCATTGGCTGTTAGAAGTGATCCGGGGTCCTCAGGTGGCAGCCACAAAAGTTGGGGTGCTAGACACATGTACAAGCTCCTTTCACCAAGATAGATGCTGGTGATCTGATTTTATCATTGGAGTGAACCAGAGGGAGAAGGTAAAGGAAGTGCCCATTGGCTCCTCGGGCCTTTGGGAGGATTGCAGTTCTAAATGTGCACTAAATCAGAAGCCAGCCCCTCAGGCAGCAGCTTGTAAAGTGTACAGTTATGTCCCGCAAGGAAAGACAGTCTTTTCCTGTTACCTCTGCACTGATCTCCGAGACAAGTGCTCTTGTGACTTTGCGAACTTCTTTGCTTGCTACAGTCATAAGGGTCTCATGGACCCAAGCCCTAATGACTTTCAGAGCTAGATGTTTGGGGGGGCCCATTCCTTGAGTGGAAATCTTGAAAGTTGGAGTGCTAGATGTGTGGTGCAAACCCATCAGTCAGGGAGAAGCTGGGAGTTAGAGTTGGGGGTTCTCTCCTAATTGTCACTGTGCCCAGGGTGGAGCTGATGGTGAGAGTGTGTTTCTCAGCCTTTCCTTCCTGTTTTGATGTGGGTATTTTTTCATTCTCCTGATGTGTAGGAGTCAGTCAGCTAGTTTCTGGACTTCTCTCAAATGAAATTACTCCATGTGTAATTGTATGTTTGATGCATCCGTGGGAGGAGGGACCCTCCTATGCTGCCATCTTGGTCCTCTCTTGCATGAAGCAGTCTTAATAGGCAACCATTCATTTATTAGTTGTATATGGAAAAGCCAAAAATATATTGTTCATTATTATGTACAAAATTTTGAAAAAAATAGGGTATTTGGATCTTGTTTTAAAGTGTTTATTGTAAATATTGCAAGAGCAATGCTAAAAAAAAATGCTTGTTCTAGAAACTTGGTATTTAAGATTAGTATTACTGTTATGTGTTCCTGATTTTGGAATGCATTTAAGTGCAATGCTAGAAAGGATCCTGGTGTATCTAATATCTTTATTTGAAATATAATGTTACCTCTAGGCTAGTGTTAATTTTTGTAAAAATAGATTATAGGTTTTCCTTGAACTTAAGTAGCACAGGGCAGATGGCAAGAGATGTGAGTCCCTGAATAGCTACTTAAAGAATAACTGATAAGCTATTAACTACTCCCATCAACATTTATTAGACACCCTCTGCTTTTTGATTCTTTATGGGGAAGAATCAAATCTTTGAGGTATAGGAAATTAATATGTACTCTCCTCCCACCCTCCCACCCCCCCTTTTTTTGGCTCTAATATAGTTCCATTAATAACCTGGGCTTGAATATTTGTGACAGACACCAGGTGGCCCTCAAAGCCTAAAATATGTGCTTTGTGGCCGTCTAAGAGATGTGCTGACCGTGGATTTAAGTGAATTAGTGAGAGGGATTGTGGGGTGAAGAGAGCAGGAGAGAAGCACTTTGGAGCAGCCACAGCAGAGAGCTGGTTTGGAGCAAGCAGCAACAAAATATGTAAAGCGAAATCCAGAGCTCCTTCATGGTCCTCTAGACCTCCGGGCAGAATTTGACATGGGTGACCCCTTTCCTTGAGACAGCTTTCTCACTTGGCTTCCAGGACACCACTCTTCTGGCTTCCCTCCTCCCTTTCTGCCTATTCTTCCTCCATGTCTGTTGCTGGTTCCTCTTCATCTCTGAGATGAATGTTTAGCACCACATGGGCATGCCCCAGTGCTTAGCAGTTGCACCCTTTCCCTTTTTTGTCTACGTGCTGCTAGGTGTAGGGTGTTGGAGGGATTTGGGGTCTGAGCAAAGAAAAAGATGTGACCATGAGGTGGCGGTAGCACCCACGTGCTTTATTGAGGGATGGCACTGCTCCAGCAGGTTAGCAAGGGAGAGGGTGTTTTTCACAGCCGGAATCTGTCCAGAAGCCACACCATGAGGGGTACTTCTCAGAAGAGGAGGAGGGCAGGGGAACCCCCAGGGAGAGGGGAATTGGAGAGGCCCCTCTTCGTGTGTAGGTGGAGTCTCTGGGTCTGACAGCTCTGAAGGACAGGAGTCTTACAACTTAAAAGGCTTGGCGTCTTAACAACCACAAGGCCCTATCAATCAATGGTCGGCAGATGCTAGGTAATATGCTGAAGGTGTGAAAAACAAATGGACCCTAAATGTCCAAAAATTTGCTTATTTGGGCTCTGTTTAAAAGAGGTGGGTGTGTAAAATTTGAGTTTGGCACTGGCAGGCTTCTGAGCTAACAGTTCTCAGCCTATAGTGAAGAAATAGCCCCCTAGCAGCCAATGCACAGGGACCGTCTTTTATGCAACAATAGGCGATCTTACTCAGTTTTAAGGATTTTTTTGTTTTCTATTGAAGCATAATTGACATATTATAACATTATATAACATAGTTTCAGGGGTACAGCATAACAATTCTATATTTGTATACACTGAGATATGATCACCACAATAAGTCTAGTTACCATCTGTCGGCGTAGATAGTGACAAAAATTTTGTGTGATGAGAACTTTTAAGATTTACTATCTTAGCAACTTTCAGATATGCAATATGGTATCATTAACTATAGTCGCCACACTGTACATTATATCCCCAGGACTGACTTGCTTTATAACTGAAAGTTGGTACCTTTCGACTCCCTTCCCCCATTTTGCCCACCCCTCAACCCCCCTCCCCTCTGGCAACCACCAGTCTGTTTTCTGTATCTATGAACTTGGTTTGTTTTGTTTTGATTTTTTTGTTTTGTTTTGTTTTTAGATTCCACATACAAGTAAAATCATACAGTATTTATCTTTCTTTGACATTTCTCTTAGCGTAGTTGCCTTCAAGGTCCATCCATGTTGTCACAACTGGCAAGATTCCATTCCTTGTTACGACTGAGTAGTTTCACATTTCATATAAATATATATAATGTGTGTATATATATATGTGTATATATATAATGTGTACATATACATAATATATATAAAACATCTTTTTTATCCATTTATCAGTGGACACTAAGGTTGTTTTTATATCTTGGCTATTGTAAATAATGCTGCCATGAACATGGGGGTGCATATATCTTTTAAAATTAGTGTTTTCATTTTTTTTTTTCAGATAAATATCCAGAAGTGGAATTGCTGGATCCTATGGTAGTTCTAGATTTAATTTTTTGAGGAACCTCCATACTGTTTGTCACAGTGGCTGCGCCAGTTTACATTCTCACCAGCAGTGTATGAGGGTTCTGCTTTCTCCACATCCTCATCAACACTTGTTATTTATTACTTGTCTTTTTGATAATAGCCATTTTGATAGGTGTGAGTTGGTATCTTGTGGTTTCATTTGCATTTCCCTAATGATTGGTGATGTTAAGCATCTTTTCATACATCTATTGGCCACCACCCTGTCTTCTTTGGAAAAATGTCTATTCAAGTCCTATCTGCCCATTTTTAATCGGATTGTCTGGGTTTTTTGGTATTAACCCCTTATCAGATACATAAGTTGCAAATATTTTCTCCAGTAGGTTGTCTTTTCATATTGTCGATGGTTTCCTTTGCTGTGCAGAAGGTTTTTAGTTTGATATAGTCCCACTTGTAGATTTTTGTTTTTATTTCATTTGCTTTTGGTGTCAAATCCAAAAATCCATGACCAAGCTTGATGTTAAGGAGCTTACCACCTGTGTGGTTTGTTTTTTTTTGTTTGTTTTTTTTAAGAGTTTTATGGTCTTACATTCAAGTCTTTAACTCATTTTGAGTTTGTTTTTGTGTGTTTAGTGTAAGACAGTGGTACAGTTTCATACTTTTGCATGTAGCTGTCCAGTTTTCCTCGCATCATTTTTTTTGAAGAAACTGTCCTTTCTCTGTTATATATTCTTGGATTCTTTCTTGTAAATTGATTGACTGTATGCGTATGGGTTTATTACTGGGCTCTCTATTTTGTTCCATTGATCTGTGTCTTTTTTTTATGCCAATACCATACTGGTTTGATTACTATAACTTTGTAATATTATTTGAAATCAGGCATGATGGTGACTCCGGCTTTGTTCTTCTTTCTCAAGATTGCTTTGGCTATTTGGGGTCTTTTGTGGTTTCATACAAATTTGGGAATTGTTTGTTCTATTTATGTGAAAAATGCCATTGGAATTTGGTAGGGATTGCATTGAATCTGTAGACTGATTTGGGTGGTAAGGACATTTTAACAGTTTTAATTCTTCCAGTCTAGGTGCACAGAATATCTTTCCATTTATTTGTGTCGTCTTCAGCTTTTTCATCAATGTTTTATCATTCTCAGTGTATGGGTTTCTCAACTCCTTGGTTAAATTTAGTTCTAGAGGAGTGCTGGGGTGTCTCAGTCGGTTAAGCATCTGCCTTCTGTTCAGGTCGTGATCCCGGGGTCCTGGGATGGAGCCCCACATCAGGCTCTCTGCTCAGCGGGGAGTCTGCTTCCCCCTCTCTGCCCTTCCCCTTGTCTTGCTCTCTCTCAAATAAATAAAAATATTTTTCAAATTAGTTCTAGATATTTTATTCTTTTTGATGCAATTGTAATTGGGATTTTTTTTTAATTTCTCTTTCTGATAGTTCATTGTTCGTGTATAGACACACAACAGATTTTTGTATATTGATTTTGTATCCTGTAACTTTACTGAATTCATTTATTCTAACTGGTGTTTTTGGTGGAATTTTTAGGGTTTTCTCTATGTAGAATGATGTTATCTGCAAATCTTGACTGTTACTTCTTTCTTTCCAATTTGGATGGTTTTTATTTCTTTTCTTACCTAATTGCTGTGCCTAGGACTTCCAATGCTATGTTGAATAAAAGTGGCAAGAGTGGGCATCCTTGTCTTATTCCTGATCTTAGAGGAAAGGCTTTTAGGCTTTCACCATTAAGTAGGATGTTAGCTGTGGGCTTATCATATACGGTTTTCATTACATTGAGGTAATACCTATACCTATATATCTATACCTACTTTGTTGAGGGCTTTTATCAGAAATGGATGTTAAATTTTGTCAAATGCTTTTTCTATATCTATTGAGATAATCAGATGATTTTATCTTTCATTTTGTTGATATGGTGTATCAAGTGATTTACAGATGTTGAATCATCCTTACATCACTGGAATAAGTCCCATTTGATCATGGTGTATGATCCTTTTAATGTATTGTTGAATTCAGTTTACTGAGGATTTTTGTATCTTTGTTGATCAGGGATATTGGCCTGTAATTTATTTGTGTCCTTGTCTGGTTTTGGTATTAAAGTAGTGCTGGCCTCATAAAAATGAGTTTGGAAGAATTTCCTCCTCTTCAATTTTCGGGACCATTTTCAGATGGATTGGTATTAATTCCTCTTTGAATGTTTGGTGGAATTCACCAGTGAAGACGCTGGTCATGGACTTTTGTTTGTTGGTAGGTTTTTGATGACTAATTCAACCTACTTACTAGTAATTGGTCTGTTCAGATTTTCTAATTCTTCACGATTCAGCCTTGGAAGGTTGTATGTTTTCAGTAATGTATACATATCTTCTAGGTTGTCCAATTTGTGGCATATAATTATTCATAGTAGTCTCTTATGATCCTTTGTGGTGTCTGTTGTAACAGCTCCTCTTGTATTTCTGATTTTATTTATTTGAACCCTCTCTTTTTTTCTTGGTAAGTCTAGCTATAAGTATCTCAATTTTGTTTATCTTTTTAAAGAAGTAGCTCTTTGTTTCGCTGATCTTTTCTATTATCTTTTTAGTCTTTATTTCATTTATTTCTACTCTGACCTTTGTTATTTCCTTCCTTCTACTAACTTTGGGCTTCATTTATTGGTTTTCCAGTTTTAAGTTTTTAAATGCCACCTCTATGATGATGACTCCCACATGGTGTCTTTAGAGCAGTCCTTTCCCTTGACCTCCAGGCCCATATACCCAACTCAACACCTCCACTTGGGTGTCTGGCCACATCTCAGACTTAACATAGCCCAACCTGAACTCCGCATATCTTCCTTCTTAAGGCAGTCCCTCCTACAGTTCTCCCTACCTCTGCTGTTCCCCATTGCTCAAGCCTAAAGCTTTCAATCTTCCCATCTCTCTTTCACTTATGCCACACCAAATCCTTCAGCCCAACCTGTCCTCTGTCTCCAAAATAGATCTGTAGTTTGACGACTTCTCTTTACCCCCAGTGCCAGACCCTGGTCCAAGCCATCACAGTGACCCACTGGGATTATCGCAGTGGTCCTTACTGGTTTTTGTGTTTGTGCCCAGGAGCTGGAGTGTTGTTATCATGTAAAGCAAATCCTGTCCAGTCCTCTACTGAGATCTCTCCAATTGCAAAAGCAAAACTCCTTACCAAGGGCATACAGAGCTCTGTGCGATCTGGCTTGTGCCACTTTACTTCTTATGTCCTCCACATGGGCCTCCCTGCTCGTCTTCAAACATACCAACCACATTACTGTCTCAGGGCCTTTGCACTTGCTGTTCCCTCTGCCTGAAGTGTCTGTTCCCTGGGGGTCCACATGGCTCACACCCTAACTTTTTTTAGGTGTTTCACTTTCTCACTGAGGTCTGTTATGTACCCAAGTGGCTGGTTTCTGGACTACAGAGTAGTAATTATTGTAGCTAATTATTTGAGTACCTGAGATCTCCCAATTATACTGTATTTTACAGTGATATGTTGTGTACTTTCGTTTTGTAACGCTGGGACCCTTTCTCCCCTCCTGTTCCATCACTGTGTTTTAACTCCTCTTTGATAAAATATTAGAGACCATGACAATTAAAACATTCAAACAGGAGAAGAACTCTAAAATACAGATGGTTACATCTGCAGAAGGATTTGGGAGGAGAGGGTTAGAGGCCATTGTTTCTGATCTTATTAGATACCTAGGGCCGCCCTAACAAAGGACCAAAAACTGAGTGATTTAAAACAACATAAATGTGTTGTTTCACACTCCTGGAGGCCAGAAGTCCCAAATCAAGGTGTCTGCAGAGCTGTTCTCCCTGGAAGTTCTAGGGGAGAATCTTTCTTTGCTCTTCCAGGGTCTGGTGACCGCAGATGTTTCTTGGCTGGTGGCAGCCCAGCTTCCGTCTCTGCCACCAAATCTTCACGTGGCCATCTTCCCTCTATGTTTATGTCTTCACATGACATTCTCTTCTGTGTCTATCTACATTTCCCTCCTCTTATAAGAACACTGGTCATATTGGATATGGGCCCACTCTAACGACTTCATCATAACTTGATTGCATCTGCAGAGACTGTCTTCAAATAAGGTCACACTCACAGGTGCCAGTGGTTAAGTCTTCAACATATCATTTTGGAGGACACAGTTCAACCTGCTATATGCCTTTCAGGACTATTTAATGTTTTGCCATCAACATATATTACTTTGATCAAAAGAGGAGAAAACAGTGGCCTGGGTAGTCCTTGCGTTCATCTTAAAGAAATGGTGCCATGGCATCCCCAGAGATCCTAATTGCACTTTGCTGGCCCATGGCTCAGGTGGGATTTCTTGAATGTCTCCTGTATCCTTGATAGGTCATCTGTGCCTACACATTGCCCTGTCCT
The DNA here is from genome assembly GCF_024610735.1 of Ursus americanus. Classification (NCBI taxonomy): domain Eukaryota; kingdom Metazoa; phylum Chordata; class Mammalia; order Carnivora; family Ursidae; genus Ursus; species Ursus americanus. Next base: position 30,834,253 of record NC_142148.1, on the reverse strand, counting down.
GAAGTGTTTGCAAACTAAACCGAAAGGATGTGCTAGTGCACAGGGCAGCAACAGGAGGCCAGGACCATGCAGTGTTATGCTCCACCTGCCAGCAGCCAGCAGCTTCTCATGAGCAGTGCTGTGTGTGTGTGTGTGTGTGTCAGTGTGTGTGTGTGTGTGTCAGTGTGTGTGTGTTGCTTGCCAGGCTAGCATTTGGTGCATTGCAGTGTTTTGCCTTCCCTTTTCCAGTGAGTAAATCCCTATTCGTCTTGGGCCCTTGAATCCTCTTTATTAGGAAGTGATTTTGTTTTCTGCTGAGCTGCAATAGAGAAAAAGGAGAGACGGGTCTACTGCAATGTGTTAAGCATTTCTTAGTAACGTGTATCAAGATGCGGTAACACAAAGGGTTGTAATGGCAGTACATTAGATATATTTGTCATGATATAAGCTTAGCTTTGGATGGTTTCTTAGGTTGGGGTCCCCCGGAAGCAGACCCTGAAATAAGAAGTTGAGGACAAGCAGTTTATTTGGGAGGTGATTCCAGGAAACACCAGTTGAGCTTACCAGTAAGTAGGACAGGGAGATAAAGACAGTCTAGAAAGGGTGTATTACCAAGCAGCGCACTGCTGTGGCACTCGGGGCTCAATCCCTTGGGAGGCACCATTGGTGAGGAATGAGATGACAGGTAAAAGAAAGAAGAGGACATTTTCCACCTGTCTTGCCGTAGGAAGCTAGCTGGAGGGTTAACAATGGTAGCAGCCAACATTTCCTGCACCATGCCATATGCCAGGCACTATTCTAAGTCTTTTGCATACTCATATTATCCTCATAACAACCCAATAAGGCAGGTATCCGAGGTCCAGAGAGGGAAAGCAGCTTGTCCGAGGTCATACAGCTACTTAATAATAGAGTCAGAGTCCTGTCTTCTTACTCAGTAGCAATCAGACAGGCCCTGAGGGTCCAGGGATCTATCTGGACCAGCCCACATGTTCTGAATCCTAGTCCAGAGTTCTTCCCATTATCCAGGCTCTCTCCTCCTCAGCCCTGAAAAATGACCCTTGGCTGGCTACTCCCAGAGCTTTCCAGATAATAGCATTTAAAAAGTAAGTGTCTTGGATCATTTTTGAAATAGGTTCTTCAAGCCTATTTAATAATCTTTCTTTACCCTGGGGCAACAGATGTCTTTTCCTGCACTCTTTTGCTTTATATCCTGGACGTTCTTTTACTTAAAAGTTTTGCTTTTTTACCCCCCCCCCATTCTGCATCCAAAGACCAACAAATCCTAGTTAAAATTTACTTTAAAGAATGGATTTGAAAATCGCACTCCTCCCTTTTAGCCCAAAGGAAGCTAAGAACATGAAGCTTTGGACTTAGGTGAATCTTTTATTATTTCAAACCAAGACAAACATATTTTTTTTCAAGGGTGACAGCACAGTCATTGTCACAAGCATGTTAATATGTCTATTTTGCAAGAAAGGATATGCTACAAGTCATGCTATTCATATTTTCAATAGCATTCTGACAAAAATTAAAGCATTTCCAATTGTGTCAAACATTGAGTGAATAGTAAATTCTACTTTCTGCTTTTGAGTAAATAAATGGTGTCTTTCAGTGAAGCACTGGAAAATAGATAATGTGAGGGCGTCTTCTTAAAACTGCCCTTTTCTCCAACGTCCATCAGCCCCTTCGATTACCACTGAACTTCTCAGCTATTTTCTGTAGTTCCAGATCCATTGCAGCCAGATTCTCAAGTTCCTTTTCCTAGAAAATACAGAAAAGTGGAGGCATGAGGTCTCAGATCAATTCATTTTATTGTGGTTTAAGGGAGTATGAACAGAAGGGAATTTTTGATATGTTAGAAGCCATATGAGATACCCTACATCAGTGGTTCTCAAAGTGCAGTCCCCTGACCAGAAGCATCAGCATCACCAAGGAACTTACCAGAAATGCAGATTCTTGGGCCTCAATCAGAAACTCTGAAGGCTAGGAATCTCTTGAGATTCTGATGCACGTTCAAGTTTGAGAAACACCAATCAGCATAATTCAATATTAGGAAAAATCATTGTTTAGGCAGGTAGCGTTCTGATAATGTTAACTCTCCGAGATGTAAACTAATTTTTATAGTCCAGTAGCTGATAAAGATAGACTAAAGCAACTCATTTCTATATCATATATTCCTTCTTACCTGGGAAATAGTGATGAAAAGTTAAATGACCAAGGCGCCACCAAAAATAGTGGTTGTCAACCTTGGCTAAACACTGAAACCACCTGGAAGCTTGGAAAAATCCAGATGCCCAAGTAGCACCCAGCACCAATAGACAGAATCCCTGGGGTAGATCCCAAACATCAGTAATTACTTAAGCCCTCCAGGTGATTCCAACATGCAGCCAAGGTTGAGAAGCCCTGCAGTAGGGTAAGTGGGCAGGGATATGGACAATGGAACTCAAACCCAGAAGTTGTCGCCACTCTCTTACTAGGGGTACATTCTCATGGTAATTAATTCCCACCAGTTTCTCCACATTACTTTCAGATAGTCTTGAAGATACTAATATTAACCATCTTAATTTTAAACAAAAGCCCCACACTGTACCTCTTCCTCTGTCAGAACTCCCTGGCCAGCCCTGTCCTTTTCATTCTCTGCTGCATGGCGTGGGCTCATCTGCTCCTCAGAGTCATAGAAGTCTGGAAATTCGGCTGACTTCTTCCTGTAGTGAAGGAGCTGGTCGAGTTCAGCCACTCGGTCATACTGCCTTTTGAGATCCAGTCTGGGGGAGAGATTTCTCTTCTCATATCCCCAATTCACATCCTCCTCGAAGGGCTTTTTCTCCCACAAGTCATAGTTGTATTCTGGGAAGAAATTCTTCTCATTCAAGGTCAGCCCGTTTTCCTCTTCCCCCTCAAGAAAATTATCATCCATGTTGTCTTTTCTCTCAAAATGCCTGCTCTTCCACTGGGAAGGGTCATAGTATGGGTTGAGCAGCTCCCCTAATCTCTTCCTCTTGTCAGTGGTATAATGGGGAGCATACTGTTTGCCTTGAAGCCTAGCTTCCTCCCTGCTCTCTGTAGCATCTTCCAGGTCCTCCTGCTGCTGCCACTTCGCTTGGGCTTCTTCCTCACCCCTTTCCTCACCATAGTTGAGGTAATTTCTGTCCTGCTCTTTCCACTCGCCTTGTGGATACCTCCTTACTTTGTCCATCTGGCTTTCTTGGGCACGGTGGTGTCCTTCACCCAAGAACCGTTTTTCTTCTTTGTTGTCTGGAATGGAATATGCACCTGGTTCCCCTCCCCTGGCTCTGTAGTGGTATCCCCCCTCACGGCCCCTCTCTTCCTGACTGTCTTCATTATATCCCTGTGCTGTGTTGTCAAGCTCTGAGCTGGGGCGATTTCTCTTGTCCTCCAGGCTCTCCTCACTGGGAGGTCTCAGGGCCCTGTACTCCTCACTTCCTCTGCCCCCATATCGTCCCTGCTCCAGGTCCTTGGGAGCCTGGATAGCCTGGTAATTCCTCACTTCCTCCCCATATTCGGGTTCTTCCTCTGAAGCCCTATAGTGGGCTGGCTGGCGGTCCCTCTTTTCCCCTAAACTGACCATGCCCACCTTTGACTCCTCAGATTCCTCACGGAGGTGTCCCCTTTCCTCAGAGGGAGGTTTCCCTTCTTGAGAGGACCTGTCAGGCCTGGTCCTCCCATGGTGGTGTCTTGGCTTCCAGCGTCGTTTGTCCACCTCAGGGTCAGCATCTTCCTCACTTTCCTCAGATTCCTCCTGGCTCCCAACTTGGCTTTTAGACTCTTGAGGGCGTTTCCCCTGGCTTCTTGTATCTTCTCCACTCTCCTGGCTACTCCTCTCCCTGCTGTGTGTCTTCTCCTCGGGGGGCCCAGCAGAGTGTGTACCATATCTGGCCTCTAACTCTTCTTTTTTCTTGGCTGTAGCCTGGTTTCTTTTGTTGAGGAAGGCATTTTGTGTGTCTCCTAGCTCTTCCACGTTTTTCTCTTCACTGCCGTCTTTCCCATGCTCCCTTTTCTGATATTTCTCCCCCTCCTCTTCCTTCCTGTCCTCTTCCTCGGTTTTCTCAGAATGGCGTGTCTTTGCTTCTTTGGAGACTTGGCTGTCAGAGGGGTAGAGATCCCCTTGGGGTTCGCTTGCTCCTTCTCGGCTGTGCCCACCTCCCTCTGTGTCTGCCACTGTCGGGCCTTGGGTGTCCTCCTCTCCTGGGGCTCTTGCTTCCTCCCTACCAGAAGGCCTGTGGGCTTCTGAGGGATCAGCTGGGTCTCTTAACAATCTTACTTCAAACCGTGTGTTTTCATTTTCACTTTTCTCTTCATCTTTGACCTCTTTTCTACCTATAATGAAAATAAAGAAGCCTAAGTGTAACTTCAGAATTGCTTGTGGTTCAACAAGTACCAGCCTCAGTGATCAGTGATTAAAACCAAAGGACCTGAAAAATTACTTGGATAATTTTTTAAGTTAATAAAAAGTATACTCAGATTCCTTTTAAAAGAAAATGGTATGAAAGCTCCTGCGTTGTGTTGAACTCTAATAATAAACTCTATTTTTTCTTTTTTCATAACATCCAGCCAGCATTTCTCATTGGTACTATTTTTTTAAAAGATTTTATTTACTTATTTGATAGAGAGAACGAAAGAGAGGAGAAACAGACTCCCCACTGAGCAGCGAGCCTGATGCGATCCCAGGATCCTGGGATCATGACCTGAGTCAAAGGTAGATGCTTAACTGACTGAGCCACCCGGGTACCCCTCTCATTGGTACTATTAATGATCAAATTAAAATCCAAATAAAGATTTGTGAAATATTAGAATTTAGAACCAGAAGAAACCTTAGAATTCATCTAATTCAGTCTCCCCTTTTTGCAAACAAAGACATTGATACTCAGAGAGGTATAATTAGGGACCTTTCTTTCCATATTTGCTCTAAGTAAGGATTCATAAGTTAGCATTATTTAAATAGCTCTAACTAGAATCCAGCTAAATAAAGTTAAACCGCCAAAATGGGAAGTATCAGGATTCAAAGGATTTAAATTTTTAAATTATTAGTTTATCAGCCTTTTAAAATCCGATCAACTGTGTAGACTCAATATAGCAGTATGTGACAATATAACTTAGTAACTGGTCATAAGTAGGGTGTATATTTCTTCCCTGAGAAAACCAAACAGCAGTAGAAGGAATGATATCTTTCATCACTCAGGTCCCATCTGCCCAACATATTCTCAAATGTTGAAGATGAAGATCAGTATACTGAGTTATCTTTGTATTTCATTAGTCAACAGTAAATGGTATAGCTGATATTTTAATTGAATGTGTTCTTTCCTATCTTTTCCAAGTGCCGATAGCTCCTTTACTAAATCCTCCTTAATTCAAGGGCGTTTCATGAAAGGAGATATGCAGCTAGCATTGTCTGATTGTTACCTGGAAGGGCTTGAATTTCAACTTACATCCCTGAGTTCAGATAGAACTCCTGAAGCCAAGGCCTGTCATAGCTCTGGGTCCAGATCTGCACTGTCTGTTGTGGGAGCCGTCAGCCCTTTGTGGCTACTGACTATTTGAAATGTGGCTTGTCCAAGCTGAGATGAGCTGTAAGTCTAACATACTCACCAGATTTTGAAGACTTTGTATGAAAAAAATGCAAAATATTTCAATTTTTCATATTTAATATATATTGAAGTAATATTTTGGATGTATTGGATAATATATATTATAAATATATTGGGTTCAGGGGCTGGCTCAGTCAGAAGAGCATGCGACTCTTGATCTTGGGGCTGTGAGTTCAAGCCCCACATTGGGTGTAGAGATTACAAAAAAAAAAAAAGATAAACTTTATAAATAAATACATAAATAAATCTATTGGATGTAAAATATTATATATTGAATAAAATACATTGGGTAAAAATAAAATATACTATTAAAATTAATTTCTCCTGTCTCTTTTTACTTTTTTAATATGGTCACTAAGAAATTTGAAATTATATTTGTGCTTCACATTATATTTCTACTGAATGGCACTGATGAGTCATTTTGAACTGACATTTGCAAAATGGAAAAAATTGGTCATTGTAAAAATGTCCACGAAATAGTGGATGGTCTGTACCTCTCTCCTTAAAGTGTAGCCTAGCATAGCATTCTCATGTTTTGTGAATCAACTGAAATGTCTCTGACCTCTCATACCCAGACACCTGAGAACTCCTCCCTCCCCAGTCATTATTTCTTTTAAGAGGCAGTCTACCTTTGAAGCAGGTGGGGCCGTCAGGTAGGCACAGGTGAGCAAGGAGGCTTTGGGCAGATACTGACATCATTCTGAGAGTCAGCTGACATAGCCCTAATCAGACAGGAGCTCAGCTTTCCTGGGCAGGGGCTGTGTCGCCCCTTTCCTAATGCCTACTGGTCAGAAACAGAGTATTTTTATTTTTTCCCAGTTAAATGTGTGCTCCCTGTAGGAGCTTGTGCCTGAGTCTTAGCACTTCCCTCCTAAATATAGCTTCGAGTCCCTGCAGGTGAGATCAGAGGACTGTGATTAGCAGCACATAGTCATTGTCAATCTGTAAAACCAAGGTGTGAAGCTCATCCTTACTTTCAAGTAAAAAAGGGGGAAATGTACCTTCCATACTTAACTCTCTGTTGCAAGGATGACCAGATTAACCTGGACAAAGAGATTCTTGTACCTATTAAGAAATTGGGCTATGTATTCCATAAGGTCTCTTCAAGCCATAAAACAGTGATTCTGCTCTATTCCCCAAGTGCGCATTCACTCAACAAGTGTGTGCTTGCTCCACAAACACTCTGGAGAGAATGGGGAGTGGAGATGGAGACGGGCTAAGGGCAGGAGGGAGATTTCTCCATCCACCTGGCCGAGAAGCTCCACCAGTCTTCTGATCAGTTTAAGACATATCAGCAGGAGAGAAAACTAGAATTGGGCAGAAGCCACAAAGTGGTAACCCAGAGGTGAGTTCTGGCTGGCCTAAATTGCACTTTTAGTGATTTCAAATTCAGAGTCAATACTTAAATACCAGGAGATATTGCTTACAAATTCAAATTTTAACTTCTTTTGAAAAATCCCAAATCTGATAACAGAGTCTGTATTTCTCCACAGTAGGGTTGGAAGTGAGAAATATCTGCCTCCCCCCCCCCCCAAGAAGGGACATGTATCCTCCAGTTTGTTAGTCACTTGCTATGCTGCCTTACTCCCTATGCTATCTGTCTGGCCCTGGCTGCTCTCTGAATCTGCAACCAGGAGGAGCTCTTAAACCCTCCCCATCTCAGCATTGTATAGTTCTCTGGGTAGAGTGTCACCAGGGTCCTTCCTGAGAGACATGAGTGAATTGATTTTAACCAGTTTCCCTGGGTCTCTCTCAACAGACATCAAAAGACCCCAGGGCACAGTCAGTGTTAAGCAGAAGCTAGAATCGCCATGGCCACAACCTAAAGGCTCAATCTGATCTTGGCAGGCAAACAGAGCCCTACCTTCAACAGCTCTTCCTAAGCAATCACAGTTCTTTGGTGACCTAGTATGGCAGACCCCACACTTTTGCATCCATCTGGTAAATGAAGGAAGGGGAAGGGAGATAGTGAGATGGGTTTGCCCAGAGGAGCTGCCTTTAGTCTCTGCCTGAAGACTCATTCTGTCCATATTTATTCCCTGTAATGGCTGGAAATGAAGGTTGGGGAGAAATTCAGAAAGATGTGTAAGCTGGGATTGGTAGGGAAGTTCCTCCCACTATTCATGGGGCTGTAGAGGCTCAGGTCCCCACATCTGTGATTACCCTGAAGCCCCCAACAGTGGACTGAGTCCTGCCAGATTACTCTTTTGGTCAATTGCCAATACTTGTTTTTCCCATTTTATGCATGAGGGCTCATGTGCGGCCATCGCAAGCAAGTATGATCCTGCAATGGGAGATTTTGGAGGTGATGAGAAAAACAAATCCACTCTTCCCAGCCTGACTAAAAATTTAAAAGCAGAGAAGGTGTCGAAGACAACAGTGGGTTTTGGATTTGACTGAATCAGGTTGACTTCATGCATAAGAGAGATGGCAAAGTTTTGTAAAACTGATCTTTTAATGTCAACTCCCAGTGGATACGGCTTGCATTTCTGTTCAGATTTTGTCTTCGACAGAAGTGGATGGTATAGAGAACGCATCCCACTCTAGATTCAGAAGGTCACTTCTCTGACTCACTGGCTGCTCTGCTTCTACACTCCCCCTTCCAGTTCTCCACCATTTGGTAGTACCTCCCATTCTAATCAGCTCTAAATTAAAATGGCCTGAACAGTCTGTCGTGTAGAGAGGCCAGAAGTTTCCAAGTCATCCCTCAAGCTTCTACTTTCTCACTGTCTGAAGAGCAGAAGGCAAAGAGAAGAATAATTTTAAGATCTCCTTCTATCCTTTCATCTTCCAGCCATCCCAGAACACTTAACTCCTGCGACCTAGTCACAAATGAGCACTCCCCACACTTCTTCCACCCAAGTGAAAGCCTGTTCTAAAAATCCAAACTCTGGAACCAAGGAATTTAAGAACTGATAGCTGTCTCAGAGGCTATCACTGAATTAAACTCCCTCGTTTTACTTTGAGAAAATAAGCCCAGAAAGGCAAGAGGTCCTTCCCCATGGCCACACAGCTATGAAGTGGCAGAGTGTGACTGGAAGCCATTACCTTCTATCTCCCCAGGCACTAGTCTAGTCTGCACTCTTCCCACTGCATTATGCCCTCCCCTGCACTCTTTCGTTGGGAGGTAAAGTGGAAGGTGAAGTGGAGGGAGCAGGAGGAAGGACCAATTGAGGGACAAAGATCTCCTGCAGTGTGGGACACTTACTCTTTTTCAGGATTTGGCGACACTCAGGGGTGATGGGTGGAGCGTTGGACTTCGACAAGGCATTTGAGAGGACCTCGATGATGCAGCGAGTCACCTGAGGGGAAACCGAAGAGCATGTTGGCAAAAGCTGGTGTCACTGGGATGACAGATGAACTCAACCCAGAGCTGCTGTAGCAAGAGGCTTGGCTCTGTGGTCTGTACTGGTGTGGGATCCTTGGGGCAGAAATGTAAATTTACAGGACCATGGTGAAATCTCGGAGGCTTCTCCACAGAACAATGCAAAACAGCATTGGGTCAAGATTACACAGAGAAGAGAAAGACCCATTTCTTGCAGGTTAGAAGGAAAATGGTGATGACAGCTATCCTCAGGGGCGCCAAAGACATCCAGGAAGGAAGTGAGAGCCCAGGGCAGGAGGGACATTCTCTGCCCCCAATCCCTCAGGGATGAACACCTAGCTTTGTAAGCCCATGTTGTAGGTTTCCTGTTGCTGTCATTTGCTTTTGTTTTTTTGTTTGGTTTGGTTTGGTATGACAAGGAGTGAGAAAATCTAGTCTAGATAAAAGTCTAGATTCTAGACTTCCAGTTCAACTTACCATTTCTTCATTGTGGCTCCTGTTATCCACTGGCACAGAACTGACTGCTTTAAAGGAGAAAAAGAAATGGGAAGACTTCAGTCGATTTTTGGAAGCTGTGTGACCCCAAACTCACAAAATCACCCCCACCCCATGCATATTATTTGGAGAGAGGGGCAGAGTCACAGCTGAGCAGAATAGAGATAGTTGAGGAAGATTGGTCCAGGAACCATAATTGCCCATACACGCACGCATGCGCGTGCATGCACATGCACCAACACACACAGCTGTTTTCCCTAGCAATGTCGTAAACATGATTTGGAAATGAATACTGTCTTATATGTGTACGATTCAAATCCAGACCACAGACAAAGAGGGATTCTGAGATACTGGCATACTGGCAATGTTCTGATTCCTTTTTTTTTTAAGATTTATTTATTTATCTGAGGGGGGGAGGAAACGAGTGGGGGAAGGGGCAGAAGGAGAAGGAGAGCATCTCAAACAGGCTCCCCAGTGAGCATGGAGCCCGAAGCATGGCTTGATCCTAAGACACTGAGATCATGACCTGAGCCAAAACCAAGAGTTGGACGCTCAACCAACTGGGTTACCCAGGCGCCCTGGGAACATTCTGTTTCTTGATCAGAGTACTGATTACACAGATGTGCTCAATAAGTGAAAAATTCATTAAGCTGTATACTTATGATCTGTGCAGTTCTCTAAATGTATATCATACTTAAATAAAAATTTTAAAACCTAGTTTAAATGAAACCAGGCTACCCTCCTCAGCTCTTCTGCCTACCCAAAATGGGTACAGATTTGTGATTCCCTCTACCTATTCCTGTCTCCAAGAAAATATCCCCCCCAAAACTCACTTTACTTTTGAAGACATGGTTGTGATTATCTTACATCACTAATTACCTCATTTTTACCCCCAGTGCTTTGCCTGAATAAGCTTGCTTATGCATCTGTGTCAGTGTTGTGTCTCCCTTTCCCCATGTTGTCTGCAGCCGTGTGTAAAGAGCAGGGGAGGGATCTCATTCTACTAGTAGAGCATCGAGTCTGTAATATCATGTGCAAATAGGTGTTTAACAACTGGCTTATGAGGATATTTTAAAAGAATAAATTTAAATTTATTCAAATTACATTTCATGAGACTCTGCTTGTTTTAAAGCAGCAATTCAAATGCCTTTGCCTTCTTAGGAGATGTTTCAGGTGCTTTTAATTTTCCAAAGCCATTTTTTTTCTTTTTTTTTTTTTAAGATTTATTTATTTATTTATTTATGTGACAGAGAGACAGCCAGCGAGAGAGGGAACACAGCAGGGGAAGTGGGAGAGGAAGAAGCAGGCTCCCAGCAGAGGAGCCTGATGTGGGACTCCATCCCGCCGGGATCACTCCCTGAGCCAAAGGCAGACGCTTAACGACTGCGCTACCCAGGCGCCCCCAAAGCCATTTTTTTTCTTTCAAAGCTGCTTTGATTCTTTTATCTTTCACTTTGACTTTGTTCTGTCTAATACTTTTCCATTGGAGAAGCTAAAGCATTTACATGTAGGCCCATCTCCACCATTCTCCTGGCACTCCCTGGAGGAGACAACTGCTATTATCGCTGAAGAAGCTCAGTGCAGAAAATTCTAGGTCCCTGAGCAAGAGAAGAACTAGCTGGAGCAAGAGCAAAACTTTCAGACATCAGAGATGACAGTTACTCAAGTGCAGTTTATTTTTAACCAGCGACCTGACCTCTCCTCATAAAATGTTTGCTCTCCAAGTGTTTTTAACTGCCTGCCTCTAATCAGTTACAGGTCATAAGGCTCTTTCTCAAAATAAAACACCCATTTCATGTACTCACCTTACTGAATTTTCCTTTTTAAAGCATGGCCTGGGATCTACTTCAATTGTTCCAAGAAGCCCAAAGCTATCCAGCATGTTAAAATCATTTGTAAGCTGTTTGAGAAGTGGTGAACAAGGTAAGAAGACCCCACGATCTTTCTGAAATGTAGCTCAGATAAGATCCAGATGGCTGACCTTTGGCACCCAGGGTCCAGTATGCTGGGCCATTATTTTATCCCCCAAATGGCTGTTATTTGGCAACATTCCCACTCTGGAACTTATGCTTTGAATCTGAATCTGTAAAATTCTCTAGAAAGACATAACTGAGAGAACTACTCCTCTAATAAACTAGAAGGTGTCTTTTTAAAATCTAGCTTTACTAAACCTTTGTAATGCAGTTTCTTGCTAATAACTTTCTCCCCCCACAAATGTAAAAATAGGTGCTTTTATTAACTACTGACATTGCCAAAGTATTAACAGTCATCAGATTTTGGTGGAGGAAAGTATTTTTCTTTATCACTCTAAACAATTTATAGTTCATGTTCATTATTGCAGGACAGTCCTGTTTTTCTCACTGAGGCTCTTCAGACCTGTTTTTGATAGAAAGAAACTAAGGTCTCCTTATAAAAGTGCAATATGCATCTTGGTGAGACCCCTAAGTTCCACTGTATTTCTTCCAATAGAATCTGTGACAGCAAAGTAATAACCAAAGACACATTGATTCCCTTAAAGTAGTTTGACTTAATTTTGTATAAATTAAGATTCAGCAGGCACCAAAGAAAACCCAAAAATTATGATAAAAGTGAAGTACTCAGATGGTAGAAAATCTTCAAATTATTTGTATGATAAATCTGAGAATAACTTCCAAAGTATTACCTATCACAAGACTATCAAACTAAGGTTAGATTGCAGAATAAAAATACAGCTATAATTTTTAAAAGTTAAGCAACCTCATCTGAATGCAGAAAAATTTTACCCAGTATAATATGGATATCATAGAGCTATGTCACTCATATTAATTTTTTAGAGTGCCAGGAGCTAATGTAGAAAGGTATGGATGTCCCTTCAGAAGCTCTTAAGGATAGGAAATGAACCAGATGGTTTCCTGAGGTTTTCTTCAGCCCCGTGATTTTGCTAAACAGCAAACTTTGCTTGAAGGCTACCATGTTTTGCTTCCAGGCATTTGTGGAAGGTGGGAATGGGGAATGACTGGTAACGGGTATAGAGGTTTCTTTCTGGAGTAATGAAAAACTTCTGACATTTGATAGTGATTACAGAATCTGTGAATATACTAAATTACGTGCTTTAAAAGTGTGGGTTTTATGGTGTGTGAATTATAGCTCAATAACTTTTTTAAAGAATATAATATCTCTAATTTAGCTGATATTATAATATGAACCCTTCTTAAAATATTCTCTTGCATAAAGGAGCTATAAATATTTTACCACCATGGTTAAATGAGTCTCACAAATGACACTGTTTTGTAGTCTAAAGCAATGTATAGCATAGCTATAGCATTTTGAGCAATTTCTTTCTGAAAATATTTTTGACAGGAAAAGACTATTCATTTAGTTTTCTTTAAATTAAGAACATTTATAGGTAATTTATAAGAGTGACAATGTTAGAAAAATCTGAATGTGTGTAGCTTGCAATAAAATAAATTACCATTGGTTTTCATTTTGTGTCTTTATATTTGGGATCCAGAAATTACTGTCAATGAAAGCTTCATATTCATGGATGGCAATACCTCAATTCCAGTTAGGAATCTCAATGTCAGATTAGAACCATATCCTATGAGGTTATTAAAACAGCCACAGAAAACCTCCAGTTTAATCCTCCAGTTTAATCTGGTGGTAGCATATTTATTTACCAAGGGTCTAGTGATTTTACTTCAATACACACATACACACACACACATGCACACACACACAGAATTTTTCAAATTTCCAGAGATCATTTCTTCAAGAGTTAGAGTAGTTTGAAAGATTAATCCTACAGTCTTCCACACATAAAGAGACACTGTCAAATATCTACAACTTAAAATTTCATTCTCCCAAATAGACTAAAATGATGGGGTTATTTTTTTTCATCTTCAAGGATATCTTTGTGGTTACTTTATAATTGTTATTTTCCTGGAGTACAAAATTCAAAATATCTCCTGCAGTTTCCATTCATAACTTAAAAATGGATGAATTTGGGTATGAAATTACCTCTCCCCAGAAATGGAACTATAAAATACAAAAAAAAAATTACATTAAACTTGTACATACATATATATGAACACACACATATAGAGGAACATGTTAAGAAAAAGATATGATATCTTATATACATATGAGACTTACTTTCATCTCATCATGTCTAAAAAATAATGATAAAGGAAATTATGCAGGTGCCAACTAATATCATAATACATGTACTCTTGGGTCTCCATAGTCCTCGGGCTTTAAAAAACCAAACAAATACTTAATTCCAGTTACATATTAAGGTTTTAGAAGCATCTCTCTAGACAGGTAGAGAGAGCGTGACATTTTAGAAGTGAGCACAAAATGTGGGGTGTCCTTGGAGGAGCAGGCACGTTTCTCTCTGTCTACAGGAAAACTCAGATATAAAAAGACCGAGACTCTTCTGGTTGGGCTAGGAAGCCCTCTGGCTTTTTCCAAGTCAGTCGGTGAAGCAGGGAGTTTCAGAAATTAAGAATCTCAAGCAAGAAGGAGAAACCTTCCACTCAACCCTTCCTCTCCCTCAGTATCTACAAACCAAGGTTCCCTAGCAGCCTTGAAGACCGAGGCTAGCGCTGTCCGCGGTGCTGAACAGGCGGCTGAGCCCACTCACCGGCCACCACCGCCGCTCCCAGGAGGCCGAGAAACACGGACGGCTGCATGGCTCCGCTCGCCCGAATCTGCACGGAGAAGAGGATGGCGGCTGGACCGGTGAGTGAGATGCGGGCGGAAGGCGAGATAAAGATGCTCCGGGAAAGCAGCTCTGCGTCCAGGTCCCCGCGGTGTGGCGCGGTTGCCGCAGATCCCGCTCTTATAAAGGGCAAGCCGGGCCGCAGGGCCAGGAGGGGTGGGAACCCAGGAGGCGGCGCCCCCTCGCTCAGCCCTGACGTCACGAGGCGGCCCCCAGGGCCGCAGCACAAGTAGGAGGAAATTTACGCCAGTCCAGTCTCCTGGGTGCTTGGGGTCTAGAGCGGGGGTGGGGAGTAAGGCGGCCGTAGGAATGAAGGGGTAAGAGGAGGTAGTGCAAATCTGACGCGAGGAGAGAGGTGGAGGTCTGTCTTAGATTGCCCAAGCTTGTTCCTTATCTTACTCCACCCCACCTCCAAACCTGAAAACGTGTGTTTGAGGCTGTGTATGGTGTGCGGTTTTGTTGAGAGTGTATCTAGGACTGAGGCTGGTTTGTGTCTTGGACTAAACTGTGGGGGGACATGGAAAAAAGAATGATGGCTTTAAAAATAAAAGGTGCAGCTGGAGAATATGGAGCCTGCTGTTCCTTCAAATTTTTAGTCTTAAATCTGTCTACCTACCCATTATTCTATCTATCTATGTACCTACCTACCTATGTACTGTTCGTGATTTTCCTCTTTCTCTGAACACATAACGTGTACACAAGGTAAACAATTTTAAAGTCAGATGGTACAAAAGGGTTCACTATAAATGTCTCCCTTCTACTTCTATTCCCCAAGTTCTCTAATTACCCTCTGCAGAGTCTATACTACTTAACCACTTTCTGTTGTTTAGGCTTAATTTATTTTGAAACATACATAGCTGCATCTTTTGAATGGCTACACTATATTACATTGACTGTATTAACTAGGATTTATTTAACCAGTCCCCTTTCTGATGGGCATTTATTTAGATTGTTACCTTTTGGCGTTTAATTACTCCTTTATAACAGAGCCCTAGTGTCAGGGTGGGTAATGGAATAACTTGCTTGTAGAATCTAGTACATCCCATAAGCACTGTGCATCCTGTCTTCCTTCAAAATTGAAATAAGAAAGTATTTCGTTATTAAGTATGAGAGGAAGGTGAAAACATCTTCCAGGATATTTTTAACATGAGTCCTCTCAGTCTAATGAGGACTCAGGAAAAAGGAGCAGGCAAGTGCCCTGCACCAAAGAGAAACCATCCAGAATCTTCTCTGATAACACAGGTTTTGGGGTCTTTTTTAGGAAAGGCAGATGTCTGCATGCACAGCTAAATGGACGTTTCAGTGTCTTTTTCCTGAAAATCAATGAGGCTCAAATCCTTTACTCATGTACTACATCTCCCTGAAAAGGCTGGGAATTATTTAATCAAGACCAGGGCCACAGAATATTTTTTAAAAAATAATCTTGAAAAGGATATTAGTGGGACAGTTGGTAAAATTTGAACAAGATTTGTAGATTACATAATAAATATTGTATCAATGTTAATTTCCCAATCTTAAGAATTGTACTGTAATTATGTAAGAGAATATCTTTGTTTTTAGGAAATGCATATTGAAGTAGCTAGAGATAAAAGGGTGTCATATGTACAACTTACCCCCAAATGTTTTAGAAAAAAAGTAGAGAGAGAGGAAAAGAGGAAATATTAAAGCAAACAGGCAACATTTGGGAAATTGGGGTGAAAGGTATATGGAAATTTTTAATACTATTTTGCATTTTTCTGAAATCTGATATTATTTTAAAACAAACAGAAAAGAATGTTCTTGGCACAAGAAAATCTGTATAAAACCACTGGAAAGAAGTGGTTACAGACAAAGAAGATGTTAAGGGAAGGTCCTTCCTTGGGTGCTGATCTGGGGGAAATTCTTTAGCTATTATTGGAATTATATAAGGCTTCCAACTGTTGTTTAAAATACACTGGTTGCCAATAGTACTTAGAAATTGGCACCTTCCAGGGGCATCCACATTCCGGTGTTTCAGCAATTTCCCTTTTGTCTTGCTCTGTTGTAAAGCACAGGGTTAAAAATGTTAATGTCATCTCATGGCTTCTCAGACAGGGCTTGGGCTAAGTTTATTACTCATCAAGAAAAGTCTTTTCATTATTGTGAATTGGCTCACAGCCAGTTCCTATATTCAGACTGACCTTTCTTTGTTCTCATTATTTTACAAACTTTTTATTATTTTTGCCTTTCATATTTAGATCTCCATGTACCAGGGGAAAAAAAAGCTTTTGGAAGGAGCATTTCCAAGGAATTCTTTCACAGCAGGATGACAGGAAAACCATTATTTTCCTTGGGAACTAGAGCTTCAAATAAACCTGGCATGAGTTAGGGGTACAATCACACTTTTTACCACATTGCCACTTAATTGTCCTGAGAATTTTTTATTGAAATGACCATCCTTTCTCACCTGCTGTGTAGTGTCACTGAAAAAAAACAAAAACAAAAGCAGCCCTAGAGTTTGTATGTGCATAGGTATGTTTCTAGACTCTTCCAGAATACTGATCTGTTCTGTCTCATTGGTCTATTTGTTTATCCTTAGAGCAGCACCACACTTTTTCTATCACCACAGCTTTTTAATAAGTCTTGGTATCTGGTGAAAAAGGTCTTCCCATCCTGTTTTTCTTCTGAAGGACATTGGTTATTCTTCGCCTTTGCATTTTCATATAAATTTTAGAATCAGTTGCGAATTGCCATGTGACAAATCTGTTAGGATTTTGATAAGAGTTGCATCAAATCTATGGATTAATCTGGGAGCAGCTGTCATCTTTACAATGTTGGGCAGACTTAATTTTTTGATTGCTGATAATGTTTTGGATGTAATCTTATCTCAAGTAATATAAAATATTATTACCATAGGAAAAGAAGAGAAGCCATGGGGAAGAACATTTGTCGGGACTGCTCTCAAAGAAAAAATAAGGAGGAAAACAAATCTCCTTTAGGAACCAGAGTCTAGAAAAAAGCATGGTTTTGTACATGGCTCCTGAAGTAGATTATCCATGAGGTCCAGCCAGGAAAATGAAACCACTATATGGAATTTAATAAAGGAAATAATGCACAGGGATTAGAAAAGCTGAAAGAGCAAATAGGGGAACAAGAGGAAATGCAGAGATTAGTAAATGCAGGCAGCTGCTACACCCCTAGGGAAGGGAAGGATGAAGAAATGTCGTATCCTCACTGCAGCCCAGAAGCATGAGCCACTTGGTGAGAGTGGGAAATTCCACAGGCTAGGAAGGCAGAATTTGGGGCCATGGAGGAAGTGTTGTCTGATAAGAGCTGGAAACACAGAAGAGAAGCAGCCCCTGCTACCAGTGCAGCCTCCTCTTCCCAAGGAGAGAAAGGGGGAGAACTCCCTTGGCTTCTCTTTTCTTTCGGTGCCTGTGCCTCTTATTGGCTGAACATACCTAGGTATGACTGACAGGGAAGCCCGAGCAATATGGTTTGCAAGGAACAGTCCCTCCGCTGATACAGAACAGAGCAAGGAACCAGAAAGCAAACAAACAAGCAAACGGCATATAGGTCAAACTAACTCACCTAGCAATCGGGTACTGGATTTAGGTTTTCTCTTAAAACTCATTAATTAATTTCATTTGCATATATAAATGCTTACTATGTGTCAAGCAGTCTTACATACATATTTGCCTATAACAAATGACATGGGCAAAACCAACACTAGTGGTGAAAGGAAATATACTCCATCTACTCAGCCAGCCAGGGAGGAAAGGGGGAGCGGCATGGGGTAGACTCCAGGTCTGCAGAGGAGGGTGTGAGAAAGCATGGCGTGTCAGGAAAATGGCAATACCATGGAAACTGCTGCTCTGCAAACGTCCATCTACAGAATGCTGAGACTTCTCCCAGATTCCCAGATCCCTCTGAGGTGTGTGTTCCACAGAGGCTCTGAAAGTTTCCCAGTGGGACTAAGCTTTAGTGATCCACAATGGAACATTCCTGATAGCAAGCTCTTTGGAGCTGCCTTTCCTTCCCTGTTTTGCTTCTCCACTCCTTGTCTCTGTTTCTTAGAATTATCTACAAAACAAATTATTTCCAGTCAGATTTTTGTCTCAGGGTCGGCTTTTGGAGGAAATTGAATGATGACACATATATTCACAAACCTATTACAGGCTGTTAAATAGAAATGTTCTTATTATGTCCGAATTTTGGCTGGAGCCTCCGAACTAGGGAACATGTGTTTTAAGTGCCCACACATTCCAAAGAGAGGAGTCAGACACATCCCTATGAGATTCACTGACCCAGCACAGTGAACTGGCACACTGGCTGTCAGAACTAGAAATGTGAAGGGGACTGGCTGGAGAGAGAATCTGTTTCATAGGGATGCCTGTACTGTTTCATGATGCTGCTTCCTACCTCAGCCAAGTGAGAAGCCCCTTGAGAACAGTTCACAAAAAGTGGGGTGGTTTGCAGGAAAGGAGATTGGACATCTCATTTCCTGGCCTAATGCTTGCTGAGCTGCAGACACCCAAAGACTTCCAATGATGCTATGAGAGGACAGTGGGAAGGAGACCATAGGGCTACTTTATTTGAGAGTTCAAGAGTTCAGTGAAGATGGAGGCAGTGGGAAGTCAGTTGGAGCAGCTTGCAAATTGGGGCAAAGGATGGTGGCTGGAGCATCTGTATATCTAGAGATCTGCCCTGGGCCAAGTGGACTGCATGGAATGTTACTGGTCTTGAGTCACCCAAAAGACGCCCTTGCTTGATGGAGCAAGGGGACCCAGGGATGTACTGATGATGGTAGCTGAGAGGTGTTGTGAAAGGTCAGACAGGGAGCATCGCCCCTGTCAGGGATTGGAGGAGTGAGGAGGTTACCATGGAGGACTCTAAAGAATCAAGAAAGGTCTCTTGTGAAAGGGCAAGCCAGCATCTGGAGGTCCCCTGGAGAACTACAGAGGACACTGGCGACCTCTGATCCCTTCTCAGTCTTCTTTGATCTTCTGCCTTGTTCCAAACCAGAAGGAGCTGGGTGGAGGGGGTGGGGAAAGGGAGTGGTTATGATAGGAAAGAAAGACACAAGGAGGACAAAAGAATGAGCCAGCCTTTTCCTCTTTTCCATGATTAGTTCTGAGTCAGGCAGCAGCTGGGCACTAGAGGAGCTTTGAAGTGGGTGAAAAATAGAAGTCTGGACTGTTGTAACGGTCTAGAGTTAATGAAAAGTTGTCATTCCTGCCTGAGATAGTGTTCAAGGATCAGGAAAGGAGATTTGACAGAGGATGGTTGAAGGCAGTTATGAGAGAAGATTGAAGCTATTTCCTGAATGTACCTTCCAGGTTCAGCATGTTCAAAATGATATATGTGTAATATCAGATTGAAAAATGCATCCACATTGTTTACATATATGAGTGCTGTAGTATAAGGGGGAATGTTCCAACTGGACCAGAAATCATGAGAAATCCGCAAAAGATAAAAGCAGATGGGTTCAGAGTGAAGGAGAAAATTCACAGCCCCTCAGATATAACTAATGTGAAAGATCAGGTGAGTTTTGGAGTTCCTCCAAGCCCAGAAGCAGGAGGGAATCTGTGGGTCACTGTTGAGGGGTGTGAATGGGGTATCTGATAGAAGTACTTGGGTTATATGGCCCTCCCTTCCTCCAGGATTGTGCCAAGCAGTGGGTAGCAGAGATGGCAGGACCTGCATCCTGTTCTGTTGGGTTCTTCCCATCTCTTAGTAGCAACTTCCCTCCACCTCTGATGCCTTGATGCCCACAGCCTCTTTATACTCTTCCCATTAAAAAACCTTCTCTCTATGGCACTCTTCTTAGGAATTTTTGAAATTTGTTCTCATTCCAAAATATGTATTTGAATTTGTGGAATTTCCAGCACCAAACCAGAAATGGTGGTCATAACGTTGAAGTCACACCACCTTCACGCCAGCATGGCTGTTACTGGACCAGTCCTGTACAGGGTGTTCTCAGGTCTCCCTCTTGTACTGTCTGCTGAATTCCCCTGGCCCCTCTCTATGCACATCCTCAGGAGTCATGAAATGTAAGTTGGTTCTACTTCTGTGTTTCTGAGAGATCTGGCAGACTTAATAAAACCCTCTTTGCTCTAGGAGGAGGCATTCTTCTGCTGATGCTGAATTTTTAATTATTTATGGTGAGTATTAGAGCACATCTACTCCCAGGCAGGCCTCTTCTCTACAAAAATATATTCTGTGGATGTAAACTCTGGGAAAACTCCATGTTGGCTAATTTCAGTTTTACACCTATGAATATTTTATTTCCCAATCATTCATAATGGTCCTCGAGGAGCCATTACTATTAAGTAAATATACACAGTTCCAAACCTCCCAAGATGTAATTGCCCATATTTTTGTTCTGGGTAACAAAGATATGTGTGTATGGTGGGCCACTTCTCATAAGTTTTATTGAAGGATTGCTCTCCCTCTCTTTCTCACTCTCCCCTAGCTGCCTTTTCCCTGTTTTGTACTCACTCACAAGGCTGAGAAAAGAGCACCAAATAATATTATACTGCCATATAAACATGGTACTCCCTGAAACTATAAGTAACCAATGGATAGCCACTCTCAACTCAATCTTTTTGTCTTTCAGAAGGCATATGATCCTGTCAGGTATGAAAACAAACATTGGAACACTTACCGGATTTGGTCCTTTCCCCCTAGAAGTGTAGTGGAGGCAGACTTCATAACTAACTTAGGAAGAGAGAAAAAACCTTTGCTGGAATATGACCCAAGGGACAAAGTGGTACCCTAGGTCCTGCAGATTAAAGGCAGAAGCCTCAGGGTTCATTGGGCCTCAATCTACTGGAACGCGGGCCAGTTTCCAGCCCAGAGGTAGACGAGGAAGCAAAAGGGCAGTCAGAAGACCTCACTGAATCTATATAGCCTAAAGAAATGTTGAAGAGAGGTTGGAGCAGCACAGGCGTGGTCTCAAAGGAGATGGTTTAGTCACTGAAAAGTGACCCTGAATCCCTCAATTCCTGAATTTACCCAAGGACTCCATGAAATGGATAGACAACATTCTTCAAAATCTAGAGCAATGGTTTATTTGCATAATTCAGTGTTTTATTATGCTACTCTGGACACTGTTTTGACAGTGGGGATGTGGAGGGAGGAAAAAACCAGGAAGAGTTTGTAAGAGGCAGAATATCATACACACAAGTTCCTACTCTCTGCTGCTCTCTAGGTAAGCCCACGCGGTGGTATTCTTGGATGCGGCTACTTCTTGATTTGGGGGAAAGGGCACGGAGGAGGTAGCACAAGCCTCAGAGCAGGCCTCAAAATGCCAACTCAGTCAACAGCCCCCAGTCCCCTCCGTTCCATACCCTTCTCCATTTCTCCTTGTCCCTCCAGATGAAAGAGCATCCAAAAGAACTTTGGGAGGTAAGATACCATCATCTGTCTTCTTGTCCTTCTGCTCTAGAGTAAGCATCCAGATGGCCCAGCTTCCATCATCTGCCTGTCTTTCCAGTATGATAAACATCCCACCATACCAGATCTAAAAGTGAAGAGTGTAATTTGTACAAAATATTTTATTACAAAGTGCTAATGAATGCTGGGAGACTCCAAACCAATGTTACTCCTGGAACCATTTCAGAATAACCTGTCCCTGAAGACATCTGAGGGGAGGAAGTCCATGAGTGGAATTTCAGCAGTACAGAGTTTCCCCAGAAACTCACTTCAGTCAAGAATCTTCTCAGGGTCCCTCAGCTCATACATTACCTGTGAGCCATGGCCCATTCAGTGGACCAACTCTGCTCTTGGTGCACATAAAAACAGTAACTCCCATGATAACATTCTTGGGATTGGGGGCTGCTGCTGAAGTAGACACTTATGTGAACATTGCAGAGTAGGTGGTGGTTTGGAAGGCCTTCCAGGACTCCTGGAAAGCGGGTAAAGGTCTTTTTTTTTTTTTAATCTCTGTACCCTGACAGCATCTGGCACAACCTCAGTGGGGTGAGGAGGTGTTGATCTTGAAGTGTCTTTTGACTGCCTCTGTTATTTTCTGTCTACAACTCACATACTTTACCTTGTGCTCAACCTTCTGTGTAACTCACATGCTTTACTCTGTGTCCAGGGACTCAGCCTTGCCTGAGTCTTTGGACCTCCCTTAGCCTCTGTTAAGAAAGATACACAGAATTCAGCATCAGACCACATTTCTTATTGATCGGGCCCAATCTGGAATCTGACTTCTTGTGACTCGTCTTGTTTGTGATTCATTGCTGATCTTCCTGAGCCACCTCTATTATAGCCCAAGCTTAGATGATGTGTGGTAAGAGTTTGGGACCTCATCCCAGTAAAGGATGTCTCCATACTTTCAGGTGCTCAGCCACAAACCTTAGAGTCACCCTTAACTCCTCTATTCTCTCACATCCAATCGTTGGTCTTTGGGCAAATCCTGAAGACTCAAACTTTAAAATATATCCAGAATCTAACTGCTGATTTTCAACTCTAACTCCTACCACCACTGCTGCAAGTCACCATCTTCCCTCAGCTAGATAAATGAACGGCCTCCTCACTGGTCTCCCTTCTTCTCCTCTTGTCTCTTCATAGTTCACCTTCCATACTTCAGCCAGACAGAGCGCATTAAAATGTTTATTTAACTCATGCCATTGCTCGGTTCAAAATGCTCCAATGTCTCCCATCTCATGCACAAAACCGGAATCCTTACACTGACCACCAGGCCTTTATGATTTGGCTCCCTTTACCTCTCTCACTTCTCCTGCCATGCTCCCCTGTGCACTGTGCTCCAGCCATGCTAGTTTCTGTGCTGTTCCTAAAACATGCCAAGCATCCTTCTGCCTCAGGTCTTTTGCGTTTACTGTGTCCACATACAGAGCCAGAGATCCACATGTTCCCTCCCTCCTTGAGAGCTTTGCTTCAATGCCAGCTTTTCAGTGAGGGCTCCTAAACCTTCTCCCTCCCCTGTTGCAGGCATTCCCTATCCTTCCTCCTGCCTTACTGTTCTCCAAAGCACTTATCACCACTAGTAAAACAACATAGGTGTTTTTCCTTATTTGTTTGTTGCCTATCTCTTCTACTAGAGTGCAAGCTCCATGAGGGCAGGGCTTCTTTGCCCATTTCATTCTGTACTCTGTTCCTGGTGCCTACAACAGTGCTGGCACATAGTGGCTGCTCAGTGCATATTGTTGAATGAATGAGTGATGCATAGCGAGTTGTGGGAACCATTGTTAAGGAAGACATTCAAGCTACAGGAGGGCAGGTGGTCTGCTTTTGGGGACATTAAAACTACAACATTGTTTATTTTTTTATTTTATTTTTTTTAAAGATTTTATTTATTTACTTGACAGAGAGAGAGACAGCCAGCAAGAGAGGGAACACAAGCAGGGGGAGTGGGAGAGGAAGAAGCAGGCTCCCAGCACTTCCAGTTCTCCCGGCGGAGCTGGGAGCCCAATGTGGGGCTCAATTCCAGGACCCTGGGATCAAGCCCTGAGCCACCCTTAATGACTGAGCTACCTGGGCGCCCCTACAGCACTGTTTAATTCTAGGAAGGATATACTGAGTGCCTGCTGTGAGCATGGCACCAAGAAAGACAAAACAAGATAGAGGCTCTGACAGCTTCCCTCAATTTGACAACTGGGCACCTGCTGGGTCTGACATTGTGTGAGTTGTTGGGACTCAAGGACAGTTAGGACATATCATTACTGCCCTCAACAAGCCTATCAGGAGTTCAGAGGTGCAAATAAATAATTATAATCCAAGGTACTGAGTGCTTCCTTAGAGGAAATACAAAGTAGGGCCAGTAAAGAATTCCAAAGGTTGACAGGGAGGCCCCAAGGCTTCCACTGGAGCTGATTTTGAGCTGGCTTTTAAGTAAACATATGCCAGAGAAGCTTATTATTTCCTAGGATGATGAATAACATTAAAGGCAAAACAGCAGTTACAAGGCAGTGTGCCACTCATGCTGGAGCTGGCTTGTACTAGTTCATGGGAGTTGACTGTTACATTTTCAGGAATTTCAAGAGAGTTGGCTGACATCACATTGGCAGCTTGAACTCAGCCCTCGTGGGAATATTACAGCACAGAAACCGTGTGTGTGTGTGTGTGTGTGTGTGTGTGTGTGTGTGTGTGTGTGTTTGTGTGTGTGTGTGTGTGTGTGTGTGTGTGTGTGTATGGTTTCTCTCTCCCTTTCTCAGTATATCAGGTCTTCCCCTCCCCAAAAGAGCTGGTTGCTAAACACTCACAAATACACCACCAGGTACAGAACAGACATGATTCCATGGTTCACAAGACTGGTTGGTCATAGTAGCTGTCACAGTCAAGGACAATACACTTAGGTGATGGTAAATGAGCTAGGCCTTCCCAGTGGGTGAGATTTGGATGTGCCAAAGTGAATGTACTGGATGAAATAATGTCCCCCCACCAATTCATTTCCACATTACATTCCACCTCAGAATGTAACCTTATTTTGGAAATAAGGTTTTTGCAGATGTAATTAGTTAGGTTGAGGTGAGGTCATACTGGATTAAGGTGGGCTCTAAATCCAGTGACTGGTTTCTTTATCAGAGGAAGGAGAGGGAGATTTGGATACAGAGACAGAGGAGACCCGGGAAGAAGGCATGGGACGAGAGACACAGAAATTGAAGTGGTGCAGACACAAGCCAAAGAATGCCAAGGACTGCTGTCAACCACGGCAAAGTAGCAAGAGGCAAGGAAAGATTCTTCCCTATAGTATTCAGAGGGAGTATGGGCCTACTGACCTCTTGATTTTGGACTTCTAGTTCTAGAACTGCGAGACAATGAATGTCTGCTGTTGTAAGCCACCCAGGTTATGGTAATTTGTCACCATATTAGGAACCAGATTACCGCATTGGGAAACTAATGCAGAACTACAAGAACAAAGAGAATGAGGTAGGGATGTATAGGAGATGACTGAAGGAGAGGAAAAATAACTGTTGTCATTCATTTATTGAGGGCCTTTCTATGCCTCCTCCCTTCCTGTGATGTGGGGGGAGTGCCCGGTCAGCATCATTTCTGTCCTTCTCCCTCCCCTGCTGCAGGCATTCCCTGTCTCCCTCCTGCCTTATTGTTCTCCAAAGCATTTATCTTTTGGTTCATTATCCTCATTTTGAAGATAAGAACCTCAAAGTTCAGAGAAGTTAAGTGAATTGCTCAAGCACACGCAGCTATTAATGACTTAAAAAAACAAGCTTTTCTGGCTTTTATTGCTCACCTTCCTTACCCTGTGATACTCTCCCTCTTTGATGTTTTCTTCCAGGTGGGTGGGAACCATCCCAACATCTAGGGATGCCAGGGTGGCTCACTAGGTTATGTCTGCCTTTGGCTTGGGTCATGATCCCAGCATCCTGGGATCGAGTCCCACATCAGGATCCTTGCTCACTGGGGAGCCTGCTTTCCCTCCGCCTGCTGCTCCCCCTGCTTGTGCTCTCTTGCTCTCTCTCTCTGACAAATAAATAAGTAAAATCTTAAAAAAAAAAAAAACCATCTCAACATCCCAAATGATGGAGACAGTGATATTAAAATCCTCAATATTTACATCAAGGAAGCAGGGCAAGGAGATTTTAGGATCCAAGTAGAGTTCAACACCTTTTGCCCTGCAAAGATCACCTCAATCCGGTAGAAAGATTCAGATGTCATTAAAAAATAGAATTTTAAATAGCCACAGACATGCTAAGAAAAATGCATAAGAGTACTGAGTCCCTTTATATGGAAGGAAACCACCATCACAATCAGAAGAGATCCAAGCAGCTGATGTTTATGTTGGTTAGAATCTCTTTTTTCCCCCCAAATTGTGCCTTTTATTTGGCATCCTGGTCTGAAGTTGAAAGAATAAAGATCTAGCTACTAGAATAGCAGACAGTAGTCACACAACGTTCTACACATTTGTATACTTTAGACAAGCTTTCATTTAAAAATAAAAATAATTTGGGGCGCCTGGGTGGCACAGCGGTTAAGCATCTGCCTTCGGCTCAGGGCGTGATCCCGGCGTTATGGGATCGAGCCCCACATCACGCTCCTCCGCTATGAGCCTGCTTCTTCCTCTCCCACTCCCCCTGCTTGTGTTCCCTCTCTGATGGCTGTCCCTGTCAAATAAATAAATAAAATCTTTTAAAAAAAAGGTCTAACATTAAAAATACTGTCATTTTGGCTACTTGGTTTTTATTTTTTAGAAAGAGAGACAGAGAACATGTTGGGGTGGGGGATGGGCAGAGGGAAAGAGAGACTCTTAAGCAAGCTCCACGCTCAGTGTGGACTCTGACGCGGGGCTCAGTCTCACAACCCTGAGATCATGACCGAAGCCGAAATCAAGAGTCGGACACTTAACTGACTGAGCCACCCAAGTGCCCCTTGCCTACTTGGTCTTTAAAAATTATTATTTCTTCTAAACTGTGGTTGGTTAGAATCTTTTATTCTGTGATTTTAACTGTTGGGGTCTGAAGTTGGCCTAGCAACTGGAATCGGTTTCCATTAGGCCCATACCTAGTAAAAGGCTATGCCTGTATTTCACTGACTCTATACTAGCCTTTGGGAAAATACTATCCTCAGTCTTCTTTTGAGGTGTGACTGCAAATGCAGGGTGCACCTACCCCAAGCAGTCTAGGCCCCATGCAGCATTCGATGCAGAGATCCCAAGCTAGCAGAGCCTGGCCCTCAGTGTGTGGTTTGGCTTATATTGGTTGGTTGTTTTAAATATTTGAATTTGAATACTTCTAATTGAGGCTTGCACTCTCCTGTTTGGCCACACTCCGTCTCCACCACTTTTGAAGTCTTAACATTTAGCCGAGTTCCCACAGTTTATCATGACAGGCTTCCATTCTCTTGATTATTCTTCTGGTCCCCATGGGAGTCATATTAATTCTTCACATCTCAGGAAGAAATCCTTCAATCAGATTGCTTCCTTCCCGAAGCCTAAAGTCAATGCAGAGAGAACTGGAGTTTCCTGGTGGGGGGTTGTGTGTCTTTGAAGCTTGAAAGGGCAGGTGCAGTGGGACCAGGTAGAAAGGGGCTTTGGGCAGTCAGAGAACACAAGAGGCGGTACCCACTGAGGAGCTGCTGAGGAGTGTTTTCATGAGGGAATTCCTTCCCAGCATTTCTTAGACAATTTATATACTTTCCAGATATCAAATTCTGAGACAAATTGAGAAATTGGGAAAAGAGAAAGTATTACAATTCTCCTGTGAGAATTAAAGCTTAACCGTGAGCAGAGAGATACCACTGGTCTGAAGGGATCCGTTGAGGGGATCCACTGAAAGAACAGGAAGCACTAGTACTGGAGTTGAAGGTTCAGGGAAACATTTCCGGCATCACGGTTTGATCTGCCTGCTTGCGTGTAGCTGTTACTGTATTGTAAGTGTGTGTTCCAGGTCCCACCCATCTGCTGCTAACTGAGAGACACTTGCAAACAAAATAAATATGAATACATTTATACTATTATAATGTTTGGGTATTTGCTATAGGCTACATTTTTTTGTATATATAAGCTGTGTATTTCTCATTCATTAAAAATATTTTAAGAAATAGGGGTACCTGGCTGGCTCAGTCAGTAGAACATGCGACTCTTGATCTCAGGGTCATGAGTTCAAGCCTCAAGTTGGGCATAGAACTTACTTTAAAAATATATTTTTATTTTTAAAGAAATCCATAGAGACACCTGGGTGGCTCAGTCGGTTAAACATCCAACCCTTGGTTTCCGCTCAGGTCATGATCTCGGAGTTCTGGCATGGAGCTACCCCCCCTCCCCAGTCAGGCTCCATACTCAGTGCAGAGTCTGCTAGAGATTCTCTCTCCCTCTCCCTCTGCCCCTCCCCACTCATGCATGTGCACACGTGCTTTCTCTCTCTAAAATAAATAAATCTTTTTAAAAAGAAATCCACAATAATAAGTAAAGAATTTCTGATTTTTCTTAGCATAATCTCCTCCAGTCCCATCCATGCTAAGTGAAATAAGTCAAGCAGAGAAAGACAATTATCATATGGTTTCACTCATTTATGGAACATAAGAAATAGGAAGATCGGTAGGAGAAGGAAGGGAAGAATGAAGGGGGGGTAAACAGTAGGGGGAATGAACCAAGAGAGACTGTGGACTCTGGGAAACAAACTGAGGGCTTCAGAGGGGAGGGGGGGTGGGGGAATGGGATAGGCCAGTGATGGGTATTAAGGAGGGCACATATTGCACGGTGCACTGGGTGTTATACGCAAATAATGAATCATGGAACATTACATCAAAAACTAAGGATGTACTGTATGGTGACTAACATAACATAATAAAAATTATTATAAAAATTTTAATTTAATTTAATTAAAAAAAAAGAATTTCTGATTTTTTACTTCCAAGTCCCAAAGATTAGTATGTTTTTGAGAATTTAGAAACACTACAATGAATGAGGATTTAAGAGGATGGTGAGTCTGTTTTGAAATTTTGCCTGGGGCCAATCTTATTCCTGGAGGAAAACTAATGGTCTCCAGGAGGCACAGGTTTCTGCAGGAAAGCAAAGCTATTTGGTAAAAGTCACAGGCTATGGAAGCCACAGGGATTTGCACTTGTCTGTCTTATCTCCCATGTTCTCAATTTCACCTAGAAACATCATTTCACTTTTGCCTTGGCTGACAAGTCAGCTTATATGCCTAAGGAGGCTTAAATGAATGTGGTAACTGAGGTGCTGTTTGGTCCAGAATCCGAGGTCTTTTAACTACTTTGTGGCCCAAAGCACTCAGAGGCCAAATAGTAGGATCTGCGGCTTCCATTGTGCCGACTGCATGTTTTCCAGCCCAGACCAGTTCAGGTGGAACCAGACGTGATCACACTATGTCACATTCCCAGCAGTGATTGCTCTTTTGAGAAAAAATTATTCTGTATCACCCTATTAGAGACAAAGGCTTCTGTACCAGATACCCTCTGGTCCTGGGAGACTGGCAAGTGAAGAGAGGGCATGAATGAAATTCAACAGGTCCATGTTTCACTTCTCATTTCAATCCAACTCAAAATGAAAGCCTTGTGGACTTCCACTAACAGGAATAAAAGTCATCCTTGGAAGCCAGGACAAAGCCAGAAAAGAACTCATTCCTCTTACACTTTAAGGAGTGTGATCGACAATGATCAACCTCTGTTCCACTCACATTTTGGTATGTGGCCGGAGGAGGGGAGAATTGAAATTCTCATTCTGGTACAACAAGTAGGTCCACTCCCATGCAGGTAGATGGAGAAATATAAGATGTATATCATATGGATGTAGATGTTGTCTGCGGTGAAGTAGTGATGTTGATGCAGATATTGTAAATGCTGTGATGAGGCTGTCCGTGACACAGAAGTAAATGCAGATGTAGCTGATGTTGACGCCAGCTCCATAGAGTAGCTGCCAATAGAGACATAGAGGTGATTGGCATAGCTGTAAACATGGCTGCAGGTGATGTGGATGATGGATTAGAGTTTCTCAATCTCAACACTACTGACACTTTGGGTGGAATAATTCTCTATTTTCAGGGGCTATCCTGTGCATTGTAGGATAGTTAGCGGCATCTCTGGCCTCTACTCACTAGATTCCAGGGCCATGCCTTTCCTGCCGGGAGTCATGACGATCAGAGGTGTTTCTCTGTGTCACCAGATCTCTCGTGGGTACAAAGTTGCCCTGGTTGAGAACCACCGATTTAGACAATGTAGATGTAATGTCAGGTAGGCATTGATGTGGATGTGAGCATAGACAATGTAGGTGATGAACAAGAAAGTGTAGCCGTAGGTAATACAGATACAAACATAGATGTCGGTAAAGAACATGTGAAGACAGATGGAGGAGATGATGTAAGAGGAGATGTAAATGCTATCACTCTGAACATAAGTGTAGATGACATACGTGACATGGCTAATGTTGATGGTGTAAATGTAAGTTGTATGATCTGGGCAGAAAAATGCTGATATTGAATGTGATGCAGATGACGTAGATGGGGTATAACCAGAGTTCAGGTATATGAGGTAGATATCTAGATAGGTCAATATAAAAAGAATTTTCCCAACAGGAATTTAAGCTTTTTGAAGATGAGGATCATATCTATACATATTGATATCTCCCAGAGCAATTTGGAGTTGCTCATGAACGATCTATTGTTTGTTTAATTAGTTCTACCCGTTAAGAGCCAATAAAGTTATCTCTTACACTCAAATACGTTTTCAATTAAGAAAACAGATTGTCTTCAGGAAAGTTAGTGGTTATTTAAAACTCCAAGTTATAAATAAAAGTATGTGGGTAGACATTTAAATACTCAAAACATATCCTGCATATATTTTCCCAATATTTTGTTATGAAAATTTTCAAACATACAGAAGACTTGATAAAAATTTACAAAGAAGACCTATATACCCACCACTTATACTTTATCATTAACATTTACGCTACCATTAACGTTTACTTTACTACATATAAAACATTTACTGTACACTTACTATACTATATAATATACTTGTTTAACTCACATCTATCCATCTGTCCATCCATCACTCCATTTTATTTGTTGATCCATTTCAAAGCAAGTCCTACATGTGTTTTTCACTGATTCCTTAGAAGACAAAATTCCCCCAACTACTACTTTTGACTTCCTATAATTACCTACTGTCATCTTGCCTAGGATGGTCATAGGTCACCTGTGATGTTTTGCAGGTTAAACCTTTGTAGGATTTAGGAGATCATCAAGACATTTGTTAAAAACTTGAAGCTGAAATTCAAGCAAGGATAAACCCAGAGATTATTAAGGAGGGACACTGAGAACAGGCAGGCTGTTGCATTTCTCCCACTTCTTTGGGAGAGTTTTCAGACCGCGGGTAAGCAGCATCCTGTCAGGAGTGGTTTAAGTGTAGTGTTGCCTGAAGGCAGAGAAACCGCCCTGTCATCTCTTAAGGTCCTTTTTGGTAGGATTCTGAGGTCTGATTCTGAGGTCTCTCAGTCTTGACTAAAGACAGATACTCAGATTGAAAAAAAGAAAAAAATTAATGACAAAAACCAGAAAGACATTAGGCTTCAAGATATAGATAGCATCATTAGTACAAGATCACATGAGAAGCCTCAGATGGTCTCTCAACTCATTCAGTAAAGCTTTTTTTTAAAATTTTATGTATTTGTTTATTTGAGAGGGGAGAGAGAGAGAGAGAACATGAGCGGGCGTAGGGGCAGAGGGAGAGGGAGAGAGAGAGAGAGAATTTCTCAAGCAGACTCCATGCTGAGCCCACAGCTTGATGCCGGGTTTGACGCGGGGCTCGATCCCACAACCCTGAGATCATGACCTGAGCTGAAACCAACAGGTGGATGCTTAACTCACTGAGCCACCCAGGTGCCCCTTCAGTAAATCTTGGTAGTGTGTTCATACATCAGACAGCAACTGAGTAAACGTTTCTGCTTTCACGGAAGTCCTAGCCTTTCTCACAGACATTGCCAAGTTGTCAGCTCCCAGCTGGCTGTCCCACAGTTTAAGCAAATGCTATTCACAGTCCTGAGGAGCCTGACCTCTTCCCTAGAAATGAGCAATACTGTATTCTTCAGAATCACAGTTCTCTACATACTCAAAACTCATTATGTGTCGCAAATTTGTAAATCCCTCTGAAACATCAAAGCTGACAAGAACCCGCTGGAAGTACATTGGCTGGGGACTGCAGCATTTCCAAATACCCAATAAGATGTTGACTGAGTGGAGGGAGGTGTCAGTCTGTCCAGTTTATTGAGTTGTTACAGGGCTGTGGTCAGTCTGAGCTGCCAACACGTTACCCGGCAGGGCTAAAGAGGACTAGATGTGGAGTGACCCTGTGACATGTGTGGAGAGCCCCTGAAGAGTAAACAGTGAAGTAAGCAATCGGCACCGGTCTGTACTGTGATTTGGTTTGGGGGTGACACAGGTGTTCCTCCTACTTGATTCTGGGAAGGTTTCCTCTGGGCTCTGATGGGTGGGGAACAGAAAGTTTGTCCACAAGGCCAGAGGATGAGACCACACAGAGTAGCAGATACTGTGATGCCCAGCCTGCAATCTCCTTGGGCCTTGACATTGCATGTATACCGACGTGACTTCCAACCGCCAGTGTCTGCTGGCATCTGCCTCTTCAGCTGAGGGCTCTGTGTGGTGGCCGGGGCCCACTCTGCCCATGCACACAGCAGGCCAGACGCACTGCGTATTAGTGCCTTCCCGGGGGCCGCCTTTGACGAGAGACCGATGGGAGCTGGTGCTCACGTACCCTCACTCTCTCCCACCTCGTGCAGGGTGACTCTGAGGCTGCGTTCTGGTGCCCTGAGTTCTGCAGTGGGGTTGAGTTCCAGTTGTCCACGGGAGCAACTTGCTTGATGGTACGCCTCCTACTGGCCTCCCTCTCTCCCCTCTCAGCTCCTCACTCTCCCACTCAAATAAACTACATGCACTTGAATTTGTGCCCCAGAGTCTGTTTCTGAGGGAACCTAACCTCAGCCACACAGGCAGTGCACAAATGCTCTGAAGGTCCCTCTGCCTCGTTATTTTCCGTCTTGTAATCCGTGAAGGCAATCAGAAAGCAGGGAAGACAGGCCAAACTGTCTTACCTCAGCCCAGAAAACTCAAGGGCATCTTTTCCTAGCAACAAAGAAGTTCTGTGCCTTCGGGCACAGCTGTCACAGTGTCAGCTCTGGCTTCGTATTACTCACCCACGCACCACCACCTCCCATTATGGAATTTGAGAGCCATCAGAAATACACTGAGGGAACAGGGGCACGGTCCTCGCTGTTGCAACAAATCTCCTGTGTCCCCGTTCATCTCTGCCCCAGCCTGATACGTAGCAGCATGGAATACTTTCAAGTGCAAGTCCAATCACTAACGGAGACCTTGGAGAAGAGGTTTTAATGGTCCTGGCAGCCCCTGTGCTTACACTGAGCATCTGAGTGAAAGTCAAGGGGACAGATTGATCTTTGGTTTTCCCCCAGAGATTAGGCCAGGAGACAATCACTGAAACACCAAGACACAGAAGAAACTGCTAGCTCTTCCGCGAGGTTAAAGCCTTTGCAAACTTAGTGCTAAAAAAGTGCTGTTTAGGGGCACCTGGGTGGCTCGGTTAAGCGGCTGACTTTTGATTTCGGCTTGGGTCATGATCTCAGGGTCCTAAGGCTGAGCTCTGCATCAGGCTCCATGCTCAGCAGGGAGTCTGCTTGGGGATTCTCTCTCTTGCTCACCCTCTGCCCTTCCCCCTGCTTGCACTCCCCCCACCCCCCAAAAATAAAGAAATAAATCTTAAAAACAAAAAACAAGAGTGCTGTTCTGTTGATGTAATCCATTTTGGGGGTTAGGAAATACCTCCATATTTTGTTGAAATAAAATTAACTACTGTTGTCTATGTCTATACACTAACAGAAGTTCAAGTGGAGAGATGGGCAGGTCATTTGCTGTTATGGGGAATGCTTAGCATCCTAATCCCCTTTCCTCTATGATATGGGAAATGATGAGAAGCAGGATTCACCCCCTACCATAGAAGGGAGCCAAACCAGATGGCCCTTTCCCTGCCCCCTCCCCTGCTAGAGAACAGTCACATGATCCAGCCTCAGCCAATCAGATGTTCCCACACAGGACTTAATTTAGACTCAGGGACAGTTTAGAATTTAGTGCAGCAGTGGCACCTAGGCTCGCGGCCATAGCTGCAGTGGTATTCAACAGCCAGAGTGCAGCAGGGCCAGAGTTAGGAACATTCCAGCCAGACCATCCCTGCAGCATGACCTCAGCTGTGTTTCTGCTGCCCGGCCTCCTTCAGATCCTGCCTGTTTTCAAAACCTGATTATCCAGACTTCTGGTCAATTCTGTTTGCCACCCATTAGCCTTCTACTAAAGTCAGCTAGAGTCCACTTCTGTTGTGTGCAATCCAGAACTCTGACTGGCACAGAATGTGATATCCCCTAGTATAGAGAGTCACCCTGGAGGTCGGAGACCTGGGTTCTTGTTGGCGGGGGGCATCTAGATACCTATACAAAGGGGTCTTTATCTCATTCCCTGCAGAGGGCTTGACTGCATAATTGCTAAGTTTCCCTTACTGTTCAAAGTCTATGATTCTCCGTGAAGTGTTGGCCAGTGAAGACCCAAAGCTGCTTGAGTTTCTGCATCCTCAGTGACAGGGAAAGGTGTCTGGAAAAAGATGTCACTGTGTGAAGCCCACAGATAGGTCTGACCAAATCAAATAATCAAAGAGTGCCTCAAGCCACTATATGAGTGCATAGGTCCCCAAAGGGGTGAATGTACCTGGTAAACATTACTTTGGGCATGTCAAGGCCAAGGATATCCATGGTTGGTTTGTTTGTTTATAAAGGTTTTATTTATTTATTTGAGAGCCAGAGAGAGAGCACAAACGGGGAGGAGTGGGAGAAGCAGGGTCCCTGCTCAGCAGGGAGCCCCATGTGGGCTCAATCCCAGGACCCTGAGATCATGACCTGAGCTGAAGGCAGCACAGCTTAACCAACTGAGCCACCCAGGAGCCCTTCCATGGTTCATTGAATAGTGTCCATAAGTGTCTGCTATATGAGTGGTCCCACTGGAGACAAAATCAGAGATCAGACAAAGAAAATCAGAGATCAGATAGCGAGAGTGACTGGCACTTTTATGTATGCAGTAATCTAAATAATTGTATAGCCATGAGAACAAGTCCGAGGAGTGGGAAATGTGGTCATAACATGCATAGATCACGGATTTTTAGGGTGAGAGTAGAGGTCACTTGCTTTGAAGTGTTTCCCATGTTCACACTATAACATATGCTAGAAAAACCCACTGAAAACACGATGAATCAGGAAAACTTTTGCAGTTTAATGATAAACCAATTTATCTGAAGAGTAATTCCAATTTTTACAGGAGAGCAGCTAGTGCCGATTGAAAGAGGTTGAAGAGATACAAATGCAATGGTAGAGCCTTGTTTAAATCCTGATTCAAATAAAACAACCGTAAGAAGGCATTTTTGAGACAGTTGGGAACACTTGAACATGGACTGAGTATCAACTAACATTAAGGAATTACAGATGATTATCTTCAGGGGTTCATGGTCAGGTGGTGCTCTGTTTTGTTCTGTTGAGTCCTTCTCCATTAGCGATAGATGCCCTGTTCACAGGTGAAATAAAAGAATGTCTCGGATTTGCTTTAAAATAGTCAAGCATTGTACGCCTCAAAGTGTGGTCTGTGCATCAATGCCTGTTTACAAATTGCGTGCTGTTGGCCTGTGAGAAGTGCAGATATTAAGAGTAAGTGTTTAGAAACTGTCATGACACTTCGCGTCGTCATGGCACCAGGGCAGGGATTAGTGTCTCATTGGCCAGGGAAGAGCCCGGGCTGGGCGTTGTTGAACTTGCACGGTGAGCTCTATGTGCCATGAGCACGAGCTGTGTGCTGGAGCGGGCCAGGACGGAATGGACGTTAGAACAGGCCCTTCACTGTTGATAGTTGAAGAAGCAACACTTTAGCCCACACGCAGAAAGCGGGTGGGTGTGTGGGGGGGGGATTAATGAAAAAGAGCAGCAGAAAGCTGGTGGCTGTTGAAGCGAGCTGATGGGCACACAACACAGTGCTCTCTGCATTTGTGAAAAGTTGAAAATCTCCATCATTTGGTTTACTAAAAAGTTAAAAAGATATCTAGCCTGTCAAGAGAGATATTGTAAATAGGTACGTTTTCAATACATTTCCTAGATTTGTATCGACACAGATAGCATATATATAACAGGTGTGTGTTTCACATAAACTACTCTAGACGGGACACGCAGAATAATACATAGTTCACGTAGAGATTATATGTCATGGTTCAGGTAAACTTTATTTTACAGAAGTCATGGGTAAACAAAGTAACTTGCTGCATCATGAGCTTGATGAGCTTTTATTATATAATAAATTCTGATTACATAATAAACTCCTTGAGGCCAAGGTTCCTGTGAGATACCACTTCTGTGTCTCCACAGGACTCAGCTCAGGGGACCGCAGAGTAAATGGTGCTTAATAAACACTGGCTGATAGGCTAAACTCAGGAAATGAATCGCTCTGAACAGTAGTTTAATTCTCCGTGCAGTAACTCCACACTGCTCAATCAATTTGAAAATCAGTTTCCCGAATCCACCCTCGTGGAGATTTGTCACAGAATGTTTGAGCCTGAGGGGGACTTGGAGCTTTGCTAATGTCCTCATTCTGCAGATGGGAATGAGGCCTGGAGGAGTTAGATGAGCCTCGCTGGACATCCTGCTGGTTAATGGCCTCTGCCGCCTCCAGTCGGACTCTTCCTTCTGCCATGATGTTTCCCAGAAGGGTCAAAAGTCACCTCCTACTTCCGCCTACCCCTTACTCCTGGTTTAAAATTGTGTGGTTTCAGTTGCAGGAAAGAGAAAGAGTTGTCAGGCTGGCTCTACCAGGAGGCTGAACAGAAGATGGGACCCCACAGAACGAGTTCATGTCATAATCTGTATTTACACAGGACTGGTCTGTGCCTAGCCTGGCTAAGATAAGCTCTCTAGCCTTTAGGAACTTTCCATCTCTTTGGGGAAAGAAGATGCACACACGTTAATAGCTCCAGGAAGGTACTACTGTGTAAGATTAGAGCATAGGGGCGCCTGGGTGGCACAGCAGTTAAGTTTCTGCCTTCGGCTCCGGGCGTGATCCCAGCGTTCTGGGATCGAGCCCCACATCAGGCTCCTCCGCTGGGAGCCTGCTTCTTCCTCTCCCACTCCCCCTGCTTGTGTTCCCTCTCTCGCTGGCTGTCTCTATCTCTGTTAAATAAATAAAATCTTTTTTTAAAAAAAAGATTAGAGCATAAATAAGAGGTTGGGTAGAGTCATGGGGCTAGAGAAGGGATGGGATGTTTTGGAGGCCATGGAGCTTGGGCATAAGGTCTGAGGACTAAGAAGAAGGAAAACACTTAGATTAGAATAGCATGGGCCTGGGTTTGTGCTTCACCCTGCTGGTGTTAAGGAGCTTGGGAAGTTTCTGGGGGGTAAGGGAGGAGGTAGAATGGAATCCAGTACTGACTAGATTTAGGAAGACCAATATGGCAGCAACAGTGTGTGGGAATAGCTGGAAGCAGGAACCTTAAGGAGGGCTGTAAGGAGATAAAAGCCTGGAGCAGGTGATGGCGGTAGGAGGAGAAAGAAGCAGATGTAAGAATTTCAATTTTTAAGCAATACCCCCCCAAAAAACTCCCCCCCAAAACCAACACTACCTGCCGGTGCTATTCTAAACACCATACAAATCTGAACTCATTTGAGCATCCTGAGTTAGGTACCATTGTTTTTTTTTTTTTTTTTTTTTTTTTTTTTTTAAAGATTTTATTTATTTATGTGACAGAGAGACAGCCAGCGAGAGAGGGAACACAGCAGGGGAGTGGGAGAGGAAGAAGCAGGCTCCCAGCGGAGGAGCCCGATGTGGGACTCGATCCCAGTACGCCGGGATCACGCCCTGAGCCGAAGGCAGACGCTTTAACGACTGCGCTACCCAGGCGCCCCGAGTTAGGTACCATTGTTATTTCTGTTTTACAAATGAGGAAACTGAGGCACAGTAAGATCAAGTAACAGGCCCAAGGACACATGCTAATAAATGATAGAGTCAAGATTCATACCCAGGCAGGGGGCTCCCAGGTCTCAGCTCTTAACAACCACTGTGTGCTATAGTGGAATGTTTAGAAGCAGAAGTCATGATGAATCTAAATTTTTTCAAGCCTGAGTGACTTAGCAAATGTTAATGCCATTGATGGGTTACATACATCAAACAGGAGGAGTATTAGCCTGCGGGAAAGAGGATACACTTGACTTTTTATACATTTTGTTTAAGGTGATAAGGACACATCTGAGTAGAATGTTCCATGGGAAATTAGAACTACAGGCCAAGCTTGGGAAAGACATGGTTGCAAGGTTTTTTTTGTTTCTTTTTCCCTCCAACCCTTGAAAAATGTTGTGCCACTTCATTCTGGCCTCCATGATTTCAAATGAGAAATCTACTACCATTTGAACTGGTGTTCGCCTGTAACCAAGGCATGCATCGTTTCTCTCTGGCTGCTCTTCAGATTTTTTTCTTTAGTGTCCAGAAGTTTAATTATGCTGTGTTTTGATGAGGATTTCTTTAGATTTATCCTAGTTCAGGTTCACATTAGCTCTTGACTCTGTAGGTTTTGTCTTTCACCAAATGGAAGTTTTCAGCCATCATTTCTTTGAATATTTGTTTAGCCCCACAATCTTTTTCGTCTCCTTCTGGGATTCTGATGATATCAATGCCAGTATCTGTTGATACTGTGCCACAGATTCCTTTTCTTCCCCCAGTCTCTTTTCTCTTGTTTGTCGGATTGAGTAAATTTGATTGAACTGTTTTCAATTTAGCGATTCCATCTTTTGTCATCTCCACTCTACCACTCAACTCATCCAATGAGGTTTTTTTCTTTTTTCCTTTTTAGTTTTGGTGGCTGTGCTTTTCAGTTCTATAATTTCCACTTGGTTCTTTTTTGTAACTTCTATTTCTTTGATGAGGTTTTCTATTTCTTCATATGTTTCAAGGGATTTCATAATTACTTGCTGAAACCATTTTATGGTAACTGCTTTAAAATCTCTGCCAGATAGTTCCAACATCTGATTCATCTCACTGTTGGTGTCAGTTGACTATCTTTTCTCACTCACATTGTGATTTTCCTGGTTCTTGGTATGACAAGTGATTTTTTTTTTTTTTTTTTACGGTATCCTGGACATTTTGCAAATTATGTTGGGAGACTCTTAATCTTGTATAAATCTTCTATCTTAGTAAGGCTGCCACCCTGTTTGGGCTTTGGATTTTTTTTTTTTTAAGGTTTACTTTGGTAGTCTATAGTTGCAATGACAATTTTCTGAGCCCTTGCAATGCTGTTTTGGTCTACTTTGGCTTTGCTTTAGCTCCCACTGAATCCCTGCATGTGATGCCTACATGGATATCATTGGGCAGATGTAGGGAATGCCCTCAATCACCATCGGCCATTGCATGGAGGCCTGGGAGACACTGGGCCTGCTGGCACTACTAGCACAGATGAATGTATCTACATCGTTCATTTTTTTATTCTAGCATTTTTATGATTTTATCTTTTTACTTTTTATTCTTAATCCATCTAAAATTCATTTTGATATCAAGAGTGAGGTGAAGAATTTAGCCTTTTTTTACTCTCCTCCCCCAGTCGGGGAACCAACTATTCTAAAACCATCTGCTAAAAATTCCACCTTCTCCTTAACAAATTTGAAATGCTACCTTCATCAAATTCTCAATTTACATGTGCATTTATATCTATGGGCTGAACTCTTTTTCTTTGATTTGTCTACTTTTGTTGCTGCTTGAGTTACTGTAGAGTTAAAAATGTTTTCGTATTTGACAAGTCTAGTCCCTTCTCTTTAATTTGCTGGCTATTCACGTATATTTTGCTTTTTAAAAGGATTTGCAACATGGCTGCAGGGTAAAGAGAGGCAAAGGAAGACGTGCCTTGACCTGATAGAAGTTTCTTGCAGTGTTCCGGGAGAGAGATGGTGGAATACTAGAAGGTAGGATGGATCATCTATCCCATTGTCTTCCAAATTTCAGACATTTTCTGGTATGCCAGCTGTATAATTTTTGACATATCTATATGTTGTCTGCATGGTTATTAACTTTTTCGCTAATTCAATTCACTTTTTAAAAAAAAGATTATTTATTTAGAGAGAGAGAGAGTACGACGGGGTGGGGAGGGGAGAAGGACGGAGAATCCCAAGCAGACCCTGCTGAGCGTGGAGCCTGACACAGGGCTCCATCTCACAGTCCTGAGATCAAGACCTGAGCCAAAATCAAGAATCGGACGCTTAACCAACTAAGACGCCCAGACGACGCCCCTAATTCAATTCTCTTTTAAATTGTAAATATTTGGATTAGGCTTATCCTATGTGCTATCTGTAAAAGCACAGATTAGATGCAATAGTTATATATTTTTCTACCATATTAAGCTGAATAGATAACAATGAAAATAAACATTGTTTGTCCATGTAGCACCTACCGTATACCGCCAGCAGTTTGAGGAACAAAGGGTCTGAGCAAACCATTCCCATCTGTTCTCCAGATGGCGGTCCTCACTCAGAAGGGAGCCACCTGGGTTGGCTGGTGATCTCTGTCGCTTGAGCTGGAAGCTGGGTGCACAGGTGGGTTTAGTTTGTGAAAATCATCAAGACGTTCACTTAGAAACACTTTCCTGTGTGATTAGTGGAATTCAGTAAAAAGTTTTACAAGTATCTCCGTATTGTTTTGTGCTGATGACTGGCACTAAGATCTATGGCACGTGCTCACGTAGGTCACGCAAAGCAATGACTAATGAAGTGAGTAGCCGCCTTACAAACGTAAAACACTGGTAACAGTTTCTCTTCTTCCGAGTTCTGATGTTCCTGCAAGCAAACCCACGCTCACGGAGACCGCGGGAAAGGGCCACAGAGCAGATCACAGGCCTGTCAGAATGTTCTCGGGACGATAAGATGTGGGTCAAGTGATCCATAGGGCAGAAACAGACGATAATGCCAAAGGCCAGGGCCTTAATATCCTTATCTCGTAGTCTTTATTAAAGGTAAACAGAGATAAATGGAAAACGCCATCCGAACCTCACCAAGATCAAATTAGCGAGATCGCAGGGAATCAAATATCTTGTACTGACCTGTCACAAGCACTTACTCAGATACAAGCGAACACACAGCACACTCTTTTCTTCTTCTTCTTCTTCTTCTTTTTTTTTTTTTTACCCTAAGGTGATTCTGGCTCTTAGATTTCTAAATTCTCTGGTTTCAGAGCCTGCCTCTTGCTGAGCACCCTCAGCACCCGTAATAAAAAAGGTTACAAAGTCACTGATACCAACATCTCTCTGCCAAACAGAAGTAGCTTCCGTCTTCTGTCCTTTAAGCACAGTAGGAAACATTCCAGTCTCCTTCTGTTAGTGGCCATGGAAACCAATCTCCAGGATTTCTTTCAGCGACTGAATAAGACTAAAACCCCCAGCATTCTTCAGAGGCATCCATTAACTGGCTCCACACTAAAAAACAATAAAACTACCGACCTTAAAATTCAACCTGCACGTGTTCAATGATAAGTCCCACCGGTTTCCCGAGTATTTGGGGGCCAGTTGAATAGGAGAAGCTCCTGGGGAGAGAGTCACATCATTGCTCGTCAGAGAAAACCTGGAGCCTTGTTTTCTCAAGTCTGTCTCAAAGATCTACTCCTTTCCTGTTTCCTACCGTTTGGGTCTCCTCCCAGCGGTGATGTCTGCGCTTCAGCGTGAAACACCGTTTCTTACCTCTGATCGGCTCAGAGCTGGAAGCCTCAGTAGGTCATTCCTGACCTTTACACGGCTCCGCTCCCCATCCGAGAGTCCCCAAGGGACAGGGCTCACTCACTCCTCATGGGCACTTGGAAGCCGATCTGGTTGCACAATCCCCTTTCTGGCAAGCTCCTGGCGTCTTAGGCCAACCAAATTTCACCGCCAGTTTCTCAAACTAACCGCACAGGGTTGCCAGCTTCCCTTGTTGGCCCCCAAACGACAGAACGCTTTCCGTCAGTGTAATGTATGGAAGGGCTGGCAAGGCAGGGGTTGGCATGAGGCCTCCAGGGACAGTGTCAGAGAGCTCGGTGCCAGGTGATGTCATTCTACCACCGAGCCTCGAACGGGGGTCCGGGACACGGCCGCTGAGCACAGCATCTGCCTGCACAGGCCGCGTCGGCTATTGAAAGCCGCTCCCTGGCGAAGCAAGGACGGGGCAGGGGTGAGGGCCCGACTGTTCCGAGGGTGACAGAGGGTGCGGGCAGCAGGCAGGCAGAAGGCAACAATGGCAGGGAGGAATCCACTTGGGCAAAGGATTCCTTTTTCTCTTCCTGGCGAGCTGCCAAGGCCGTGGCTCGTCAGCCTGGCGCGGCCGATCGAGCTTGCGGGCTTCGGTAGGGGGCGCACGTTTGTTTCCTTCACACCTTTCACGCGGGCAACCTGGCGCAGGCAAAGCCTTTCTTTTTTTTTTTTTTTTAATTTGCAAATCTCAGCTCTTATTTTAGAGGGTCCAAATGTTCCTTCCACACCCTGTGAGTATTATAAAACAGGGAATTCTGGCTTTGGAGAGGCAAGGGTATGATTAACATGTGATGCATCTTAAACCGTATTTAAATCTTTATGTTATTTTAGGAAATACATTCTCAATCACATGGTCTCAGTTTTACAACTTGGTATGATTCTTATACTTGATTCAGCACAGAGCTTTAAACCCTTCAAAAAACTCATCTAATGAAAAAGCCTGTTCTCTTAGGTTGGGTTCTCCCAGAAGTAGACTCTGAGTCAAGGATTCAGGTTCAAGAGCTTTATTGAGGAAAGGCTCCCAGGAGACACCAGTAGGTGAACGGGAGAGGGAGGACAGGGAGACAGAAGAGGCCGAGCAAGGTGTGGTTTCGTGGGAAGGCCCAGTCTTGGCCTGATCCAGAGGGGAGCTCTGGAGAGTAAATTATGCCTCAGAGCATGTCCTTCCTTCGTCGGGGCGAGGAAGCTGTGCTTTCAGGCTCCCCAGCCTGTCAGTCACACTAGTCTTAAGTCAAAGGGAGTGGTAGGGTGGGGTGGGAGGTAGTGTGGACACGGGCTATCAAGCCCACAAACACTGCTGGCTCTCCATGTGGGCTGAACTGGCTCCAGTATCAGCTCATGGGGCGGGCGGGGGGGAGGGAGGAGGCTGGACCCACAGGGCTGGCCGGAGAGGCCCCAGGGGATGGGGGGCACCGACAGTGTGGG
This sequence comes from Ursus americanus, assembly GCF_024610735.1. Classification (NCBI taxonomy): domain Eukaryota; kingdom Metazoa; phylum Chordata; class Mammalia; order Carnivora; family Ursidae; genus Ursus; species Ursus americanus. Next base: position 30,791,460 of record NC_142148.1, on the reverse strand, counting down.
CCACAGGGCCGTCCTCCACATTGCCTACTCTTACCACTCAGTGCTACTTAGAGGTCTTTCATCACGTTCTGCTGCAAGAGGAAATGCAGGATGTCTTTTGAAAGTCCCGGGGTGGGCTTTTCATCATCCAGAGACACACGTCCTTCTCCTGGTGGGTAGAAGTGGGCGTCCTTGGAATGCCTCCGTAAGACCGAGCAGCCATCCCGGTTGAAGATGACCCGGGCCATCTGAAAACTGCGAAGGGCATACTTTTGGCTCTCCTGGCCCTTCAGTTCGTTGATTTTCTGAGACAGGCACTGGCAGACAGAGGCGGAGAGTGGATTTCTAGCGGCTGGCTGGGGATGGCCAAACATGTCATAGAATCTATCCAGGGATTTCCGAAGCCCATCATCCTCCGCCTTGGTCTCCACCTGGCCCTTCACAGAAGCGTCAAGCCAGCAGTTCTCAGAGGTCCAGGAATCATTTTGTTCAGTATTTAGGTTACTGGTGTCTGCAAGACAAGACACAGTCCAATACTCAGACACATATTCAAAAAAGCCGAAAGCAGATGATGTCTCTTCAAATCACCATACTCCTGCTCTCGGGTGACCGGTCATGGCAGGACTAGCTGATTTCAGAATTGATCCCCACCATCCTGGGGTTATGCCACTTGTTTGCTCAAAACAAGAACATCTTATCTGCATGTTTCAGGAGTTCTTCGTCTACGGTCTTTGCACAGAAGTTCAGGATAGCTGTGAATTTGGACGGGGAAAAATCATACCTTTATTTTCACGAACCTCTACCAGAAATTAAGAATTTCCTTCCATAATAAATGTAGGCGACAAACCTATTAGCAGCAGTACCTATGACTTTGTTAACAATAGCTCACAGCTACTTTCATATCAAATTATAGTCCGCAGAAGATGTTATTTTTTTTTAAAGATTTTATTTATTTTTTTGAGAGAGAGAGAGAAAGAGAGAGCACAAGCAGGGGGAGTAGAGGGAGAGGGAGAAGCAGACTTCCTGCTGAGCAGGGAGCCTGACGTGGGGCCCGATCCCAGGACCCTGGGATCATGACCTGAGCCGAAGGCAGACACTCAACCGACTGAGCTATCCAGGTGCCCCCAGAAGATGTTTTTAAATATCATTTATGCCAATCACTATGCTATGGACTGAGGTGTGGCCCTCCAAAATTCATATGTTGAAGCCCTAATCCCTAACGTGACTATATTTGGAGATGGGGATTTTAGGAGGTTATTATGGTTAAATGAAGTTGTAGGGATGGGAGCCAAATCTGATAGGAGTGGTGGCTTTATGAAAAGAGGAAGAGATCTCTCTCTTTCTCTCTCTCTCTGCCCATGTGCAGGAACTGGGGGAGGGCCATGAGAGGACACAATGAGAAGGTGGCCTTCTCGCAGCCAGGAAGCCCTTCCCAGAATCCAGCCATACCAGCACTGGGATCTCAGACTTCCAGTCTCTAGAATTCTGAGAAGATAAACTTCTGTCGTTTAGGCCACCCAGTCTATGGTATTTTGTTTTGGTGACCCAAGGAGACTAAGACACAGCGCTTTGAAACTACCACAGTTATTAGGCCTGATACTAGATCTTATTATTAAAGCATTAATTTACAAAGCATATATTGGAGACTCTTAACTATAGGGAACAAATGGAGGGTTGCTGGAGGGGAGGGGGGTGAGGGGACGTGGTGACTGGGTGATGGGCACTAAGGAGGGCACTTGATGGAATGAGCACTGGGTGTTAAATGCAAGTGATGAATCACTAGATTCTACCCCTGAAACTAATAATACAATATGTGTTAACTAACTCGAATTTAAATAAAATCTTAAACCAGATGCCAACGGGATCCAGGGCACAAATGCAGTAAAGACCGCTAATGTAGCCAGCGCTGGGTGTTTACACAGTCCAGACACTGTCTTTCTCTATTCCCTACAATAATCCTATAGACTCTTACCTCTCAATTAAAATCACCACCTTTGTGATTTTTAAAAGAGTAACAAATAAACAAAGTGACTTAATAATAGACAATACGAAGCCAGAATTGGATCCCTGATCTCACTTTCTGTACCTCTCTGGGAACCCTAATTCTTTTTTTTTTTTTTTTTAAGATTTTATTTATTTATTCGACAGAGACAGAGACAGCCAGCGAGAGAGGGAACACAAGCAGGGGGAGTGGGAGAGGAAGAAGCAGGCTCATAGCGGAGGAGCCTGATGTGGGGCTCGATCCCATAACGCCATGGGAACCCTAATTCTTAACACAGAAATCTCTTAGCTCTTCTGAAACATAGGACTTTCTTCTCCATGTGTTCTAGAAAAGATCCCACCCAAATAATTTGCAGAATTCCTTATGCACCAACCAGTTTTAGCCTTTAAAATTTTACACTTTAAATCAAAATATTATATTTTCCTTTTCTGCTCTGATGTAAGCTTTAATAAATTACTAGCTTTAATTCCACACACACTCCCTTCACCCCCAACTCAATTAGTAGCCATCATAAAAATCTTTGTCCTTGCTAATGATGACAAAGGTTGTGTGATACAGTGCGTGGTTTTAGAAAAGAAGAAGGGACTTGGGGTTTTGACTGTAGTTTTGTTACGGGCTAAACAGCATAGCATACTCCCTTGCTGAGCTTTAGCTTTCTTATCTGCAAGAGTTTCAGTAAATGGTCTCTCTTCGAGAACTTCTGTGGTAAGACAAGGAACAGAAAAGTAGATAATCCAAAGTATCCAAGGATATGGACACATGTGGTGAGACACATGTAGGCCCACACACGGACAGACATTCACTGGCCTACCATACAAGCAGCCCAACAACAAAGCATTTAGCCACCTTGAAGAATGGCTGAGTTCAGGGTGGTTATAGGAAAGTACACGATGGGCTGCGTACATCTTATTGTTCTAGAATGCTCAAATACGGATGGGGGCTTGCCAAGGGGGAGCAGAAGGCAGCTCAAAAGGGATCACCTGGCCGCGTCTGGAACAACTGGAGCATCAAAATCGATAATGAGAGTAACAGATGATAGACCATTTATTAAAACAGAAAACCATGAGAGCACAAAATAATTGAAAGTTTGATGAGGAACAGGATATCTGCAGTCTCAGAGTACTTCCCCCTAAAATACTTACTAGTTACAAATGGAAAAAGAATAACTTCATCATGGAGAAACCCAGCACATATCACCTCAATCAAGTGACCTAAGTGAGGGGACAAATCGAAATCCTGTTGCCACGTAACCAGATGCAAGAGGAAGACACGCTCCTTCTCTGATAGTCCTGCCAAAGCTGCATCATCAGAACCCGATCATGAGGAAACGGCAGACTAAACCAAATTGAGGGACATTCTACAAAATGAATGGCCTGTACTCTTCCGAAATGCCAAGGTCATGAGGACCAAGAGAAGGGTGAGCAAGGCTGTTCCACACTGAAGGATACCGATGAGACATGAAAACTAAACATAGCACATGATTTTCCACTGGATCTTTTTGCTATAAAGAACATTCTCGGGATCTCCCGAATGTGGGCTGAGGATCAGATGGTAATAATGTACCCTGTTAACCTTCCTAATTTTGAGAGTTTCATTGGGTTATGTAAGAGAATGTCCTTGTGTATAGGAAAATCAGGGGTGGTGGGCATCAGGCTGGCAACTTACTCTCAAATAATTCATGGGAAAAAAAAGTTCTTTGTATTGTACTTACAAGTTTTCTATGAGTTTGGGATTCTCTCAAGAAAAATAATTAAAACAAACCTCTGGAGGAATAATCGAAAAAACTTCCTTTGGTGGCCTACTTAACTATTAACACAAACAAACAAAAAGCCTTATTAGCCCAGGGCTTGGCAAACAGTCCTTGTCTCTCAAGTGGTAATGGCTATTACAGAGCCAAGGGGAGAGGGGGGCGGGCAAGGGGTCCCATGATGGCAGGATGAGCTGGCCCTTCCCACCTTCTTCCCCAAAGATGATCTGGTCCTGGGGACGTAAGGCAGGAAAACAGGGGCTGGGAAGGGTCAATGGGAAGAGTGGAAGAGAGAAGGCAGGTCTTCAGCAGTGACACTGAGAAAGCCAGGGAGGTCCTGAAATTACCACCCGAGGCAGCCATTTATACGGAATCCTCCGAGTAACACAGCAAGGACTTGTTAAGGAACTGGTCAATAACTTTGATTTGAACCCAATGAGCCTGAAAACCGGGTTTGTCTCCTCCGCTTTTCATGTAAATATCAAGCTGATTACAACTCAACTTCAAAGAAACCCTCCTTCCCCTTCCAGAAGAGCAATGACAACATGGGTTGAGTTATTTACTACTCAGTTCTGGTGAACACTGTCCCCAGCTCATTTCAGTCTTTGATTTCCTTTTAAAACTTGCTTTACTACCAACAACAAAGCCATCTCTCTAATCACGTGGCTGTTGCGGCCTTTCTGCTATCTGGGATTCTTTGCCAGCCAATAGAGTTAATCGCTTTTCTTTTCCTGATGTGCCTACGTGTGGACAGAATGTCGATCTCTGATAACTCAGTCGGTTCCTGCACCCTTATGTTCAAACTGCACCTTATTCTTATATTCACACAGCCCAGACTTGTAGGGCTCTCAAATTGGGACAGTAATGTTTACTCTAGGGAGGGTGTGGGGATGTTTCTGTGTCAGTGATTGGAAAGTGCTACTTGTATTTAGTGAGTGCGGTCAAAGGGGTAAACATCCTATCAGGCACAGGACAATCCCATACAACAAAGACTCATCCTCCCCAAAATGCCAGTCATGCCTCTTACCCCTTGAGAGGAGCAGTGGCTCAAAGGATGGATTCTGGAAAGAGTAGGAAGTGAATGCTGAATCCCAATGCACTGTAATATATTGCTTTGCCTTGGGCTCCCAGGCACCTCTGCTATTGATCCCTGCACAATGCCTTTCTTGCTGGCGCCCATTTGTACCATGCATTCCTCCCCTCTCACACTTGAGACCATTTTATTTTTCTCAGCAAGGGGTCCAGTCCCAATGATGTTGGCATTATCTAACTCGAGTGGAATTTCTCTTTTTATTGCAATTTGCTTCTATCACAAATAGAATTTCTTTAGGAACCGACAAGAAGAAAGGGAGGAAGATGGCGCTGGGTATGGCCATGCTGTTGCGTGCATTGTTTCAAGGTCATCTATCTACCAGAGCACCCGTTTGTTAAATTTTCTTTTGACCGGAGAGAAAACAGCTAACATACAGATGTTTGGGATGCTTACAAACCTAAAAGTATTTTCATATTTTTAGGAGTTATAGATGATAGTTTGTTCAGTAATCCCAAGTAATCGATTAGCATGGAGGATTTGAGATTGATGGCTGCATTCTGTGAGATGCCATTAGTCTTTAGAAACCCAGATGTTTAATGGGGGGTTTCTCCTAGAGAATCTTCCACGGTGACTTCTGTGGTTGATAAACGCACAGCAGGATTTTATCTCTTTGAAACATTTTAGCTTTCAACTTTAACACATTTTTCCTAAATGGTTTTGATATTTAGAATTCTGTCTCCCTCATGCATCAGCCTCAATAGCCGCCCACTCTGCCTTATTTGTTCAGACTTTCTCTTACTCCCAACTGCTAATTGGGAGGATCTGTGGTTTCAAGGCTGCACCGAGCGGAAAGAAATCAAAGACTTAATAAAAAAAGAGAATTGTAAGGATTTAAGGAAAGAAGGAACTGTGGCTCATACAGTCTCCTTTTATGTTGCTCAAAGGGAATGCTGCCCCCTTTTCGGGGGGGGTGCGAGGTACACTCCTACGTGTGGCCCCGCTGCCTTGGTTCATCTGTTGGAGGCTCCCTGGGTTCTGAGCGGCTCTAAGAAAGTCACGGGCATAAGAAGAACCAGGTGAGTGGGGCAGGGACATGTCCTGGTCAACGGTCACGGATTAGCACAATTTGGATGCACTGATTCCTCTCTTTTAGGACAGCAGTCAGACTTCGGAGGCCCCACAGGCTCTCTACATGGGTGACACTACCCTTTTTAATATATTAAGGGCTATTGCCCGTGGATCTGGAGCCCTGCTCCGCAGGCTGCGTCTCCCTGCCCAGATCTTTTTTTCCTTCTTACCCTCTTCTGTTCCTCTCACTCCTGCCGCTCCACTCCATACCCTGCAGGGGAAAAGAGGAGTGAACCGGATCACTGGATGTACACGATTAAGTCCCCCTCCAGTCCCACAAGCTGCACGGGAGTCTGGCTGGAGCGACAGCTCTGCATCATTGCCTGGAGAAGCCTGGCTTCTTTCCTGAGCCTTGCAAGCTCCCTCTTCAGAACCTCTGCACCTGCTGTTGCTCTGCGTGGAACATGCTTTCTCCACACATCCGCGTGATTGGTTCCCTCACCTCCTCAGGTCTTGGTTCAGATGTTATCTTCTCAGGGAGGGCTCCTGTATCAGTCAGGGAGGGCTAGGCTATGCTACATAACAAGCAAGTGCCAAATCGCAGGGGCTTAAAACAACAAGGGATCACTTCTCACTACTTACAGCTCCGCGTCATACCAGATCTGTGGCATGCTTGCCCTTTACCCTGGAAGCCAGGCCACCGGGGCAGCCACTACCTCAACATTGTTTAGTGACTGCGGCAGAGGGAAAAGAGCCCGGGGGGGGGGGGGAGCAGGCAGTGATTGGGAAAGTCCTGTCACGTCTGTTCACCTATCACCGGCCAGTGTCAATTCATATGGCCAAGCCTGATTTCGAAAGAACGAGGATGAAAAATTCTCCTGTAGGGGGAGGCAGAGAGTACTGGTGACCAATAATTCCGACTTCCATGCCTTCCCTGAGCGCACTATTTAAAATTGCCTTTCCCTCACTCCTCTAGGCCTTGTCTCTATATCCCTTACCGGCCTTGTATTTCTATATAATAATCTAATCTAATAATGTAGGATTTGTTTACTGTCTATCTTCTCCTGCTATGGCATTCATTTCTCTGGATACCCGCTGTACCCCCAGGGCCTAAAGCAGTGCTCGCACAAGGTAGATACATTTAAACTTTCTGATGTTTTGTGTTACTTGAGTTTCATTTTCAAATAAAGATGTAAAGGGGCATGATTACCAGGGTAACTAATACTCACTACGGCGACTGCGAGGTTTGCCCAGGACAACCCCCGTTGATGCCTGTTGTCTCAATCATTAACAGCACCCTCTTTCGCTCTGAGAAGGGCCCTGGATCACACAATTCATTCCATGTATACATGTATCACAATACAGCTATCACATGTAAGTTCCTGCCAAACATCCCCATGTCCCGGGGCGGGGGGTGGCTGAGTTTTGATGCCACAGATAATCTCAGTCTGTGGGTTAAATAATACGGTGTCTACACACTTTTGGTTTTTTCCCCAAACTTTCTATTCTACTATCCTCCAGGACAATCCTCCTTTCCTTCCCCTTTGTTTTCACAGCAGTCCTTTCTCCTAGCCCCTGGCTGTCCAAGAACTGGTTGGTTTCTGCCCTGCAGGTAAAGGGCCTCAATTCACTATACCCCATCAGTAACTCACGATGAGTCCGCTTTCTGGTCTCACGTGACTTTCCACCACGGTGCAGTAAACCAGCACTGGAGTTCTAAGGTACCTTACTGTCTCTTTAATAACATAAAATTAATGACCAAAAAAATCGATAAGCGTACTCCCCCTTTTGCCCGATAGCAACCCTGCCGTCTGCAGCTTGTATATTTCAGGATTTGCAACTGTTCCTTTAAAGGACAAAACCCACAGACTCACAAAGCGGTGGGGGCAGGGTGTGGCTATCAAGATATTTCATCCAAATTAACACTTCAGAGGACGGGTGGTTGGGTCAGGTGCTTTTGAAACTGCAGTCTGAGTCTGTACTTGTTTACATCTGAAAACTAATCCTGATGACTCACCCAGAGGGGAGGTGGCATATGCTGTCACCCTTCCTCCTAATGCTGAACAGATGCAACGGGCAGAAGGAAGCTAGGGTCCTCTAACAGGCAACTGCTGAGAACGAAAATGAATGCTGGAAAAAACCAGAAATAGTGTGATCAGTGAAGAGCCCTAAAATTAAGTGCCCAGCACAATTAATAAGGCTCATCTCTGCCATCTGACTGGTGAGCTATCCCACTGGTACCTTGGCCTTTTATATTTTCTTAAGAAACTAAAGTGTTCTGAAAATTACAAAGGACTAGAATACCCAGACTCACACCACTCCATACTGACAACCAGCATAGTCATATTTGCTTCAAGACTTTTTTCTTATTAAAGAAGTAAACACTGAGAAGCCTGGGGGCTCAGTCGGTTACACGGCTGCCTTCAGCTAGGGTCAAGATCCCAGGACCCGCACTGGGCTCCTTGCTCAGCGGGGAGCCTGCTTCTCCCTCTGCCTGCCGCTTCCCCTGCTCGCGCTCTCTCTCTGACAAATAAATAAATAAATCTTTAAACAAGTAAACATTTTAGTGATGGGTGAAACAGGTGAGGGGATTAAGCAGTGCCCTTATCGTGATGAGCACCGGGTGTTTTAAGTGTTGAATCACTCTCTTATACGCCTGAAACTAATACAACACTGTGTTCACTACACTGGCATTAAAATAAAAACAAGATAACAAAAAAAGAAGTAAATATTTTAGTTAAAGTTGACCACTTCCACATAGAAATTCATTCCTCCCAGGCCATTTTTATTTACGTCGTATTTTTTTATTATTTGTTTTTAAAGATTTTATTTTTAAGTAATCTCTACACCCAGCGTGGGGCTCAAAGTCACAACCCCGATATCAAGAGTCACGTGCTCTACGTACTGAGACAGCTGGGCGCCCTTTCCAGCCCATTTTTATACCTTACATATATTATGTATCCCTAAGCAATACCTTGTTGCTTTGTGTGATGGTCATTTTAATTTTATTTTCCATATACAAAGTTTTGCTTTTTTTCAACTCCACTTTCTGATTTCTTCCTTCCCACCACTGTTGATATTCTGTATGAATCTGCTTGATCGTATTCTAACATAAGAACATACTGCATTATTTTTCATCCATTTCCTTCTCTTGCAATGGCCATATGGGCTGTGTCTAATTTTTCCCGATCACCAACGAGGCCTTAGTGAGCCCCGGGTACCCACTTCCTGGTGTACTGACTCTGGAATTACATCCAGTCATAGAACTGCTGAGTCGAAAGGGAAGTGCGTTTTCAATTTCACCAGAACCTTCCAAATCACTCTCCAAAGTGTCTGTCGCACTCCCGCCAGCAGGATCTGGGTTTCCCTGTCTCTCCACAGCTTCGCCACACTCTGATACTGGCGGACGGTGTCCAGTCCTGTCTCCTTACTTGGGGTCACATCTCCCTCCTCCCTCAAAGTGGCTGAGCTGTTCTTCAGACACTTAGCGGCCACTTGGGTTTCCTATACTCTGAAAAATGACATCTTCTTTACCCTTTTTCTACCGGGCTTTGTCTCTTTCCTATCTCCTTTTCAATGGCATACAAAATGAATTACTGACAAAACAGTATCTTTGACTTTTCTGCACTTGATCTCATGACTAGATTATCCCAGTCAGGGGCTGGACAAAAGACCTCGAGGTTTATTTTTGTTTTAATGACGGATCTTCTGAAGACAGCCTTCGCAGTGTCAGTTTATTACTTCCAAAACATGACCCTGTGTCTCTAGTCCGTTTAGTTAAAAAGTCACGCACCGAGCCAGATCCAGGGGCAGGGCCAACAGCCGGCTTACTGCGTCTCATTTTCCAGGCAAGAAAACTGAGACAAAGAGCAGGTCTCCAGAATCACTTCATGAGGGGGTTGGTGGATAGACCACGGCCAAAGCTAATCTGCTTATTAATTTTCTTCATTAAAATGATCTTCACGTGGCTAACATTTGCCATAATTGGGAGCACGCTGGCCGTGATGAGCCAGGCAGGGGAGTTCTCTCTAGATGGTTCATGTAATACAAGTTCAGGAATCACAGGCCGGGACCCTAAAAATGCTGAACAATTCTCTTCTTTAGTAGGAGATTAAGGCTTCGCCCGAGGCTTGATTTAAAACAGCTTCGTTTTGCATGTTGTTAAGTAATCACCAAATTAAAGGATCAGAGCCTGACCCCTTTGCAGCTAGAAAAGCCATAGGGGATTATCTGGTCCAGCTCTTGCACTTTCAGGACCAGAATCTGACAGCTAGAGCTGGAATAAGAACTTGGATCCCCTGACCCCATCCAGGTTCGGGGCACGGCCCTTGGGTGCTTCTGCACTGGGAGCCCAGACGGGACAAGAGAGGAGGCTGTCAGACCAGGGAACCTGAGACAGGATCTCCTTCCTTCAGGAGCCACTGGGAATTAGGAGCTTCCCAGCAACACTTAAAGCAATCATTTAAAAATGCCCCCCCCCCCCGCCCGCGCTAAATGCTTTTTTAAATCTCATTTTACACGGGATGTTTCAGCAGATTTGTTTCATATCATGGCCTAGATAGTAAGGCACAATCAGGAGCAGAAAAGAAAATCAAATGAGTCTGATCTAGGTTGCTATGGCAACGTTGCTATTTTGAATACGATTGTTTACTTCAGCAGAATTAAGTTCAATGTGAGCAGCTAATTAAGATGAGGCTTGAAACTTGAACCTTAACCTTCACTGTAAGGGAAAAAGAAGCACTTTAAAAATGATGCTTGAAGTGTTGCTGGAGACATATTTTTGCTGGGGAAGCAGAAAACGGATTCTTTTTTCTTGAAGAGGAACGGGGGCCTACTCACCATCTGTCCAAATCCACGAGTCAATATTTCCTAATTTTAAGAGATAAAGAGGAACAGAACAGAACTCTTATCAAAACAGAGCCAGTCCCGGTGTTGACATCAGCAGACTTGCTGAGACCGACAGGCAAGGAAAGTCTGGTGCTTTCCTACATACAGTAGTATTTTTGTTAGACGCATATTTGTGTAAACAGACTTCACTCCACATCAGATCAACGTTACGTGTATCTGTGCAGTAACAGGCTGAATTGTAAACACGCCAGAAAGCAGAGGTATAGCTGAGCACTCCCCCTTCAAAGTAACCACCCTTTGAGGCCAATCTCTTATTTTCGAAATGCTGACATCTCTGAGAACGTGCTGGAGCCTCTTAGGAAGTGTCTCCACTCCCCCTGGAAGCTTCTTCTGGCTGTCCTCATTGATGGCAAATCTCCATCCTCGGAGGACACAGTTACCTTTTCGGAAACTATCAAAAGACATTAGGAGTAAAAGCTGATAAATCACGTAGGTGATTAAGCAGGGTAACATGGAATGAGGCAAAAAGCAAGGTTTACCTCCAAAAAGAAACTGCTTTCTTATGTTTCACACACTAGTTCTGAAAGCAGTTCTTACAGAGAATTCCACAACCAATTTCGTGCAGTGGCAGGCAGCATGGTATTACATGAATTTAAGTTCTAGCTTCTGTAGAACAGCTCATCGTCACAGGTCAGAAATCGGAATATTTCTTTTTTTTTTTTTTTAAGATGTTTTATTTATTTATTTGACACAGAGAGAGACAGCCAGCGAGAGAGGGAACACAAGCAGGGGGAGTGGGAGAGGAAGAAGCAGGCTCCCAGCGGAGGAGCCTGATGTGGGGCTCGATCCCAGGACTCCGGGATCACGCCCTGAGCCGAAGACAGACGCTTAACGACTGAGCCCCAGAAATCTGAGTATTTCTGTCCTGATAGAGGAGATGCTTGTGAGCACAGACTGGGTTTAGAAAGCTTGAGTCTGAGCGCCAACATGGCCACTTCCTGGCTACGTGACCTTGGGCAAGTTACCTGACATCTCTGAATCTTCATGTCCTCCTCCGTAAAATGAGGATGATAATAATGATCCGTTCCTTATAGGGCAGTTGTAAGAATTAAATGCTTTATTAGCATAAAGCCTAGCACACCGTTCCCACTCAATAAATAAAAGCTACTCTGTCATTGTTATTATGGTGACAAGAGCAGCCCCAGCAGCAATGATGTTACATATAAATATTAAGGTATTTGTCGTTTAACACCAAGATTTTTATTTTTTTTAACTTATTTTTAAAAAGATTTTATTTATTTGTCAGTGAGAGAGAGAATAAGCAGGGCAAGCGGCAGGCGGAGGGAGAGGGAGAAGCAGGCTCCCCGCCGAGCAAGGAGCCCAATGCAGGACTCGATCCCAGGACCCTGGGATCATGACCAGACCCAAAGGCAGAGGCTTAATCAACTGAGCCACCCAGGCGTCCCATACCCGAGATTTTTAAAAGTGAAGGGTAAATGCTCTGTGTCTCTACATGCAGGGATAGACACATATCACAGGGCAAGTCCAGATGAACACGCATTCCTTCCTGACTGGAAGAAACATCACCTTTACCAACAGCTAGCGTCCCATCCTGTCATCAGAGTTGATGGGGTGAATCCTGGTAAACATCACCCACCTCGCGGTTAGGACTGACTCCGGAGGGGTCCCAAGTGCACGCTCTGCAAAGCAAGCATGAGCCCAGTGTGGGTGGAAACAGCAGGTTCCTCGGCGTGTGGGAGTGTCAAACGCAGAAGCCCAGGCTGGGGGGCCCTCCAGCTGTCCCCTGACACATCTCCCCAAGGCGGGGGGGGGGGGGGCCAGCACCAGAGCGTGGGTGGGATCGAAATGACCTGTGGGGGCCTAATGGCGGCTGTGGTCTCATAGTTGATGGAAACGAGGAACCAAGCGAAGAGCTTCAGGGAAAAGCTGAGGTTAGTAAGTACACCGAAGGAGGAGAAACAGACTGCATCCAACAAACAAAAAGAGAGATCGGGAAATGAGGCAGACAAGAGCGAGGTTCACAGAATGACTGCTGGAGGCGTCAGAACTCTAGTGCTGGTTACATTTTAAAAGGCAAGGTAAGACTGAGAAGAGCCATAGGAGTGAATCCTTCCCTCTCCCCCTGCCCTCCCCCATTTACAGTTGAATCTGAAGAAGGGCGAAGCTATGAGCCTTCTTTTCTGGAGCAAACAACATCAGAAACTATAAAGAGCTCAGAAACTGGGGGGAAGGCCATAAACATTCAAAAACAGCATAATATAATACAACCCATGCAGAAAAGGCCTTCAAGACAGCAGAGAAATAAAAGCTGGGGCTGACTGAGTGGCAGAAAATATGAGACATGAGGGGTTTAGGATGTATTTGTGTTAAAAGGTTTCCAACACGGGTTATTAAGGGCTAGGAGTGGGAGCAAATACGGAATTGAATTTCTAACTTTACAAGGACACCTCTAGTAGGATGGCAGAGATAGCTATACCCCCCCCCAAAAAGTGATGGGCAAGATACTACGAAAGTCCTTCTTATTACCAAATATCTAAAAATTCCGGGTAAATTTTTTTTTATCTCTTAAAATGCATGACTGAGCTGGACTAAAAGGAAGGGGAATCCTCAGAGACCAAAAGCAAAATCACAGTGGGTGTTCCAAGAGGTAAATGAACACTGAGCTAGTGTCTTGATCTGGCCAACCTTAATGGCACTCAGGTTTCCAGACGTACAGTCTAGCATCGTGGCAAGATTGGGGAGAGGGGGCTTGAAAGGAGGTTACTGCGTGAAGCTGAGAGCCCTGAAGTTACACCCTGAAGATGAACTAGGGAAAAAAAATGCCTGGCAAAGGGTCCCAGTAAAAACACTTGTTTGTCTTGGCTTTGGCCCTGGGTAGAAGAAAAATGAAACATCCCTCTGGAGATTTAACTATGAGGTTGACCTCACATGTGTTTGTGGCCTGAACTGAGACTATTTTTATGGTCTGAAAAACCCCAGCCAGGAATTTATTTCGGTATGGTCCCAGACTAATGTGCCCTCATTTGTTTAGAGAAAGCAAATGCAAATCCTCTTTAGAGGAATGTACCTTCCTCTCAAATGTCAAAATTCCACTGAACAGGAGCTCACAATAAAAACAATACTCACAAAACGCACACTGAAACAAGGCAATGGAGCCAGTCCCAGAAGGAATCTCCCAGAAACTTTAGATATTAGTTAATGGTCACAGAATATAAAACAAGTATGTTTATTATGTTAAAGAAATCAATTAGGAAATAGAAAGTTTGAGTTAAGAACAAGAGACTACAAAAAATAAATCGGTGAATTAGAAAAAGAAACAAAAATAACTTAGAAAAATGGAAAATTATGATAATGGCTATTTATACCTCCGTAGATGGGTCAAATTGAAGATTAAACACCACTGGAAAGAGAACTGGAGAAGAGGAATCCGATTTGAAGATACCATTCAGAATTCGGCACAGAGAGATGAAGAGATGGAGAAAACAAAACAAAAAAATGAAGAATTAGGTAAGTCAAAGTGAAATGGTCCCACATGCATCTAATTGGAATTACAGAAAGACGTAATAGAGGGAATGGGGAAAAGGCGGTGCACAATGAGTTACTGGGTGGAAATTTCCTAGAACTGATGAAAGCATGAATTCTCAAATTTAGCGACTGTAATGTTTTGCAAGCAGGATAAATAAAAGAACCCCCATTGGTAAGCATGAGATAAAACTGTAGATTATCAAAGGCAAAAATAAAAATTCTCAAACCACCCAGTAGAAAAGACAAAGAGTCCCCATAAATGAATGACAACTCAGTTGACAGTTGATGTCTGGACAGCAACAACAGAAGCAAGAAGACTGTGGAATAATACCTTCGAATTCTAACAGAAAATAACTGCCAACCTAGGATCACTCAGAAAATGATGAGGAAATTAAGACATCATTCTCTTCCCTGGCCAGAACAACAGAATAATAAATGTCATAGCCAGATTGTCCCCCTGTCCAAAGTCCATTCTTTAAGAATACTCAAAATGGACAATATTCATATCACCTAAGTCAATTTATGGAGATTTTGCCTGGAGGCAGAGAAATGAGCTACTCTAGAGAATTTTCATGTTTTCTATTCCTTTGGAGATGTGCATCTGATTAAATCACTAATATGGTCCAGCTCTCCTTGAAACAGGGTCCCCGTGCTAGACTTTGATCCCAAATCACATGTGGCCATCTTAAAAATGTAATTCATGTCCATCTTACATTTTGTGTCGGAAAGTTTCATTCTGTAATGAGCCAATTATGCAAAATAATTCAACTTCAAAGTTGTTCTCATTGGTTTTATAAAAAAATGCAGATGCTCTCAATGTTTTGTTTTGCAGATGACATTTTCTCTCTCTGCAATCAACTATTTCCATTTGCTTTTCAAATAATTACCAACTTTATCTTCCTAACTCAGCTAATGCCTGCTGCTCCAGTGGCCTCAGCCTTGCAATACTAATTATGCAGTCACTGGCTCCAAACAGTCTTTTGAAAAAAAGGAAAATAATTATTTTTATGCTCATGATATTCATTCTCTTTGAAGAGATCACATGAAAGAAGCTGTATAGCTTAGTTTTAAGAAAGCAGTTAAATTTTCTTTTAGTCAATCAACTATGCCAATCATAAGAAGATAAACAGAGACAGAAGTTTTGACTCACAAAGTTACTACGGGGAACATTCAGTGCCTTGTTGATATTTTGCAATTTTCTGTTACCTAAGGTCCTCCTTAATTTCATTTCACGTGTAAATGAAATCATTTTCTTCCATAAATCTAGAAGGGGACACAAATTTGTAGGGGAGTATGAAAAAGAAAAAAGAAAAAGCGACCTGATTCTACTGGTTATTCCAGGGGACTAAATTTTTTTGAGCTCTGAGTAGCAAAATCTCAAATGCACTTGAAACTTTAGCTTCTAAAAAAAGCCCCCACCCCGCAAATCCACACACACAATAAATCTTTCATGCACATTTTTGTTTCTCTAGATCTCGATCTGGGTGGTGGTGAATTGGGTGTATACATATGTAAAAATCCACCAAGCCATAACACACAAATTTTTTTCTCAATTAAGAAAATATCTACAGGGGGGTCTGGGTGGCTCAGTCGGTTGAGTGTCCAACTCTTGAGTTTGGCTCCGGTAGTGCTCGTGGGATTGTGGGATCGCTCCCGCGTTGGGCTCCACATCCAGCATGGAGCCTGCTTGGAATTCTCTCTTTCCCTCTCTCTCTGCCCCTCCCCGTTTCCCCATGTGTGCAGGCACACACTCTCTCTCTCTAAAAAAAAAGAAAGAAAGAAAAAGAAAGACAGAAAATATCTACACACACACTCCCTGTCTTCAGTAAGTCCTAGATGTGGCATAGAAATTGAGGTTTCAAAAAAAGATTCCCAGATGGTTCTAATGTTCACTTAGGTTGTAACCATTACTCTAGGGCATCTCTTGATTAGAATAAACATTCGGCAAATATTTGTTTCAATGAATGTATGAATGAATGAATGAGTGAGTGAATGAATCAACAAACTAATAAATATCTGTGTTATTCGTGGTCGTAGATGTACCATTGACTAGGGCCAGAAAAAGCCCTGAGCATATTTTAAAAAAGAAAAAGCATGCCAGATGTTCTAAGCACTGTCAATGCCTATCTCATTGACTCTATCAACAAATCTAGAAGCTAAGTGGACTGTTCTTGATCTTCGGGTGCAGCCAACATAAATCACTTCGGCTACTTGAAGAAGAAAGAGAGGTAGTTAGAAGGATACCACAGTACACGCTGCTGTTGGGAGACCTGCAGACACAGACTCTAGGAGAAGCTTTGAGGAATTCGTCCCCAGACCAGCCAAAGAGGCTGCCGGCTCTTCATTATTTAAAACCTAAACAATGAGGAAGCTGCTGCTCCAGATGCTGCTCCAAGTTAACGCAGCTTCTGCTCCAATCTGGAAGCTTCCCAGTCAGGAAGGCTGCCTGTTGAATGAGGAAGCCATCAGCGGCTGGTTCCAGACCATGCTGCCTCTGCCATTACCCACCCCAGTTAGAAATGAATATCCATGCCCCATCTCTCTTCCCACATAATCTAGGTCTGAGTCCAAATATTTACGGGAACGCATCTGATCAGCAGATCTAACTCACATCCAGACACTAGCTATAAGAGATTCTGAAAATGGGAACTTCCGTCCCCTGTAAGAGAAGGAGGGTGGAACAGGCATTGAGTGAGCTCACTGACACACTCACAGATAATGAACTTGAGGCACAGAGATGATGAAACTTGGTCGAAGACACACAGCGAGTAGGTGGCAAGGTCAGGATTCAAACTCAGGAACTATGGCCCTAAACGCTACGAAGGCATCTAAGAGAA
This sequence comes from Ursus americanus, assembly GCF_024610735.1. Taxonomy (NCBI): domain Eukaryota; kingdom Metazoa; phylum Chordata; class Mammalia; order Carnivora; family Ursidae; genus Ursus; species Ursus americanus. The sequence goes on along the minus strand of NC_142148.1, from coordinate 30,774,400 downwards.
TAATCATCGGTGCCCAGGCAAGCTCACGGGTGTGAGGTCTCCAGGTCTCGATGTATAAACTTTCATACTCGTATCGACTGTACTCATTAATCCCGACATCACTCTAGAATTTTAAGTCTCACAGTTTCTCATCTTCACAATTCAAAAATATGTTAATTTACTTGACCATTTAATCTTTTGTTTGGAAAGTGTTCTCAAGTGTTGGCGGGGAGGGTTGTCCAAAAAGTTCTTTTTTTTTTTTTTTTTAAAGATTTTATTTATTTATTCGACAGAGATAGAGACAGCCAGCAAGAGAGGGAACACAAGCAGGGGGAGTGGGAGAGGAAGAAGCAGGCTCATAGCAGAAGAGCCTGATGTGGGGCTCGATCCTGTAACACCGGGATCACGCCCTGAGCCGAAGGCAGACGCTTAACCGCTGTGCCACCCAGGCGCCCCTGTCCAAAAAGTTCTATCACCAAACAGTGACTGAAGACATCCACACCCGGGCTTCAACAACTACCTCCAGCTCTAGCTCCCCACACTAGTTTCATGGTACAAAGCAAAAGGACATTTACAAGTATCCTGGAGGTATTTTAGGACTTCCTAATGGAACATCTAACTATTCCATTTTCATCAAAAAGTTTGGGAAACTATGTCGGATGTAATTGAATGATGGTTATTTAGCCTCTGCTTGGAAGGCTGACTATTACATAGCTCTTATGAACTGGAAACCATGAGACTAAAGCTTGTGATGTATCCTGTTATTTGAAACTGTATTTCTACATATCCTTAGTACAGTTCGGTCTGTCCATCTATCTCCATCCACCCACTCATCCATCCATCCATTCCCCCACCCACCCATCTATGTGAATGACCCAGATAACAGAATAAAAATATTAAACTGTATCTAAAATAAACAGATCAATAAATACAGACCAAGGTTGAGAGGAGTGAGAAGAGTCAGTTCCAAATCACAGGATGGAAATGTTGAAAGTTCCTCACCAAGGGGAATATGTCAGCTATTTTTAAAAGACTATAATTTTGAAAAGAGAACCTTCTAGGGGCAGGGGAAAGAGAAATGCTTCATTTGACATGACAAGTTATAAATTGCAAATCTGCCAGTTTGGGAAGGGTAAATATTTGCCGAAGATGAAGTGCACGGCAGAGGGATGTCATTAAATCCACGGTAATTAAAAAGTTCAATTTAGTATCACGTGCATCTACTCCATTTTTGATGCGCCTACAGCCTCAACAACTCCGAGCCATAGTCCAATGGTCTCCATGGTGTAGAAGGAAATGATAAATGTCTTCAGCATGACTTCCAACAAAGTGAGTCTGAGTTAATTACTCTGTGTGCAAGTGAAAATGGATCTGGTTAAACAAATGGGCCTGCCAGCCAAGAACATTGGCCACATGCTGGACTAAATCTCGTATCGATCAAATGCACATCAAATGCTCTCAGACATGTGCACAGAAGGAGGGCTTTATTCCTTTATTTCTTATTCATCTTGGGCTCTATATGTTGTGATGGCGGATTCCTGCAAATATCTGGTGATTTTTGGCTGTGTTCATAATTTAAGGGTGTGGCATTAAAAAGCAATTCTGAAGCCCTTGCTATGGGTACAACTTATAGATTGGTGGGCTTCATATGGGGGGACTGATAATTCATTCAGGTTTTCCAGAGACGGATCCTCTCATCTCCAAACTGGCCAGAGTGATGGATGAAGATGCTGTTTTAGACAGGAAGGTCCAGGAAGCCCTCTTGGAAGAGGTGGCATTTAACCAGAGCCATAAATGCAACGAGGGTGGGAGGAAACAATGTAAATATCTGAGAGGCGGGGTCCAGACAGAGGAAAGGGCAAATGCCGACTCCCTGAGATAGGAGCAGGTTAACAAGGCTAGGAACCAGCCAGGAGGCCACTGGGGCCAGAGCACAGTGAGAAGGAGGAGACAGAAAGGAAGGTGAGCATTTATAATGTGTGAAAACAATTTCCCATGGGGCACCTGGGTGGCTCCGTAGGTAGGGTATGCAACCCCTGATCTCGGGGTTGTGAGTTCAAGCCCCACGTTGAGTGTAGAGCTTACTTTAAGTAAATAAAAAATAAAATTCTTTTAAAAAAAATTTCCACCTGGACCTTGTAAGAGACATTAAAAAGCATAACATTAAAATATTTAGTGGTACCGTATAAAAACAACAAAAAAAATCACTCTGTCTGACTTGCCTTTGGTTTAATCAGGCAGCTAACAGTTATGTGAAAGTATTTATCTGATCAATCGTGTGAAGATTGTGCAAAACAAGAAATCCATACCTCATAAACACTTACACTAGAGACTCTCTGAATAAGATCGAAATCTGTACGCGCATCGGAGCTAAATCAAAGGAAGCAGCTCGCATTGTTGAGAAAAATCAAAAGCTTAAAAAAAAAAAAAAAAAAACCCAACCAGTTGCCAAGGCAACAAGAAAATCATTCGACAGAAAATATAGTTTCCATCTCAAGCACGTTCACATGGCGAAGCCAAGTATCTTCCGGCCCTGCGTTGGGAGCTTTATGTAACCTTCCTCCAGTCATTTGTAGAAATGGGGCAGGAGTGGAGAACCCACAGCACCGGGCCTGGGTCAAAGCTGGACAGCGGGGCAGCTCGCTAGTCAAACGCCCTTTCGGAGAGTAAGCGTTAACCCAACGGCTCACAGGCTAAGCACAAGAACTCCTTCCTTCTCTTGAAATCATTCGGCCCCTTTTCCTGAACGACCCAATTTTACAGAGAACTCCCATTTCTGAGCTAGACACCGAATGATTATTGAGATACTAGAAGGTCACAGAGCTGGCTGGAGGGCTTCCAAATCCTTCTCCTTGAATTTCTGTCATTTCAAAGAGTGACTCAGAGCTGACTTTAAACACCATCTGTGCTCCTCACGGGGCACCCTGCTCAAAGCTCTGCCACTTGCATGCGGCCAAATGTGGTCTTGACTCTCGCCTCGCTGGCCTTCTCCACCTGGAGACTCCACGGCTCCTGGGGGTCCTGGGCCCGTGCCCCTCCTCTATGGAGCCTCCCCAGTCCCCCAGGTGCAGCTGGCCGGCCCCTCTCCCAGGACCTGCAGTGCTCAGTACCTGGCATTCAGCGTCTCTTCCCTCCTACTACTGAAAGCTTGTGCATGGCCGGTTTCTTATCCGATTGTGACTTTCTCGAGATGGGGTCCCTGTCCTGCCTCTAGTGGGACACCAGGGCTGAGGTAACTGGTTTTAGCAAATCAGAAAAAATGAAGTAATATATTGCTCTCGGTTTTAAGGTGCAGGGCGATCCCAAATCACCAGCGACACAAGTAGCAGGAAGAATCTGCAAGCCCGGGTGGCAGATGGAGGCAGCCGTCTCTGGTCCCAGCTCTGGCCCTCGCTGGAGAGACTGAGCCTCTCCTTTTCCGAACAGTGTCTGCCGAACACCACCTGCGTCCCGAGAAGAGGGAGCAGGTGTTCCACGGAAAAGGAGACTCGGTTTTCCAATAAGTTCGAGATGGCAGGGTTAAAAACATTAACCAGCTTTATAACAGGAGGATGAAATGGAGCAGAACGGGAAAGCACGACTGAGTGCTTGATAAATGCTAACTGGTGTTTTCATTCTTGTTACTCTTCTTATCCAAGTATACTCAGTAGATTTTTTTTCATAATGATTATAGATTATTTTTAATTTCAAAACAAGAAAGCCAAAAAACAAGCAAACAAACAAACAAAAACCCAAGAAAGCTATTTTACTCAAAGAATTATTCCGATTAGAATGCAACCCAGCTGGATAAGTTTGTAATATGTTTTTTCCTGTATCATGATAGAAGTGGTCCCATCCCCAGTTCTTCCTCTGCATTAAAGTTATACACTGTTAATTTCTCTGTCGAAAGAAAAAAAAATGTTTTTTTAACTTTGGAAAGTCATGTCTGAAGAAAAGGACTCCGAAGATAGGAGAACCACTCATCCAGAGGCAGAAAGCCTCCGCCGTACATACACCTCTCTCCTGGCGGGCAGCTCTCAGAAGCCTCAGACATGAATGGGAGTTGCCCATTTGCTTCCCCAAACGCTGAGCATAACATAAACATCACGTCTGTGAATCTGCCCTCAGCATGTATCTGCATTCCAAGGGTCGCCAAGTTGAAGGGTATCGCGGATAAACACACGTGAAGTCTTGTCTGCTCAAGGCCAAGGACGGCAGGTGCATCTTACATGAGGATTACAGGGCCACTTCAGGTAACCGAACGCAGGCCAAGAGGGAGTCAAGAAGGAAATGATAAAGGTGCCAATCCAAACGACATAGAGTTCCTTTCCCTTTTCTATAACTATTTTGGTAATTAGATTTTCTAAAATTATTCTCTCCCTCTCTGTCTCTGTCTCTCTGTTGCACACACACACCAGACAGCGAGGGTCTCACTTTAGATGGTTTCTGTTCAGGACAATCATTTATAGCAACACGGTTAAGCACAGGCTTCGAGATAATGCCAAATGTCACGTGGGCCCCAACCAGAGCCGAGCTGAACAAAGAAAACAATATGCCCACTGAGGTATTTTAAAGGTCAAGAGAAACACTTTGTCAGTGTTACGGGAGGGATTTTTCTTCTTACCAATGACTACTCTCGTTTAAATGAGTATACTTCAGGAGCCTAAAGAGAAACGAGGGACAAAGCTCTGAGGAGTCTAGAGGAAAAAATGGAAGAGAGTCAAGGAGAGAAGCACAGGAGTGTACTGCAGGAGGAAAAACAAGAGTGCCAGCACCGCATGGCGTGTGCCCAGGGGCGCGCCAGATGACAGACGGGGAGCTCCGGTCACGCCGAGGAGGACGGGCGCATCAGCCACACAGCTGGGGGAGGGGAGGGGATGACCCCGCAGTTCCAGAAACAGAACAGCGCAGCCCAGGACAAAAGCCCAGAAATCCCTACCTAGAGAGGCAATGCTTTTGTTCCGATTCTCAGGCAGAGAATTAGGATTCGGGGGATTTTCGGGGTCTGAAAGATGTTGAAGTTGAAGAAATTGAAAAGCGCTCACACTGCTTTCAGGATGAGATTGAGGACAGTAGCAGGAGGAAACAGAATAGTTCCATTCTGGAAGAACTCGAAGTTCTTTCTCGCGATTTGGCGTATAATGTATGCACCAGCCTGGCTAATCTAAAAACTTGAAGCAGGGGATCGGAGAAGCCTGAGTTACTTCTTAGGCGACACTGTTGTGTAGCCCCAGGCATCAAAGCTCAGCTCCTCGGCTAAGCCACCCCTGAGCATATGGAGAGCCAGGAAAACGGAGGCAGTAACTAAAGTGTGTGGTTTCTAGCCTATCCGAGAACCCTTTAGAAATGTGGAACAGTAAAAAAATAAATAAATTAAAAAATGCGAGCCGTTTCTTTGCTTGACTCATTCCCATTATTCTTCAGAAATGACAGACAGGGGAGGGAAGGGCAGGGAGCATGAAAGCAATGGCATTATAGCAAAAACAACAAAAAACCCACAGCAAAAGAGTAAAAGAGTTTTTCCTCTGAGGGGAAGGATTCTGGGTGTTTCTCTTTTATTTCCGTGTGCCTTTTCATAATTCCCAGTCTTCTGCTATAAACACGTAAACAAGAAAATTTTAAAGAGAGAGAGAGAGAGAGAGAGAGAGAGATCAAAGGGACTGGAGAAATTGAATTGAGACAATTCGAAGCAATACAACTATTAACATTTAAAAGCAAATGCTTCCTCTGCCTCGGACAGAGCCTCTGTTCATCTCCCTGCGCTTTCAAGAGCAACAGTCATTTGTCAAATATTTATCACATGTCCACAAATGCCTGACCCTGGATGGAGACATGAAAGGTAGAGCTGTTGGCCTGGACAAACTCAGAGTCAAGAAAGAATCGAAGAAAAGAAATCACCTGCACTACTATGAACTGCTAACCGGGTTCTTCTGATGATGGCTGTAATCGGAGCTCATAAGAGAACAGAAGTCAGAGGTGCCATAAAGATTTCACTGACCTGGGAAACTAGAGCTGGCCCCTAAAGGAAATGGGGGTTTGGGTAAGCTTCCATGGTTCTCCACCAAAAAATCACGGCTAGGCTGAAATGTCCCAGTGGTTTCATCTGGTAGATAATATGGTTCTTCCTCAAGACAAAGCAGTACAGTACTCATGGACCCTTGAACCTTTGTCAAAGTGTCACTGTAAGCCTCTGCCTTTGTAATGAGTCCGCTCGAAAATTACAGCAATGTCCGACTTGCAAACTGATATGTTTTAACTTTTTTTTTTTAAGTAGTCTCCCTGCCCAGCGTGGAGCCCAACGCAGGGCTTGAACTTACAACCCTGAGATCAAGACCTGAGCTGAGATCAAGCAAGAGTCAGATGCTTAACCAACTGAGCCACCCAAGTGCCCCTGTAACTTTTTATTAAATTATAATATCATCTATAAGAGTGTCTAAATAATGGCTCTCTTATTAATTTTCACAAACTGAACATACCCAGTATAACGAGCAGCCAGGTCAAGAAACAGAACAGCACCAGAAGCCTAGGAGACCTTGGTGTGTCCCCTTCGTTACCACCCTCCCGAGTGTTACTGTCATTTTGACTTCTAACACCTAGATTGCTTTATCTGTTTTATACTGCCTACAGAGGGGATTATACAGTAGGTCCTCTCTGGTATCTGACTTCTTCTCAAGCTTGTATTTGCCAGACGCATTCATGTTGTTACACAGAGTAGCAGTCTGTTCATTTTCCACCATGGAACACTTACTTATCCGTTCCGCAGATGACAGGCATGTGGGTAGCTTCTAGTTATGGCTGTTATAATCAGTGCTGCTATGACTATTTCCATGCATGTCTTTCCATGAACGTTAAGAATGCAGTTCTGTTGGGTATGTATGTGGGAGCAGAAAAGCTGGGGTGCAGGGAATACAAATGTTTGACTTTTGGAGATACTGCAAATAGACGTAGTAGTTAATCTGAGAATTAAGGGCCCATCTCTGCTTTTGCCTGTTCCTGGCTCTAACAAGGATGTCCTATATCAGGCCTGGTCCAAATCTGACCTTCTGTCATCCAAGACTGAGAGCTCCCAGGCCATTCTATTTTCATCTACCTTAAAAATATTATCTTCATAGATATTGCCTATGCTTGTTTTTTTTCTAAAGAAAAAGTCTGATAACCAGAAGGGCAGAACAAATTATATTGTAGTTAAAGGCAAATTATATTACAAAGGACAAGCTGTCTGGTAAAACACAACTTAGAATTATAATTATCTTCAAAATGAATCAACTATTCATATAAACCTAACCACTCACTGGTAAATTAATGAAAAATATAACAGTGTTGAGCTTTTAATTCCTTCTATCCCAAAACCCACAAACTTAAACTTCGGTTATCAGGCAGAAAAGAGGCAATTAGTTCACAACAGATGCATCAGTAAAAACCTGTTACGATATGGCCCCAGAGCTAATATTCTCCAAGCCTGTGAAATACATCTGTCCAGTTTTTTCAGGCTTTCACTTTAGACAATCCTACATAGTCCCTCTAAACTAATCACTTTTTGCTTTTTTGCCTTTTTTTTGGGGGGGAATCAGGATCTTTTTCTAGCATCTCAGTATATAAGCTTTATAAGAGTCCTGTTATCTCAACCCTCAAGTTTAATTTCCTCCCTAGAACTTTTTTTTTTCCAGAATATTAAACGTCAGGAAAACGGCAGATAAAAAGATTACTGAGCAGTGACAGAGCTTAAATAAATTAAGGCTTCCAGGCGGTGTTGCTACTTCCCGTTTCCAAAAAGTAATCTTTTTTGAGGATATTAAACATCATTTGTGACCTTTAAAAAAACTCCCTGAAGTCATTCATTCATAATAAAATTTGGTTAGACTATCACAGTAGGGAATAACATAAAATGATGCCAATTTTCAATTATAAGACCTGATAATGCCCCATGACATACTTGCAAGATTGCTGAATAGATTTGAAATGGTCCAAATAACAATCCAACAATATATTTTGCTGGGCACCATCCGATTAACGAACTACAAATAAACACAATCGGGAGAGAGCAATGAGAAACAGAATCACTTCAGAAAAATAATTCCCCCAATATTATATTCCCTGTGAAGATTGGAAGAAGAGGGAATTCATTCTTGGTACAAGACCTGCTCCCATACAGGTGGAGAGGGTGACTGCTCTAATGGTGGGCAGGGAGGGTCATAAAGAAATGACCCCTTACAGCAGTAAGGAATGACTGAAGGGCATGGAAAGGAACTTTCTGGGCCCTTCCAGGGCACCTAGAATCCCCACACTGCTGCACTCCTAAGGTTGTGACGGGTCACGGACTGTTGTGATCAGTGTGTTTATTCATTCAACAAATATGTGTGAAGGCTCTACTGTGTCCCATATACTGTCCTAAGGTTTGGAGATTCCTCGATGAACAGCACAGATCCAGTCCCTGTCCTCAGGGAGCTGAAGATCTAGAAGAGGAGGCAAAACGAGGAATAAATGACCCCACAGATAAATTCTAAAAAGTGACATGTAGGGTGCCCCCTGAGACTATGACAGCAACTAAATCTGGATGCAGGGACAGGGGCCAGAGAGTGACGGTTCTGCACAGCACGTGCCACAGTTCGCCATTGTTAAATATGTTGAGTCCATCATTCATAACGAATGCCATGTGTAGCCGGGAGAGTGGTATTTATTGCCTCTTTCCACTAGTCAATTCCATGCCATTGATTTTTTTTAAAAAGATTTATTTATTTGAGAGACAGAGAGAGCACGAGCTGGGGGGGGGGTGCAGAGGGAGAGAATCCTCAAGCAGACTCCCTGCTGAGCACGGAGCCAGACATGGGGCTATACCCCAAGCTGAGTGGGGGCTGCAGACCAGGGGTCCTCAGGGCACGATGCAGATATTTTGCCCCTACCCTCTAGTCTAGATCCACCCTCCACCTGGCTCCACCCCGCTCTACCTGGGAGACTGACTCTATGGACTGCATCGATGGGTGCCTTTGCTCTGTCTTGGAGTTGAAAACCGGGGCTGAGGGGAGGGGGGTTCGGCAGGAGATGCCAAGAGGGAGAAAGGTAAGGTCAGATTCCTTACTTCCCTGGCTCTCTTCCAAGGCGGTTGCCATGGGCTGGCCGCATCCCTCCACCCAGCTCACGGCTCCGGTCAGGCAGCCCTCTCAACACAGCTCCTGTGCGCGTGTTCTCTCAGGGTTTCTAGGCCTGGGTACTGTGCTTCCCCTCGTGCTTTCCTCACACCTGCTCACACCTCTGTACATCATCTCTTTTGTAAGCTTCTCTCAAATTACCTGGTTGGACAGTGTCATCCGTAGCCCACCAGGACCTGAACGGAAACAGTCATGCAGCAAGGATTTCGGGGAGGGGGTGCTGGTGAAGGCCTGAGAGGCAAATGCAGACAGGGAGATGCCTATGGGAGAAGGGGAGGTGGTGGGAGATGGAAGGAAGCTCATGATGATGGTGAGAGAGGTGGGATGACTAGCCAGAGACTACAGTGCTTACATGAAACCCATGTGCCAGAAGCTATTCCACAGGCTTGAACATAACTCACCGACCTCCTGTAGCTTTCCCGTGAAGCACCCATTGATGGATCGGGAAACGGAGGCACAGAGAGGCCTAGGGAGTTGCTCAAGGTCCCAAGCTAGTAAGTGGTGAAGCTTAGATTCAAACCCAGGGAGGTCTAGTACCAGAGTCTTATTCTCAACCTCTGTGCTAGAATGACCACACTGGCGGGGGCAAAGAAAGGGACTTCAGAATTCAAGATCTTGCAGGAGGCAAGACACTGGTGAAACCATTCTGGGGAAGCCATCTGTGTAGATCGCTGAAGTAAAGCGACTCGAAGATAACCTTGCTACCCTCCACAGACCCTGCCTCGGTGACTGCACAATCCTGTACAGGCATCAGAATGGCAGAATTCCTAAAGGAAACAAAAAGACCATATGCAAACAAATTGTAGTCACTGTGTCATACACCGCAACTATGATCCTAGAAACCTCACATTACAAAAAAATATATACAGTTATTTCAATACGGGAAAAGGAGCGTTATGGTCACAGAGAATTGATAAAGCTAAGTAATTTTTCCTGTAGGAGCTTCAATCATAGAGAGTTTAATTACATTTTGCTGCCATCTGAAAATCACGATGGCTTGATCACAGACCAACAAAAGAGAACCTTGAACAGCACAGGAAAATAACCTGCTGCCGAGTTCACAGCCCCTGACGATAAAGCAAAGCCCAGGGCTCCCTCTGATGGTGCTTCAATCCCAACCCCTCGCAGTCCAGAAAAAGCAAACCATGCTTCCCATGTGGGCAGGTGCGCAATAACCAGTTCTTGAGTTGAAAGCTGACACCATAAGGGAACTAGCAATCAGTGATGTTTGCATAAGGTCTCTCGCAGCAGATAAGATCACGCAAACAACAGTGCTCGGGAAAACGAAGAGCACCAGGGACAGGGGACGATAGTACGTTCCCCCCTGTTACTTGTTCTGAATGACACCTCACCACCTTAACTCGGGCTGCCTTCCTTTGGCCAGCAGACCCAGGCCATCCTGTCCCTATTCATATCAGAAATAGCTTCCACGACAATCACTTTGCTTTCCTCCAGGAGAAAGGGTGGAAAGGAAATGCTCCCTGAGTCAGACTCATCTATTCTTCATCTGCACCGTGGGCTGCCAAGCATGCCAGCCCCACTGAGGCTGTAATGAGAAATCCAATAATAAGCCCGTACAAATGTCGGCTGGGGGCCTGTAGCCACACGGTGGGGGTTCGGTAATAGCTGCGACTGTATGACTGGCCTCTGCCTTCTTCTGTTCTTGCTGAACATCCTCTTGCTGGGTCCCACTCACAGTGAAGACAGGGCTGCACAAAATCGTCCATTTCTACAGTCGTTCACTCAACATCCAGGGCAGGTTGCTGTGATTACGCAAACGCCCAGCTTTTCCGCGCAAGGGGAAGGGGGGTGGTAGCCGGCAGATGACACCTGTTCATCAGTTCCATACATTCACACAACAGAAGCCAAGAAAAGCTGACCATACTGCGAATATTTATCCTTTCAGGTTCAGGCTGCTCAATTTTATTACTATTTAATATTTAATATTAATATTAACATATTATTATATGTTATATTATATAAATAATATTAATTTTAATATTAGTATTTTATTTTTGTTTTTTAAATATTTTATTTATTTATTTGACAGTGAGAGAACGCAAGCAGAGGGAGCAGCAGGCAGAGAGAGAGGGAGAAGCAGGCTTCCCACTGAGCAGCGAGCCTGATGCTGTGCGGGGCTCCATCCCAGGACCTGGGGATAGTGACCTGAGCTGAAGGCAGATGCTTAACTGACTGAGCCACCCAGGCGCCCCTGCTCATTTGTTTTAAAGGGGTGCACCCTCTCCTTTGGGTATAGCAGGAGAGATTTGATGAAGTACTTTGGAAGGGACATGGCTTAGCTAAGTGTCTTGCCAGTTTTTGAGACTTCCCATTTTTCTGATGCCTCAACACCCCCCACAGACAGGCCGTGAGCATCCGCCCAGGCAGCCAGGTACACCACCAGTGCGATAAGGCTGGTCCCTGCTGCAGTTCCTCTTCCGGCTCTCCCCCGTGATGGAGTGACACTCAAACACACCAGTAAAATCTCCTCCCAGCTGTGCTTGACTACCCCACCCTGATGGCCAAAAACACACTTGCCCTTGGATGCGCACTCTCGCCCCCACCTGCTCGGCTGCGTCCGCTCCCTGGGTGCTCCCTTCCATGTGGCCTCCCTCCTGTAGGCCCTGTGAGGGTAAAAGATCCTTTATCTCATATGCCTCTCCACAACTTCTGTGACTGTGTTGGAATCGTCCTTAAAGACCCCACAAGGGAGACCTACTCCCCGTTTACGCAGTGGTTTTGGAAAGGGAGCGAAGGCCTCTGACGACCATGAAGATCAAGCTACAGCCACGGGACTGGATCGACGGCTTTAGGTTTGAGAAATGCAATCTGAACGTTAGGGTCTGGAAAAGACAACTGAAATTTTAGGATCTTAAGTAAAGTTAGAAGGACACAAGTTTCAATCCACATTGCAGAAAACTGGAAACTTCATCAGAAAATTGCTCCTGGGGGCGCCTGGGTGGCACAGCGGTTAAGCATCTGCCTTCGGCTCAGGGCGTGATCCCGGCGTTATGGGATCGAGCCCCACATCAGGCTCCTCCGCTATGAGCCTGCTTCTTCCTCTCCCGCTCCCCCTGCTTGTGTTCCCTCTCTCGCTGGCTGTCTCTCTCTCTGTCAAATAAATAAATAAAAATCTTTAAAAAAAAAAAAAGAAAGAAAATTGCTCCTGGATACTGGACACATTTCCCCTTCACCATGCAGCATTCGTGACAACGAACGAACCAGCTGTACCACTCCCTTCGGCGCAAGTTGTAAAGCAAGATATCTGTGTGTTCTCCTTGGTGAACACATGGATAAGTGTAGCCCTTTCACGTGATAGAATTCAAGCTGTTTATAAACAACAACAACAACAACAATAAAATGACATAGGAGAAAATTGCCTTCCTGCACCGAAATACAGAAGAGCGACGTTTATGGATATCACAAATGAAGAATCCAATTCTTTACATGAAAAACAGAAGCAAGTTTCCTCTTCTAAAGTCAAGATTGGGAAGCCTGCTGCTGAGAGCACCTCTTCTGGTTTGTTCCGAGGGGCTCCCACTACACAGAGGACAGCCCTGCTCCTGTGGGCGGGGCCTGCGCCGTTCAGAGCCCCCTGGGGTTCTTTAAATTCTTCCCTTAAGCTTCACAGGAAGGAGAGGGTCCATTCACATTCTGCTCCATTCCACTGCAAGGAGTGTCTCAAATAGTTCCCCCTTTCCCCTTCACCTTGCTCCCTAATCTGATTTCCCCTTCCCTGAGCACACAGCTAGGCTGCATTTGCCAGCCTCCTTAGCTGTCAAGTGTGGCCACAGGACAAATGCAGAACCCCAGGGGTGGAGTGTATGTGGGGCAGGGGAGGGGTGGGTGGGAGAAGAGGCACAGGCCTGGCTGGGGTGGACTGGAGAGAAATTGGGAAGGGAAGAATGGAGAGGGGAATACAGACAAATTAGACACGTCTTTCACAGCCCTTGGCTGTAAAAAGGAACAGAGATGTGGGGCAGGAGCCGAAGAGCAATATGGGATCAAGGGAGGACTTCTCTTTTTCTAAGATGAGGGATACTACAGCATGCTTTAGGTGGCTAAGAATAAGTCAGTCGAGAAGGGAAAATCAATAATGCAGGAGAGAGGAGATAAGTGGAGGTGTGAGGTACGTGACCGTGACCGCGAGAGGAGGCAGGACAGCATACCTTAGGAGGGATCAGCTTTAAATAGGAGCAGAGATAACGTACCCACTCTAACAGATGGGGGCCTCTGAGGACAGGGGCAGGTGGCAGGGCAATGAGAAAGTTCTTTTTCTGTTGTTTGAATTTTCCAGTAAAATAAGAAGCAAGAAGCAAGATTTGGGGCTCAAAGGGTGATCCTGAGAAGAGGTGGGAACAGGGGCGCCGGGGTGGCGCAGTCCTGAAGCGTCTGCCTTCCGCCCAGGGCATGATCCCGGGGTCCTGGGATCGAGCCCCGCATCAGGCTCCCTGTTCCACTGGGAGCCTGCTTCTTCCTCTCCCACTCCCCCTGCCTGTGTTCCCTCTCTCGCTGGCTGTCTCTCTCTCTGTCAAATAAATAAATAAAAAATCTTAAAAAAAAAAAAAAAAAACTAAAAATACTTGATCCATTCACTCTCAATTTTCGTAGTAAACTCTTCCTACTCCCTGAGAAAAACACTAATGCCCCAATAGGAAATACAGGCTGAGGACATTTACAAAGAATTGAAAGCTAAAGAAATATGAATGGCTAATAATATGAGAACATTGCATTTCATCCATAGAGACAGAAAATAGAATCGTAGTTGCCAGGGACTGGGGAACGAGGGGAATGGGGAGTTAAGTGTCTGATGGGTACAGAGCTTCAGTTTGGGAAGATAAAAAAGTTCTGGGGACGCCTGGGTGGCTCAGTTGGTTAATCGTCTGCCTTCGGCTCAGGTCATGATCCTGGGGTCTTGGGATCGAGTCCTGAGTTGGGCTCCCTACTCAGTGGGGAGACTGTTTCTCCCTCTCTCTGCTGCTCCCTCTACTTGTGCTCTCTTGCTTTCTCTCTCTGTCAAATAAGTAAAATCTTTAAAACAAACAAACAAAAAAACCAGTTGAGCCGCATACCCCTCAATACATACCCTAATCACGCATCTTCTCAGAGCTGCCAGCTCTGGGGTGCATATCAGCAGGACGCAACACAAAACACGGGGGACATTTATGTTCATAGTGGCATTATTTGTAAGAGTAAAAATATTAGTGACAGCCAGCAAAATAAGGTTAATAAATTACGGCACGGCTGTACGATGGAATGTTTTTCAGCCATTAAAAATGATATTTTGGGGACACTTGCTTGGCTCAGTCAATTGAGTGTCCAGCTCTTGATCTCAGCTCAGGCATTGATCTCAGGGTCATGAGTTCAAGCCCTACTTGAAAAAAAAAGATATTTTTGAATTTAAGTTATATTTTAAAAAGGCTCACAGTATAATGTTTATAGAAAATTGAGACAGCAGAATTGGAATTGGGCCTGTGGCTTAGTTAACAGTTCTGTATAAATGTTCATATTCTTCATTTTGATAATTGCACTGTACTTATATAAGAAAGCATCCCTGTTTTTTAGGAAATAAACACGGCACTAAAGTATTTATGGGTAATGGAGCATCATGTGTATACTTTCTCTCAAATGATTAAGAGAGAATAATAATATAGAGAGAATGATGAAGCAAGGGTGGCAAAATGTATACAATGGCGGAGAATCTGGATGGAGGGTCTAATTCTTTAGAAAAGCAAATAACCCAATAAAAAAAAATAAGGGTCAACGATACAGACAGGCCATTTACAGGAGAATAAATAAAGATGTCTAATAAAATTCCATAGGGTAATGCTTAACCTTATTAACAAGCAAGCAAAATGCAAATGAGTTGTTTTTTACCCGTGTTGGCCAGCATATGGGAAAACAGGCCACTTTCAGGAACTTTTGGCACAGGCTTTTGAAATGTTATCTAACAAATCTGGAGATGTGCATGCCCTTCGAGGCAGCAATTCCACTTCTAGGGTCCTACTTGACAGAGGGGAAAAAGGCAACATGCACAATTATACAGAGTGTGATCCTTCTTTGGTTAATAATAAAAAGCTACAAGTAAATCACAAAAATGGGAACAATGATTCATGATTACCTCCAGGTTTTAAAAAGGAGACTGTGTTCTTCGCAGCGCTGCTTCTTAAAACTACATAAAATAGTCCACAAAAGCCCAACTCCGGAAAGAGCCCAGATGTCCATCGACAGATGAATGGATAAAGAGGTGGTTTATATATACGATGGAATATTACGCAGCCATCAAAAATGAAACCTTGCCATTTGCAACAACATGGATGGAACTAGAGGGTATTATGCTAAGCAAAATAAGTCAGTCAGAGAAAAACAATTATAATATGCTCTCACTGATATGTTGGATTTAAGAAACAAGGCAGAGGATCATAGAGAAAGAGAGAAAAAAATAGAAACAAGACAAAAACCAGAGAGGGAGAAAAACCATAAGAGACTCTTAATCTTAAGAAACAAACTGAGGGTTGCTGGAGGGGCCAGGGATAGGGGGATGGGGTAACTGGGTGATGGACATTAAGGAGGGCATGTGATGTAATGAGCACTGCGTGTTATATAAGACTGATGAATCACTGACCTCTACCTCTGAAACTAATAATACATTATATGTTAATTAACTGAATTTAAATTTAAAAAATTGTATGAAAACCTATATGAAATATTCAAATAGGCAGGAAACATATAAAAGTGACTACAGCAAATCTCCATGTACCCACGAACCAGAGTAAACTAATGGGAAATTATAAGACAATAAGTCAAGAGATATATTTGAGCACCATCCCAACTTCTTTCCAATCTTTTCCTTCCAGAGGTTCTTCTTCCTAAGCTTTCTTCTTTAAGTTTTCCTATATTTACAATGAAAATCTACTATCCTCATAACAACCAGAAGCTTTCGGGGAAAACAGCATTGATGGAAAACAGGCTTGCACATTGCTCAGTATGTCTGGGAGACTCGTAATTCCCTCTGACTACTTGTTGCTAGAGAAACTGCTCTTGTCAGGTACCTCCACTTGCATGCCACAGGACTGGCTCATTGGCGGGTTGAAATAAAATGCCATTTGGGAACAGTAGCTTTCACATGTGAACGCCCAGGCAATTCTTCAACGGAACAATAGCTGGTACAATGCCAGGGGCAGCACGACTTCGCCAGGAGGTACCGTACTCATTACCCTTCCTTCTAGTCCAACTGCTTTGTTAATGGCCAGAGCAAGCACGTGACTTGCTCGAGACCAGACCCCGGGTCTGCTGTGGGGGAGACTAAGGGAGGGGCTTCACAAGCAAGATGGCACTGGATCCCTTTGTGTCCCTTTTTGGGAAATGAGAACTAAAAGGAGCACAGACCATGGGTTAGAGCAGGTGTTCCCAGGATGTTCCACTGAAAGAAAGGTTCCCTCTTCAGATTTCCCACAACTTAAGCCTGGTCAGTGCCCCCTTCGATGAACAACACAGATGGGGCTTTTCCTTTGTACTGGATCATTGGTCTTATTCGGGTTGAGATTTATTCATCCAAACTCAAAAGTCTTGGCAACCAAACCCTGCCTCTCAGGTGTCAGCTCTCTGGCCCTATAATATGATAAGGAATTATACAATTGGCCTCATTGCTGAGACTTAGGGACACACACACACACAGCCCCACGGCTCTGGGTTTTCGCCTTATGTATCTCTCAAGAAGATAAACAATGGAAGCAGTAAATATCAATGCCCCTGAGCCAACATCATAGACTTTTAAATGAAATTTTGCCTGGCCAATATAGCCCATGTGGTAGCCAGCCTCCATGATGGCCCCCAGGGATCCCCCTCTCCTGATGTTCACACTCCTGTGTAGTCTCCTTCTACGGCTGTAGCAGGGTTGGTCTGTGTAACCCAGACAACAGGCAGAAGTGATGTCTGTCACTTCTAAGATTAGGTTATGAAAGGCACTGTGGCTTCTGTTTGGAACCCCCTCCCCCTCTAGCTCTCTCTCTCCCCACTTGGGCAGAAGTCAACCACCACGTCTTGGGGACACTCAGCAGCCCTGTGGAGAGGCCCATGTGGAGAACTAAAAACTCAGGCCAAGAGTCACAAGCATGAATCTTCTGGAAAGCAGATTCTCTGGCTCCAGTCAAGGCTTCAGTGTGATTGCAACCTCGTGAGAGACCGCAAAGCAGAACCCTCCAGCTGAGCCACCCCCAGACTTCTGTCCCCAGAAACCATGAGATAATAAATATTTGTTGTTTTAAGCCACTGAGTTTTGGGGTAATTTATTCCTCCCAATAGATATAAGCTCCCTACCCTTCAGTATCCAGCCTGTTACAACAATAACTCTAGCTTTGCTAAACTGTATTTTAGAGGTTAACAAATGTTGGTCACAGACTTTCTTCTTTCTTTCTTTCTTTCTTTTTAAAGATTTTGTTTATTTGTTTGTCAGAGAGAGAGGGAGAGAGCACGAGCAGGGGGGCAGCAGGCAGAGGGAGAAGCAGGCTCCCCGCGGAGCAAGGAGCCTGATGCGGGGCTCAATCCCAGGCCCCTGAGATCATGACCTGAGCCAAAGGCAGACGCTTAACTGAGTGAGCCACCCCGGCGTCCCGGTCACAGACTTTCACATAATTTTTAAAGCCCCTTATTTAATACATATAATTAATGGATCCAATTTTTAAAAAATTTTCTCAGTTGACTGAACTCAGATAGTAAAAGATTTTTCAAAGGATGACAAATTGCTGCCATAAATCCAATACCAAGCAAATCATAGATTTCAGAGAAGGACTGGAAAGCTCTTTATTTTACGAGGCTTGAGGGGAGCTGCCTTCCCAGCAGGCTCTCTCTGAGCACCTGCTGAAATCCTGCATGCGGCCCTCATCCCGCTCCGGATCTAGGATGACACACGGGCTCTTAGGGGCGCCTGGCTGGCTTTGTCATCCCCGGTCTCTTTCTCTAGAACCCCGTAAATCAAAGGCCCCAGCTAAAGCTTATACATCAAACCTGGAGATGAAAAGAAGACGAGACCAAAAGAGACATAAATAAACCCGTTCCCCTGTGAGACCGTACGGCAGGTGGCTGGGCGATCACAGAATGCCAGCCTCAAGTAACATTTTCCCTTCTTGATTTTATGAACTTAGCCTGGTCTTTCGCAGCTCTTCTTTTTTTAAGCCTACCCATGACAAACAACTCCAAGCTTGCCTAGTAAAAATACCACTGTGAGAGAATATCTTCTAATCTGAACATTTCAGAGGCTGGTTTCTTGGATTTTCTATCGCTAGAGGTTAAGTTTCAAGATCGGAGAGACCACATCTGGCTCACGGTAGGTTCTCACTGAATATTTGAATTTACTTTCCATCTCTGAAGGCCTCGCAATCAATCAATCAATCAATCAATGAAAGGGTATCTGTTGAGTGGTTATGGGTAGAGCACAGAGCCAAGAGCTGTGAGGACCATGAAACTTAACACAGCAGACACATGCCTGACGCACCTAAAAAAGGATTACCAAGCCCTCTCGGTGAATCCACTGGGAATCCAGTGTTCTTTATATAGAAACACAAAGGTATGACTCTCTTAGCAAGTTATGTGATGTTTTAAATATTCTGCGTCGTTCCTATGGTACCTGAAAGCGACAAGCATTCATTGGGTACTTCATCTGCCGAAGGCAAAGCAGTTACACAGGTGGGCATTACAGTTCATAAGCAAAGTCTGGGACGGGAAATGAGTATAAGGGTAAGAGTAGAGATGATTTTGTTTCCTTCTAATATTCTATATATTCAATATCTCCTCCAAAGCATGTATTAGTTTAAATAAAGTCAGAGGAAATACATGTACTCTTAAAGGAGTGCAATGATGTGGAAGGGGGAAAAGATCAGGCAAGTCAACAACGAGTCAGGGAAAGGCGACCTCTGAGGAAGAGCACAAGCTTTGGAGTCCACGGATCTGGGTTCAGATGTCAGCACTGCCACAATATCAACTGTGTCTCCGGGCAGCCCACACTTCCTACTCTGTAAAATAGGGAGAATGGTGTCTTCTTTAGGTAGAAAATGAAGATTCAATGAGCCAATATACATTGAGAGCTCTCCACACAATGGTAAGGGCGGAGTCACGGCGGGTATTATCTCTATACTATCACGGGTGACAGGGAGTGATCTCTGATGCGATTCTTGGGGTCTCTGTGTCTCTCCTGATACACAGCTAAAGAGCTCTCCCCTCCCCCATTCTTCCACCACCATCTTGTTTTACCCTTTCTTCTCTTCCCTTTCCTCCACCAATTTGTCTCTGCCAGTAACAGCCGCTGGTGTGCTTGGGTCTGCAGGTGGGATCTAGTTTAGTGAGGCAGGGCCGGGTCACGTGATCCAGGATCCTGCCACCCTACCATCTCAGCACGTGATTTCAAGCCTCTTGCTCACTCTTGGCAACTTTGTGTCATCTATCCTATAAACAGCGACGGGACCCCTGCCTTCACTTCCGACAGAAAAATACTGGAAGGAAAGAAAATCTAAGTAAATAGCCTGCAGCAAGGAGAGAGGAACTGGAGCCGGACCTGCCCTTCTGCTGTGAACAACTAGAAAGCTGGACAAAACAACTGTTTCCAGACACCGAACACAGGAAGTTTAGGAGAGAGACGGGAACCACGTAAGATGTGCCCACGACTGCCCCAACTTTCTGCCTGGAGGCACCTTCGGGACCACAGGGCAAGGAGGGAGAATCCAAGCAGGGCAGAGACTGGAATTTGAGGTGCCTAAAATTTATGAAGCCAAGTCCTGCAGAGGAGAGAGATGCACAGATAGAAAATTCCAGAAATCAGCGTAGAGTTTGTTCTTTTGAGTCTTTCACTGAATGCTAACCTGTGCATATTTAGGGCAAAAGTCCATAAAGCCAGGCAAAGCCAGGGGAGCTGTGAGCTGGACACCTGTTCCGACAGCCAGAGTGGAGTGCCCTTATTGAACAGTTGGGGTATTCAGGAGAGACCCAGAAGGGTCACCCCTCGGTAGGAATCTGAACTAGCTAGAGAGTAGAGGCTGCCCTAAAATCTCCCTAATAAGCTTAGAAACAAGCCTTGAGGGGCGCCTGGGTGGCACAGCGGTTAAGCGTCTGCCTTCGGCTCAGGGTGTGATCTCAGCGTTCTGGGATCGAGCCCCACATCAGGCTCCTCCGCTATGAGCCCGCTTCTTCCTCTCCCACTCCCCCTGCTTGTGTTCCCTCTCTCGCTGGCTGTTTCTCTCTCTGTCGAATAAATAAATAAGATCTTCAAAAAAAAAGAAAGAAAGAAACAAGCCTTGAAAGGATCAAGTCCACCAGCAAGTAATCTACCAGTTATGCCATTACTTTTACATAAAAACAAATGCCAAGTACAGAAGAAAAGCAGCCCATGGATCCCATAAAGTGCGATAATACTAAGAAGGGATTTTCAATGGTTACAGGGAGCTTTATAAAGAGTCCTTCCAGAGCAGGCATTGGCAAGCTTTTTCTGTAAAGGGCCAGAAAACTGTACAAAATCAGGCCTTGGGTCAGATTTGGTCCATAGGAGCTACTTCTTCTCTTTTCTTTTCTTTTCTTTTTTTTAAAGATTTTATGTATTTATTTGTCAGAGAGAGAGAGAGAATGAGCACAAGCAGGGGGAGAGGCAGGG
The DNA here is from genome assembly GCF_024610735.1 of Ursus americanus. Lineage (NCBI taxonomy): Eukaryota > Metazoa > Chordata > Mammalia > Carnivora > Ursidae > Ursus > Ursus americanus. The sequence goes on along the minus strand of NC_142148.1, from coordinate 30,753,658 downwards.
GGAGAGGCAGAGGGAGAAGCAGGCTCCCCGCTGAGCAGGGAGCCTGATGCGGGACTCGATCCCAGGACCCCAGGACCATGAGCTGAGCAGAAGACAGATGCTTAAGCGACAGAGACACCCAGGCACCCCTAGAGCTAGTTCTTGATGCCGGTTTCCAGTCCCCTGGTGGTGTGTGCCATTAAAAAAAAGGAATCTTGGAAACGCAGACTGTATTTAAAAAGATGTTATCAATTTCAGCCTCAAAAGTTAAACATTTAGCTAAAAGTAGACAATTCATTAATCTTTTTTCGACTCCGGAATTATGTTAAGGGATTCATTCCATAGGACTGAGCTCAGAAGCATTTTAAATTCAGGAACATTTAACACAAAATACACAGATATTCCTAAATAAACCACCGCTGAGTGCTCAGTACTTTTCTTCAAGATTCTTGGGTCCCATACAATTTCACAGATGAGATTTACCTTTTCCAATGTTTATAAATATTTAACACCTTTAAAGATGTTTTCTGGATCAATAGTCAGGATGCCATGGAAGAGACGCAGTAATAGGTGTTTTGAGAAAAGCTGGCTCGTTTTTTGATAGAAAGTCCAAAATAACCACTTAACTCAGTTATTTTTCTCTTTGCCTTTATCATGTGAGGAAATAGTGCTGTAAATATATGATCCTTTCTCCCACTGCTCTTTTATAATATTTGCATTTTCTCCCACCCATAGAACAGTACAGAAGCTCTTTATCACATGATTAAGTTTAAAAGCAAAAGAAGAATCTATTAATTTACTCCGTTAATACTAAAATTCTTCCAGACTCTACTCACGTGTCACCTCTTAGAGAGGCCTTTCCTGCCCATGGTGTTTAAATCACACCCCCATCTCTTATATTGCATTCCCTTTTCCATAGCACCAGCTGATATATTGTTTAATTTTTTGTTTTGTTGTCTCTGTTCCCCTTCTGCACCCCCTCCAGCCATGAGCACAGTAACTAGAATAAAAGCTTGAAGGCAAGGTCTTCACCTTTCGTCCACTCTGTCTCCCGAGTGTCAAGCACAGGGCTTGGCACATGGCATATACTCTATAATCATTTCTTCAATAGATGAACAAATACCATCCACTACATATTAAAGAACCCAGTCATCAGGAGTTCAGGGAAACAACCCAATACAGTATGGAGAAAACCAAAAAGAACTCAGTATATCGTTGAGGCATAATACCCTGCAAGAGTGATGCATATGGCAACCTTGCCTCTCAGCAACGTAACCATTTACTCTGAAAGGCAGAGAGACAGACAATGTCACTGAGCTTGAAGCTTGATGTAATCTACTAAAAATATGATCCACAAACTTCACGAAAATCTCTCCAACCAAAGGAAATGTAATCCACAGAAAAGAACAGCCTGGCTGTCTTACAAGAGGTCACATATTCACTTGTTCAATGACACCAGAATTTTTTTAAATGGAAGGAAAGGCTCTTAAATTCCAGGCAGCATAATCTCTAAGCAGTGGTTATTAATCACCCTACTACCATTTTCCAGTTGCTTGTTAAGCACCAGGGCAGCGGAAGGAGTGCTTTATGCACAATGTTCATCAGAGTGTCCCAGGCACTGGCCTCTAGACTCACGGTAGGCCATGACGAAATTCTCCATGGCCAACCGAGAAAACTAGCAACCACAAAAGGCTGATCTTTATTTGGGGATTAGGTCCTCCTTCCATTTTGCATATTAAAATAGCCTTTCTTTTACGAAATGAAGGTAGATTTGTAGAGTCAGTGGTATAGGCTGTTTTTAAGGTCTTTTCTTGGCAAAATAAAAAGTGGGGCCCATCTATTGTTGGTCCTCAAGAAAGAAGGAGGAGAGGAGGGAGAAGGGGAGAGAGGAGGAGAGGGACAAAGAGGAAGAAAAAGGGAACCAAAAACGTATCCAAACACTGACAAATGTCCTTAGGATGAGGAGGGCAAAATTTCCCCTGCGTGAGAAACACGTACTTCAGTTATCTACACACACGAGGGAGGAGGAATGCGGTTGTCAGGAGACAGCGGTAGTTAGAAGAAAACCTGCCTGGGGCTGTAGCTGGAGATGCCGAGGGCCGACATTCTTGGTGGAAGAATGGCACTCCGCTCAGGAGCAAGCTGAAGTGTGGAACTGGGGACCCAGCTCATGCAAGACAAACAGCTTTTCCTACAAGGACACTACAAGGACACTACTAATCAGACACCTGACCATATGGATAAGCCTATAAAGGGAAACAGGGATTTAGCTGCAAATTCAGAGCGAATCAATCTAAATCTAAATCTAAGTATTTACTTAAGGAGAGCCGTGTCTGTTCATGCCATGAAGATGAACTCTAAACAGCCAGCAGTCATTAAATTGGGTTAGTATTCATTAAATTCATTAAAATGGATTGTCTATTCTTGTGCAAACATGAACATTCAGATCCCTTCTATTAGGCATGCATCTGGTTCTTTAATGATTTTTTAAAAGCTGTCATTGTAATCACTTATGAACACAGTTTTAGAAAGAAAAATCCACCCCCAACATTTCTCACCTCCTCATATGAGAAATTACTCTGTTTTAGCTCCATCTCTGGAAGTACGTTCTCATGATATACGTGCCATGGCCATCGGCCACTATGGCAACTCGTTAAAAAAGGCCACCCCCTTAATTCCCATGGTGTATTAATTTCGTGTTCTAAAAGAAATATTTTACCAGGAAATAATTCTTAGCAAATAATAATTTTAACCTCACTAAACCGCCATCTAGAACACTTCCACTATCTGTAAATGCATTTCTTGTACTTTTTTAAGGAGCTCTTTTGTAACTATTAAAGGCTTCGTTATAAATAGTCTCTGCTAGGGGCACCTGGGTGGCTCAGTCAGTTAAAATATTAAAATAGCTTCACTGTTACGCAGCAAACGCTTACAGAGGCAGCTTGTACCCGAGAAGGGAGAGCAGCCCCGCCAAGCTCCTTCCTGGGACCTACACTTAGCATCTCAGCATCAAGCCACCAGAACTTTGAACTGTGTCTGTGGGCCTCTGTGTTTTATCTCAATTTATTCTGTGCACCCGTCAGCAAGGTGTGTCATAAGGTGTCAGAAAAGCCCAAAAGAGGTTATTTTTGGAGTCTGGGAATGCTCAAAAATTTTTCCATATAAATTAATGGTAATTGCTTCTTCATTTTATGCCATTTTATGAAAGCTTTCATAGGAACGCTCTACTTAACGGATAGCACAGGAAACCTGTATTTAAAATGCAGCAATACAGTTCTTAAGATATGATTCGACTGATGAGAACAGGCATTCCCCAAATGCACTGGGTAAGATATATTTGAGAAAATCCACTGCAAGATTATTTGTGAGAGGAAAAGAGTGGGAACAACCTCAAGATCCATCAACAGACATCACGTGAAATAAATTATGGTCCAACCACACAACAGAATACTACGTAGCCACTAAAAAATGAGATCTGCATGTACTAACATGGGAAGGTGCCCTGATACCGCATGAGGTGAAAAGAGTAAGATACAAAATGGTATGTATGATAAAATTCCATTTGTATTTCTCAAGAACAGATATGTATGGTGTGTATGCAATATATGTATCTATGTATGCACGTGTATGTGTAGCTATACAGATATTTATGCTTATAATTGCAAAGAAAATATGTGGAAAGATACACAAAGGGAATTTACAATTACCTCTAAGGAGAAGCATGGAGGAGACACCGGACTTGTACATTTCATTTTGTGCCTTCTGTTCTATTTATTTTCCTAACTTCTTCTTTTAAAAGGATGACTATTGCCTTCACCACAAGTATCATAACCATCATACATATACCAAAGTGGGGACCTCCCTCCAAAGACGAGTAGCAGCAAGTATCCAATAAAAAGAAGGATATGGTTTGGATTGCTTCTCTTTATTCCCTAATGGCCTCCAGGGAGCATGAGTCCTGAAGCCTGACCAAGAAAGGCTAGATCCTCAAAAAGGAAGTCTAAGGGATGCCTCTTTTCCTGCAATGTTAAAATAATTCTAGGGCATTTGACTTGCCAAATTGGGAACATTCCACAGAAATAGGATTCTTAACTTATGAAACGGCTTTGAATAATGCAGTGTTTTATATATATATATATATATATATATGGATATAATTATCAGAAATTTTCGGAAGTTAGGAGTTTCTATTATATTTCTGGATTTTAATCTTTTTTTAAACCAATGATATCATTGTGCCAGTTCTGAATCACAATGCAAGCACAATCAAATGTGGTCAAGAGCTGCCCTCAGCCCTGCAGTAGAGAGGGACAGGAGGCAAAGGCTGGCTGAGGAGAGGCACGGCTCTGTGGGGCTCTAGCTGAAAGCAGGGGGCACTGTCCTGGCACACAGCTGCCGGCGCATTGATTCCTAAGCCAGTGTGGCCTTGAGCAAAATGAGGACTCAAGGCCGAAGATGACGGGTAATGGTGACAAGACCACTCACTCTCAGACAACAAAAGCAAGTCTTGCGATAGAAAGAAACAACGCATGGCAACCCTCACAGCCACCACTCCGCACCTTCCCCTACCCCAGGTCCCTCAGTTCACACCCCCTGGGCGCACCAAATCCCAAACACGGGATGTAATAAGGAATGCCGGTCCCTTGCCTGATCGCGGGCAGTCCAGCTGGGTAGGGAAACCAACTCTCCCATCATCCTGCGGTGACATGGGGATGCTGAATCTCCCTGTCCACGGCCAGAGGCAGATGCCGGGAACCTCAGCGGTCCCTGGGACACCACCACCACGGGCCTCTGTGCCCCTTCTATCGAGATTCTTGTTTGGTTTCTTTTCAGCCTGTACCTAATCCCTTCAGCATGTGGGAAGCTGCTTTTCAAAACTGGAAGAGTGGAAGCACACACCAGCATTTATTGCAGAAAATCTGCCTCCTCCCAGTAATACAGGAAATGATCAGTGCTTCTTGACCATCCCAAGGGATGGGACGTATGAATGGAAGAAAAAGAGGCCCATGTTCTCATGTTCGACGGGGAAGAGGAAGATACAATCCATAAGTGCATTCATTATGGACCATTGAGCCTGATGCCTGAAGAGTGTAAAGTGTGGGGTGGGACTGTCATCTGTGACACCTTTGTGTGCCCAACTCCATTGGGTAGGTATTAGTATCCCCACAAAACAGATGAAAAAACTGAGGCTCAGGGAAGTTCTTTAACATACCTAAGGACACCAAGCAAAAAGAGGTAAAGCCCTTCAAACCCCCAAAGGCTGTACTTTCTCTCCACTCGACAGAGAAACGGAGGTCACCAGGCCCAGCCAGCAGTCGTGCCACGTGAGGCCCACCTCTGCCTGATCACAAATTTAGCAGAGTTCAAGTACTTACATTCCTGTTTTGTAGTCTGTCCCAAATAATCTACCTTTTACTCTTTTTTAAGGAACCAAATGGATGTTGACTAGACTTCTTGTGGTGATCATTTTTCAATATATACAGATACTGAATTATTATGTTGTACATCTGAAACTAATATAACATTATAGGTCAATCATCTCAGTTTTTAAAAGGATATTACATAGGGGCAATTGGGTGGCTCAGTCGGTTGGGTGTCTGCCTTCGGCTTGGGTCATGATCCGGGAGTCCTGGGATCGAGCCCCATGTCGGGCTTCCTGCTCATGTGGGAGCCTGCTTCTCCCTCTCCCTCTGCCCCTTCCCCTGCTTGTGCACACGCACACTCTCTCTGTCAAGTAAAGAAATAAAATCTTAAAAAATCATAATAAAAAAATAAAAAGATATTATGTAAAAAAGAAAGTGACACAATGTACTGCTGTAGAAAAGCCTAATTTCTTTAAGAATCCAAAAGGGGGGTTGGGACACTGATTGATAAAGAGCAGGGAGGGGAAACAGCACCCTCTCACTGCAGCTTCATGACCCTTAGACTAAAAGTCAGGCATGAAGGTGCAGCTTGCCTACGTTGGGATAACACTATGTCCTTGGAGGGAAAAAGGGCATTCGGGGTTTGTGCTGTTAAGATGTTGTTTTTCTCTCAGCTGACCACTGGAGCTCCGCCTGGGTTCCTGCAGCCTGGACTCCACCCAGATACCCTGCGCCTGGCCCGGGCTCTACTCCCACCCCCAGTGCACAGCCCTCTTTCCCACAAACAAACTGCCAAGGAGTCTTTGAATATGTACAATCTCTTGGGTTGTTTGTTGGTGTTCTCCCCCTGCCTTCAAACACCTCGTTTTCCAAAAGTCAACAGGAAACACCTTGTGCAAAACTGAATAAAATCCTGCTTCTTCACGTAAATTCCCGCTAGGGGCACCAGCAGGTGTCTCCATGCCAGGCACAGAGTGTCGAGCACACTAAGACACATGATGGGGTGACAGGGATGGCTGATGGACAGACCCCTTCACCACAATAACTTCTGCCATGAAATTCTTGGGGTATACCTTATGTTAGGCTGTGATTGACATGTTCTTTTTTTAAAATATTTTATTTACTTATTTTAGAGAGAGCATAGCGGGGAGGGGCAGAGGGAGAAGAGAATCTTAAGCAGACTCATGCTGAGCACAGAGCCCAATGTGGGGCTGGATCCCACAACCCTGAGGTCATGATCTGAGCTGAACCCAAGGGTCGGGTGCCCAACTGACTGAGCCACCCAGGTGCCCAGGCCATGCCTAAGATGTTCCTGTGCAGCCACAGATCAGCCCTAAGACAGAGAAAGATTACAGACCCTGAGCAAACAAAACTAGCCTGCAGGAACTATAAAGTCACATAAAAAACACAAAGGACACCGTATGGTTATATTTTTTTTCTTGCTCTATGCTGATGTTTCACATTAACTTTATTTTTTAAATTTATTTTTTTAAAGATTCATTTATTTATTGGAGGGGAGGAAGGGCAAAGGGAGACAAGCGAGAATCTCAAGCAGATTCCTCGCTGAGTGCAGAGTCCGATGCAGGGCTCAATGCGGGGCTTGATCCCAGGACCCTGAGGTCATGACCTGAGCCCAAATCAAGAGTCAGACACTTAACCCATTGAGGCTCCCAGGCGCCCCCTCATTGATTTTTATTGATCCAGCATAAGATCTTTAGTTTGAGGAGCCAGGAGACAGGCTCCCAATACCCCAATAGCAAGCCCACCACCGCCTACTCTTATTATTCTTGTTTTATTACTTTAAATGTTAAATTCAAGGCTCAGGCTTCTAGGGGGTTCCCCTGAAGCGCCACATTTGAAGCTCATCCCCCCTGCCCTGGGAAAGCTTTTTATTCTATCGGATTCTCAAAGGGATCTGCAGTCAAACCAAGGTAAAGCACAAATGTCTTCAAGCCTTCAAGAATGTTGTATTAAAATACAGCCCCCCTTGAGTTGTAAGTGTTGGGGGCTTACTGAGTATGTGCTGAGGGCAGGAATAAGCCGGGGACAGTGAGAAGGGACAGCCAGGGCTGGTCATCAGGCCAGATGGGAGCCAGAACAAAATGTAACCCATTTCACTTCATCTCGCCACTGGCCCTGGCCTGTAGCATGCAGGACAGAGAATTTTACTGTATCACCATTGCAAGTAACCTCAGGAAACACCACTGCATTACAAGGCCGTGCCTTGAAGGAACTACCTGGTTAGCCGGGGAGCAGCGGGGCATGCGGCGATCACTGACCACGCTCTGGAGATCGGCTGCCTTGTTCCACCACGGCCTTGGTGAAACCACCTAGCCGCCCAACAGTTTTCTCAACTGTCAACGGGGATAAAAATCATCTCTCTCCCCTTGCATACCGGGATAAGGCCAAATAAACACTCAATAAATGTCAGGGATCGTAATTACTATTTAGAGGAGACATTACGCTCCTTTTGTAATCATTTTCTTGTGTGACCTTTGCAGTGAACACTTCTGACGCTGCGAGATTTATTATCATCTCTATGTTAATTTTTCCCTTTGAGAACTTGTGGCCACATGTTTTAAAAAGCATATTCTTAGCTCTGCTGCCTATTTCAGAACTTCGATCTTCAAAGGACCAAAGCAAATGTACCTCCCCCACATTTTCCTTATATTCTATTTTCTGTAAATATCACACGAAGTCAAGTTGACAATGATTTGAACACTTCTAAGCTCGACCGACAAAATGACAAAGTGGATTGTCCAATCTTTGCCACGGATAACACTTCTGGCTAAAAATGCCTGTGTGTGTATGATGCTTTGACCTTTTTCCAGAGCTTTCATAACTACTCCTTATTTTATTTATGTGCTTCTTTATTTATTTATACCCGTACCTCTTCCCATCAAGGACTGAAGGTGGCTTAAAGGACACACAAAAGTCAACAAGTTGGCATGAAATAAAGGTAGAGCCAAAGAAGAAAAACAAGGAAGAAAGCAAACCGAAACCCCTGGGAAAAGGGAAGATAAAGGCATTATTTCTATTTCACAGAGAAGGAAACCAGGGCACAGAGCCACGTAATGCTTTTTGAAGCAATGTGGGTTAAAAGCTAGAAATAAGCTGACACTAAGCCAGCCCTACAAATATCCTGGGACTCTGAGGTATTAGGAAATTGACTCAAAACAAAACACACCAGTCCAAAAAGGACCACTGTCCAGCTCAGCAAAAGTGGGGCAGAGAGATGGGGACTCCTCTCTGGAGAAGTCCGGGGAGCTGGATGGGACAGAGCTTGGAAGAAAGGTGGCGTTCACAGCAACGATGATGACGCATACCACGGATCAGGTATCAGAAAGGGCCAGACACCACTGAAGAGCTGTCCCAGCATCACCTCATTCACTACTCACGACAGTGCCTTATGACGTAGCACTAGTATTCAAATTTGGCAAAGGAGGCCCAGAAAATTTAAGTAACTTGCTCAAAGTCATAGAGTGAGTGGGTGGCAGATTTGGACCCAGACGATCTGACTCCAGAACACACGCCTAACATCTCTCCAGAGACCCAATGCAGACAGAGGCCATGGGAAAGCTGGATGACCAGGGATGGCCTCTCACAAAGCTGAGAGGGTGAGGAAAGCACGCATGGTGGATGGGTCTAGGAAGTCGCAAGGGAAAACGAGGACTCAGCTAGAAAACAAGCGAAGCCAGGAGCTAACCCCCCGTGACGGATATGCCTTGGATTTTGATCCTGGCAGCTTGCTGGGGGAATTCTTGAAAGTGACCTCCCAAGGAGTCAGGACACTGACTGGTTTCTAAAACCCACCTTAACCATGAGACAGGACATCAGGGTGATGTCGTTGATACTGATGCCGATAATGATTTAGGATTATCATCATCCACCATCATCAACCATAACAGCAGTGTTTGCTTTTTTCTTATGGTAAGTTTAGTGCTGCCATTCAATTTAATTAGTATTTGCTGAGCACATACTGGGTACCAGGCACTGTACTGGGCACGATGATTATGAACACAGGACTTTAGAGATTTTATGTAATTTCTATAGCACATTAAATATTTTTTAAACATTAAAAAATTTCTAAATTTTGGGGGTGCCTGGGTGGCTCAGTCAGTTGAGTGTCTGACTCTTGATTTTGGCTCAGGCCTCGATCTCAGGGTCATAGGATCAAGCCCTGTGTTGGACTCCATGCTCAGCAGGGAGTCTGCTTGGGATTCTCTCTCTCCCTCTCCCTCTGCCCCTCCCCACCCTGCTCTCTCTTGCAAATAAATAAATAAATCTTTTTTTTAAATATCTAAATTTTAAAACACAGCACTCCTGAGCCTCCTATCTCTGGGATATGAGTCGGTGCCAACCACCCAGGCTATTCCTACTATGGCTCTAATAAATTACTCTGTTTATGGTGCCGGGTCCTCTCTTCCTTCTCATATCTTCAGGAGCAACCACTTCCTTCAGTTTTCCTTTGTGCTCACTTTGAGTTAAGGCTCCTCCCGCCATCGGATCCCTTCTACGTTGGCCTTTGAGGGGTCAGCAAAACTATATACCAAATATTTCCAATTTTCCTCTCTAGGCACTGATGGGAATGCTCTTCCTGGTTCCTTTGTGGAAGGGGCCATGTCAATAGTTCTGGCAATGAGCTCTGAGTAGAAGGGGTTCTTGGGGCTCATCACTTTAACTGCCAGTGCAAGGCCCTCCAGCGTTCTCCTTCTCCCTCCACGTGACAGTGGCAACATTTGAGGGAAGGGCTGCCAGGTCCCTGGGTGACTGGTCATCCTGACTGCCCGAATGAACATGCACCACGAATGAGAAACAAACTGTATAGTTTCCAATCACTTAGATATGGGAGCTGTTTGTTACCACAGCATAACCTCACCTCTTCTGACTGATACAGGCTTTCAACAGGGCTCAATATTTCTGGCCCATAGTGATCACCCCTTCTTTTCCAGAAGACTTAGACAGAGAGAGATAGAGATGGTGATGAAGATGGAAATAGAGACAGAGACACAGACACTGACAGATATAGACACAGACACAGTTTTTTCTTGTCATTTCTTGAAGTTTGAGATGTAAGGAAGGTGGGATGTACGGATTACCAGCCACCTTGACCCAGTCTCTGTATATGAATTATTTAAATACAAAAGCCAACAGAAGTTGCAGTGGAGCACGTGACTGGCTCAGTCGGAGGGGCATGCGACTCTCGATCTTGGGGTTGTGAGTTTGAGCACTACGTTGGGTATAGAGATTACTAAAAAAATAAATAAATTTAACATAAAAAATAACAAATAAATAAATTTAACATAAAAATAAATAAATAATAAAAAATTAAATTACTAAAAAGAAGGAGGAGGAGGAGGAGAAGTTGCATCCTTTGAGAGCCCTTAGAGAAATCTCACAATTTGAATCTGGAAATATATAGATAAAAATTTCCTTGTAAGATGAAAGGCACAAATGATGTCTTAGAGTATAAAAAGCAATGCACTCTGTATGAACGTACGAGTCAGTCTAGGAAGCATCTTTGCCCCCAGTTCAGGGTTTCTCAGCCTTAGGACTATTGACATTTGGGGCCAGAAAATTCCTTGTTGTGAGAGATGGCTGTCCTACGCATTGTAGGATGTCTACTATCGTCCGGCTTCTACTCACCAGGTGCCAGTAGCACTGGCCCACACCCCAGTTGTGATGACCAAAAACGCCTCAGGCTTTGCAAACACCCCCTGGGGAACAAAACACCTTCAGGTGAGAATCACTGCACTAACTATAATCACAACTAGACCTAACCCTTCTCCCACAGAATTGGGTATCAATTTTCTTTCATAAAAGATTAGTTAGTGCCATGTTCATATACTGACACAGTGTTGTCGCAGTGCCACACGACTGAATCCAAGACAAATCAGCCTGGGTTCCAATGGTTAGGCCAATGGTATCTCACCGCCTTTTCCAGAATTACTTCCAGGGCATCAAACTTGAGCCTGTGAGTATACTTTTAAAAGACCTAGACTCAGTTGAAACAAATTTAAAGGAACACGGTATTTACCCTATAGTAACATGGCCATTAACTTCTCTCCGTGAATGCATATGCCATTCCTGCATCAGGAGTGGAGTCGATTCCCTCAGCCCCTTGAATCTGAGCTGGTCTGTGACTGCTCTGACCTACAGAATACAACAGAAGTGAGGCAACTCTTTAAGAAGACTAACAGTTTCTGTTTTTCTTCTTTTGGAAGGCTCACTCTTGGGATTCTCCCTCTAGAAACTCAGCCACCACGCTGTTAGAAGCCCAAGTCACGTGGACGCAAAGAGGCCCCATGTAGGTGTTCCAGTGGACAGCCCAGCTGAGCTTCCGGCTGATGGCTAGCATCAACTGCCAGCGATGTGAATAAGATCTTGAACTTCATTTCAGACAATTCAAGCTTCCAGGGACTACAGCCCCAGCCAACATCACATGGAGCATAAGCACCACCACCCAGCTGAATCAAGTCAACCCACAAAACTGTGAGAGTTAATAAAACAGTTGTTGTTTCAAATCACTACACTTTGGAGGAGTTAGGCTGCAACAGATAACCCAAACACAACCTCAGATAGAACCACTGTTGGTGGGACGCCTGGGTGGCTCAGCCGATTAAGCGTCTGCCTTCAGCTCAGGTCACGATCCCAGGGTCCTGGGATCAAGTCCTGGGTTGGGCTCCCTGCTCAGCAGGAAATCTGCTTCTCCCTCTCCCTCTACTCCCCCTGCTTGTGCTCTCTCTCTCTCCCCCTCTCCTGAACAACTTCAACTTCTCATGCCTGCTGAAGGTTGAGTTAATATTTGGAAAGTGATATGTGGGTTTACAGTCTGCTACTGGCAGAGACCAAGTACCCTTCAGCTCACCTCATATGTCCTAACACCCTGCACATGTTTACTGAGTGCCCGCCACATGGGTGAACGCCATGTCACCTCCTCAGCAGATGAAATCAGGAAATGGATCACAAGCAGGAAGATTCTATCTAGACGGACATAAAGGCTGCAGGTAGTGGCAAGTGTTGTGGGAACACTCTGGCGGCAGGAAAGACATTTCCTTCCAACCATTCTGGAAGGTATGTGGATAGCCAACAGCAAGCACAGCATTCAGTACAGAGCATGCACTTATTCAGTGCTTACTGGATGAATAAAAAGCATTAAATAGACAGCAATATGAACATGTGGAAATAACATCAGACAACTGTGTTCACTGTATAAAGTAAGTAAAGTAGAATTATCTGATATTACTGGTTCATACTGACCCCACAAAATTCACCTGAATGCATAAAAAAAATTCTCATTTATGGGGCGCCTGGGGGGCTCAGGTGGTTAAGCGTCCAACTTTTGATTTCAGCTCAGGTCATGCTCTCAGGGTCGTGGGACTGAAGCCCGCATCAGGCTCCGCGCTCAGCACAGAGTCTGCTTGTCCCTCTTCCACTGCTCCTCCTCCCACGCTCTCTCTCTCTCAAAGAAATAAATTAAAATCTTTTTAAAAAAAATTCTCCTTAACAGCATTATGTAGATAATTCCAAATTTGTTTTTCCCAACTTCTGAATCTTGCTAATTCCCATTTTTGCTCAGGTTGCTACTGTCCCGGAGCTGTCGGAAGTTACTACATAATCCATATTCATGAGGTCCAGATTTGAGAGACAACGTATTTCAATCAACTCATTCTTTGAAGGAAGAAGGCACATTTAGCCACAGACTTGGCCACAAAGACTAATGATCTTCTCATCTTCACAAAGTAACTCAAATTCAAATTTAGGGAATTTAGCTGAGAATCCATAGGCAGAGATAAAGCAGTGGGAAACAGTAGGGCACTTCTCAGATGTACCATAAAAGGAAGAATTCCACCGCACCACCTTCAGTCATCATTGAGCAATTGCTTGTTTCTTATTATGGCGATTTCTCTATACTTCATTAATAACAGATTAATAGCATTAATAATAACTATGGCCAACAGGGCAATTTAAAAAATAATTTAAAACCCTACAGGTAATTCTGGAAGTACTCACAGTAAGAAAATTCTTGAGGTCTAGTAATGGTTATAAAAATGTTTCCTCCAACATCTGATTAAATCTTACATTATTGCTCTTCTCTGGGGAACTGGAAATGTAAAATAACATGCTAATTTCTACTCCATAAGCACTATTTTTCTAGCATCGCCCAGAATGTAATAGCTTCAACGGCTACTCTTTTCATAGAGGATTCTGACATGGGAAAAGCAGATATCTGCTCTTTCTGAATAGATGGTTTTTTCTTAAATGAGTTTGTTCGCTTCTATTTGTTCTGTGCACCTATGAAACCTACACTGCCTATCTTATTTCCCAACTAGCCCTCCAACTCCTTGCACACAGATATGTGTTCCCACTGCGTGACGTTACCCTCAACCTACAGCATGGTGCTGGATGCTAAAAGGACAATAAAAAAAGATGTTCCATATGACTGGTTAGGTGGACCTCTAACAAACATGCCATATATGGGCGCCTGGCTGGCTCAGTCAGGGTAGCACGTGACTCTTGATCTTGGGGTCATGAGTTCAAGCCCCATGCTGGGTGCAGAGATCACTTAAAAATAAAGTCTTAGGGGAGCCTGGGTGGCTCAGTCGGTTGGGCATCTGACTTCGGCTCGGGTCATGATCCCGGGATCCTGGGATCAAGACTCACATCCGGCTCTCTGCTCAGCAGGGAGCCTGCTTCTCCCTCTCCCTGCCGCTCCCCCTGCTTGTGCTCTCTTCCTCTCTCTGTCAAATAAATAAATAAAATCTTTAAAAAATAATAAAATAAAATCTTAGAAAAGAAAACAAGAAACATGCCATAGAATACGTTCTCACAAATGCGGCTTTGCTTAAAGCCACCTCAAGTTAATTGGGCTCCTTCACCATAAGGTGATTTGTGGAGACTGCATGGAAGCATCTTTAAATACAAATCAAAGCACTCTGCAAATGAGAAGGCATCTGTTGACCTATACATTTGCAATAAAGAGATTATATGAGAATAGGATTAGATTATTTGCCTGAAATTATACCCAAAGTTAAGAGAAAACATATATACTAATAGGAAATGCTAGGAGGCAATTCTATGGGTACTTGGGTCCAGTATTAATGAGAATAACTTCCCTGTAAAGGCTCTGTGCCAGTACAAATCACTTTTTTGCCCAATACTGAGCAACATAAAGGATGAAAAGTTTTAGTCTCTTCCTGAAAGGAGTTCAACAGATAAGGAGAAGTCTAGAAACACCTGCAGGGCCACTACGAGCTTTAACAGCCAAGGTGGTAATGACCGCTTGCCTTTACTAAGTGTTCTAAGCTGTGGTGCCTCACTCAATCACCATGACAACCCAGGAAGCAGGCGATATCATCACTTTCATTCTACAGATGAGGAAATTGAACAAGGCAAAGTGTAGCAACTTGCCCAAGGTCAGAATCAAGGTTGAAACCCAAACTAGTCAGGCTCTAAAGCCAAAAATAAGACTATAGGTGTGATTTTATTTTAAAGTGAGGGCAACACTTTAAAACCAGAGGGAAATGATACAATTAAATCGAGAGCATTAAGGGGCGCCGGGGTCGATCAGTCAATTGAGCCTCTGACTCTTGGTTTTGGCTCAGGTCACGATCTCACGGGTCCTGGAATCAAGCCTGGCAGACGGTTCCCTGCTCGGTGGGCAGCCTGTTTGAGATTCTCTTCCTCCGCCCCTCTCCCCACATGCTTGCACTCTCTTCTCTCTCTCAAATAAATAAATATTAAGAAAGAAGAAAGAAAGAAAGAAAGAAAGAAAGAAAGAAAGAAAGAAAGAAAGAAAGGGAAAGAAAGAAAGTAAGAAAGAAAGAAATAGCATTAAGACAACTGGCTCCCACTGGGAAAATAATAAAGCTATCACCCTGCCTCATGCCTTACACCAAGATACACATTTCAAAATAAACAAACAAACAAACAAACAAACAAACTGTAAAAGTGCCAAGAGATACCTATTCATATAATCTTGGGCGTCAGAACGTATTTCTAAATATTGCACCAAAGCAGAAGCACTGAAAGATAAACCTATGTAAGAATCTGCACAACAGAAAAACAACACATTTACTTGTAGTTGCCAAAACTGGGAGACAAACTAATGACCACTAATTGGAGGAAAGTTAAAAAGATGATGCTGTATTTGTACTCCAGAATACCAGGCACCCCTTAAGCTGGCTCAGATATTAACATCTAAAGGATGGTTGTGATAGAATGGGAAATTTTAAAAGGCAAGTTGCAGAATAATATGCTTTTGTTAGAGATTTCTGGCTTGCTAACATCAAACAGCAACAGAGACCAGACTTGAAAATTTCCTGAGTGGACACAACCAGTTAATCACACAAGCAAAGTTTAATTTAGTTTATTTTGCAAGATAAGAGAGGTTAACTTGACCTGGGTCACTTCTTGCTTACGCCTCTGAAAATCATAAGCAAAACTTAAATAGTTCCCCCAAACTGACAGGTGGTAACCACTCCCAATTCCTTTATGTTTAAGAAAATTCTAACACGGTAACCAATTACTGCAACGTCTGGTCCCTGCCTCCACGAGACCTAAGCTGCTTTATAACAAGGTACCTCTGAGCCTCGGTCCATGTTTTGGTTTGAGCACTCCAGGTTTGCAAACTGGCTTTTTAGTGTGTGCACAATTACCTTTTACTAACTACTACTTCAGGGATTCATTGGTTTTCCTTCTGGGTTTTTTGTTTGTTTTTTCTGAACTTTTGACAGGTTAAAAGCTACGCACAATCAACTTTACTTAAATACACACATTTGCACCACCACGGAGAGAGATATAGTTACAGCACACACACACCCCCCCCAAAAATATCCACAACGCTATTGGTTACCACTAGGAAGGAGAAAGGGAGCGTGAGAATACAGAATGTTCTCTTTTTGCTTCCTTTTTATCTACGGTATTTTACTTTTTTTTTAAAGTACACATTACTTTGGTCTTTTTTTTTCTTTTCTTACTTATTTATTTGAGAAAGAGAGCAAGCAAGAGGGGAGAGGGTCAGAGGGAGCAGACTCCTGGCTGAGCAGGGAGCCCAATGCAGGACTCGATCCCAGGACTCCGGGATCATGACCGGAGCCAAAGGCAGGAGCTTAACCGAATGAGCCACCCAGGCGCCCCTACTTTGGTCATTTTAGAGAAAACAAATTTCAATCAGAGTGTATAAAAATTAAAAGGCAAAACTGGGAAAAATTATTGCAAGAAATGCTAAAGATTTAGTATTTTTGATGTATAAGGTACTCTTATGAATTAGTAAGGTTACAATTCCAATAGAAAACAGGCAATTCATAGAAAAGAAAATGTTCAAGAAAACACAATATTTCTTTACACTGTAATCAGAGAAATGCAAATTAAAACAAGAAATCTTTTTCCCCTATAATTAGCAGAGTTTCAAAAAATTATATTAGTGTCGAGAAGAGTCTTGGAAAAAATTATTTTCATCCCTTTTCTGGAGGACAAACTAGTAATATATGTCAAAAGTTTTAATGTGATAGAGCAAATTTTCTTATAGAAATTTAGCTTGAAAAATAATTTAAGATAAATACAAGGGCTTAATCAGAAGGATGTTGAACACAGCCCTTTATAACAGCAAAACCCTTAGAAACAATGAAAATGATCAAAGATAGGGAATTGTTTATTTGTATAACAATTTTTAAAGTTGTTTCAGAGAAAAAATAAAATTATTTCAGAGAAACATAAACAAGCAAAGGAAAACAAGGAAAAGGTGATCTCAAAAGTACTTAAAAGAAAAGGGGCCTGGGGCATTTGGAACATGTGACTCTTGATCTCAGCGTAAGGAGTTCGAGCCCCATGCTGGGTGTACAGATTACTAAAAAAATAAATAAGCTTAAAAAAAAAAAAGAAAGAAAAGAAAAGAAAAAAGGCCAGGATCTTTTTGATGACCAACAGATTTTTTAGTTGAAAGTTTTACTGAGTTCATTAAGACTCCCATGCCGTGCTACGGACCAAAACAGACAAATCCTGTGAACCTTTACCCAGTTCCCCCCAGTGCCCTTCAAACTATGGAATACTGGAAAGGATAAATCCAGATTTCTCGTTTTCCCTGTACTCTTTTATGTGTGTCTCTACAATCTTATCACATGTGTGGGTTCACCCACCTGCAACCGCATTCAACATACAGACTATTTCCATCACAAGGATCCCACATGTTGTCCTTCTGTCCACCCCAACCCCAAATTCTGACATCCACTAGTCCGTTCTCCAATTTCTAGAAACTTTGTCCCTTCAAAAAGATTATGTAAATAAAACACAATATGTAAACTTTTGAAATTCTCACCCCCCCCCCCTGCATGCCGCTGATTCCCTGGGAGATTCACCCATGTTGTTGCATGTCTGGATAGTTCATTACCCTTAACTGCTGAGTGGTACTCTCTGGGACGGACGCACCACGGTTTGCTCAACCATCTTCTGATGAAGCGTATCTGGGCTGTTCAAGTTCGTCACTGTTATAAATAAACCTGCTACAAACATTCATGTTCAGGCTTTTGCCCAAAATAAGTTTCCGTTTCTCCCAGATAAACGTCTGAGAGTGCAACTGCTGGGTCGTGCGGTAACTGCCAGGGTAGTCGTATGAGAAACTGCCAAGCTGTTTTCGAGCAGCGGTGCCATGTTACGTTCCCACCAGCCATGTGTGAGTGGTCCAGCTTCCCTGCCCCTTTACCAGCATTTGGTGGTGTCGATTTTTATCCTAGCCATTTCTACAGGTATCATTAGTTTAATTTGTATTTTCCTGATGGCTAATGATGTGGAACATGTTTTCACATGTTTATCTGGATAGCCTCTTCCGAGAAATGTCTCCCCATGTCTTTTGCCCATTTTCTATTTGAATGGTTTACTTTTCTGTGGTTGAGTTCTGCCAGTTCTTTATACACTGGAGGCACTAGTCCTTTGTCAGGTAACAGATTTGCAAATATTTTCTCCTGGTGTGTACCTTGTCTTTTCATCCTCTTTATGTGGGCTTTCAGAGAACAATAGTTTTTAATTTGGATGAGGTCCAATTCATCAATTTTTTAGCTATTATATATTTCATTTCAATCATTTCCATTTGCTTTCTTTATAACTTGGATTTCTTCGCTGAGCTTTTCTTTTTATCAACATTTTATTTTTTATCTGGCAGAGAGAGAGAGAGCACAAGCAGGGGGAGCAGCAGTCAGGGGAAGAAGCAGGGATTCGATCCCAGGACCCTGGAATCATGACCTGAGCCGAAGGCAGACACTTAACTGACTGAGCCACCCAGGCGCCCCTCGCTGAGCTTGTCTATTTTTTCATCTGTTTCAAAAGAATTTGTAACTGATTGTGGAAGTGCTTTTACGGTGATTGCTTTAAAAGCCTTAGCAGTTCATTCCCATGTCTGCTTCGTCTCAGTGTTGATGTCTGTGACTTGACTCATTCAAGTTGTGATTTTCGTTTCTTGGAAGGACGAGTGATCTGGGTCCTACTTAAATCCTTTATTTTAGCATACAGCCATCCTGTCTAGGTTTAGCACACAGCTCATACTTTTATGGGCTGTGGTTCTAATGACAGGTTAATTTTCAGAGCCTTTGCTGTTTACTTTGGTCTCCTTGGTTTATCAGGTGCGGCGAAGGTTCCCATAGGCTCCCACTGGCTCCCACTGGCTCGCACTGCCTGACGGACTAGCCCAGCCTTTGTGTCTCTCAGTGGGGGGTGGATCTCAGGCCCCTTCTAAGAGTAGGCTTTCCAGGCGGGCTGCTCGTTGTAGTGCAGTTCCCCCTTTCCAGTGCCCTCAGCTGCTCCCCAGCTGCCCCAGTGAATGTAACAGGGTAGGGAGCAGGGGGAGTCTCAGGCCCATGGAGACAAAGGGGCTTCCCAGGCTAGGTCACTTATTGTGTTGGCAGAATCCCCTTGCTTGTGTCACCCGGCCACCTGGGTCTGGCTTAACAGAGGAGTGACGTCTATGGCCCAGTGGAGGAGAGTGCATCCTCCGGCCACTGATGTTTACGGGTTTTTCTACAGATTCCCTCTCGGTGGGTGCTGGGCTCTCCTGGGCATGTGGGATGACCACTTGGTCAGTCCTGGGGAGAAATGAGCCTACCTGGGCCCCTTCTTGTTCTAGGTGGCAGGCTGAAAGGCACCAACTTCTGGTCACCTTCTTCTGAAGACACCCTGCCTCTGTGTGGTTCCTTCAATCCTGGGGCCCAGAACCAATTCATCTTCTTACCATCGCTCGATATTCTTCGACTGCCTCCTACGCTTCTGTGGTTTATAGATGTATTTAGCAGGAAGTAATGGGTACGCCATCTTGTCAGATTAGAAATCCCAAAAGATTTTTAAAATCTCATCACCCTTTAATGCTACTATAATTTCATCAAATAAGGCAAATTTAAATCCTTTCGTCTTATCTTTGCAGAAAAGCACAACTTTTTCTTGGCAAAGGCACAAAGAAAAATCAGACATCATGTTTTATGTTTGTGTTCTAGCCTGCTATCCATCAAACAGGATGAATGAAAAGGTGTCCTCAAATTGTACAACGTCCGTACAGGAACCAGACATAACATCGGTGGCCTTAAGACAAGTTAGCGCTTCAGATTTCAACGGAGTAAAATAATCTCTAATAACTTGGAGGTTTTATTCCTAGTAGGCACAAAAACTCTGCAAAGGGGACGCCTGGGTGGCTCAGTTGGTTAAGCGTCTGCCTTCAGCTCAGGTCATGATCCCTGGGTCCTGGGATCGAGTAACTCATGGGGCTCCTTGCTCAGCAGGGAATCTGCTCCTCCCTCTGCCTGCCGCTCCCCCTTCTTCTGCTCATGCTCGCTCTCTTTCTCTCTCTGACAAATAAATAAAATCTTAAAAAAAAGAAAAAAAACTGCAGAGAATGAACTATAAAGGCTTAACACATCTGGTACACTCAAATTCTTGTTCCTGGTAAGGCTCAGGAATATGCAAAAAGTAGTCACTAGAGGGCAGCAGACTCAAACACTGCCCCATAGCAAGCAATTGCCAGGCACCATCTCCGGGTTCTAGACCCAGAGCCGCTGCTTAGGTTTTACTGGCTTAACACATGGAATATTATTTTGACCCATTCTCCCTCAAACTCGACTTCTAAAATGGCACTGGCCCATGGGTAACTGCCTCATCTTTTTACTTATACCATCCCCAACATACTCTAATATTTTCCAGAAGTTCTCCATAGCAGAAAATTCTGGATCTATTGACTAAGTATATTGTGAAGAAATGGGGCTAAATCTCTTGGCTTGTTTACTTGTTTTTAGAATTTATTAAAATTTTCCACTCAATTGCCTTATACGATGATAATTTTCTTTCTTGCCTAGAAGAGCGTGCGGATCTGGATCTTGGGGTCATGTGTTCAAGCCCCATGTTGGGTGTCGAGACTACTTAAATAAATAAACTTAAAAAAAAAAGAAAATAGTTTTAAAAATCAGTCTTTAGAGGGTGCTTTGCAAGGGAACTTGGCATGAAGTTGTAACAAACTAGCAGCTGGAGTTGCCACTGTTCTGTCTGCAGCTTCCTGATGTTCCCATGGCAAAAAAAAACCACAAAAAAACAAAAACCCAGCTCCAAGCCATCTCCAAGTTCAAAGGATTCAGCAAACAATGGCAAAGCAGAGCCACCAGAAATGGACACCTGATTTCCGGACACCTGATTTCCATGACGAATACAGCAGTGCTGTATCAGCCAGTGGAGCCACTTTCTGTGTTGCTGGGTACAGCAACACAAACTGGAATACAGTGGAATAGGACGGAACCTGTCGCCCATTGGCAGAGTCGCCCCAAAGGAATGGCGAGATCAGTAATTATCCCAGCTGGTGTAATACTGAATTGTTTCAAAACGAACTCATAATTAATGCCAAGTAAAAGCACTGTGCCCCCATTAAAACACGGTGTGAATGAAGAAATAAAGTACATATGAAACCTTCAAACAAATTAAAATAAAATAAATAAATACAGAGATAGCCTTTAAAGCCATAGTCTCATGCACTATAATCAGAGAAATAGTTGCTGGAAAAATAAATTAAGAAAACAATTCTGCTTGGAACATACTTTCTTCACCGTAGAGAAATGGAGTGGTAATTTTCTGCTCTCAGAAGCATTCTATCTCCTCAGAGATGTTCATTTCTCTGCTGTATTCTCATCAAGAGAAAAAGCTGAGGGCTTTCGAGAGGCCAGGATGGGCTAGTCTGAGGACTTTCCAAACGAGAGTTAAGCAAATCTGCAGGGATTAGGTCAGAGTATATACTACTTAATTTAGAAGCTTTCTCATCCTAGAGTACACATAAGATTACCCACAACTCCAAAGCTCTAATCTGGTGATCAAGGGACTATAATATTTTATATCTATTTTCATACCTTATCAAATTCCACTTACATATGCTCTCCATTGACTCATTCAACCAGCCTTTACCGAGCACTTTCTATGTGCCAGGCACTATATACCCTTACTCGCTGCTCACACGTCAGGGTCTACGTTTAAAAGGCAACGACAGGCACTGTGTGATGAGACCGGCGGAGAATAAAATGTGAATCCTGAAGGCAAGCATAGGCGACCCAGGAATGGATAAACACTTAGCCTTAAAGTACATTCCAGTAAGCTGGGGTTTTGTCACTTCAAGCACATTAGCAAAACCCAGCTCTACAAACACCTCCAGGGAGCCTGGAGGTAATAAAGGGCAGTCACTCAGCAACCAGCATGATTTATCATTTCAAAGGGCAGAGAGCCACGTTTAAGAATAGTTCCTGGGCCAGATGAGAAAATTTCTTCTGGACAGAAAAGTTATCAAGGGTTGTATTCATTCCAGCAAACAGAGTGAGAAGACTCGTTTTCTTCCCTTGGTTTTTAAAGATTTTATTTATTTATTTGAGAGAGAGTGTGAGCTCAAGCAGGGGGAGAAGCAGAGGAAGAGGGAGAAGCAGGCCCCTCTTAGAGCAGGGAACCCGATGTGGGCTTGATCCCAGCACCCTGGGATCGTGACCTGAGCCGAAGGCAGACGTTTAACCAACGGGGCCACCCAGAAGCCCCTCTTCCCTTGGTTTTAACATAAGAAGTTGGACCTACCTGGTGTTGGGAAATTTAACTTAGAAGGCAATGCCTTCTCTCCAATTAGTCTGCAGGTTAGAGCTTCTTCAACAATGGGAAGACAAGAGATTGAAAGGCAAGCTCAGGCAGCAGTGGACAGGACGCTGGTCAAAATGAACCAGAGTCCTGGTCACCTCTGGGACGGTGCTGATACTAAAGACATATTCAGGGTTAGCACGGTCAGCAGAATGAAGCTAGCAGAGACCGGAGGAGAAACACTTAGAAGAGAAATATTTAAGACTTACTACTTAGTACTTACTCATACCTGAATGTTTGCATTTCTTTAAAGTTCTGCCTTTGAAGTCAGCCTGACCCAGATTTGAGTCTCGGCTGTCCACTATTCTTTGGGTAACATATCAACTTGTCACCTCTATAAGACTATTTCCTCCTGGGTAACATGGAGATCACAATGGCGGATGTAAGACTCAGAAGGCACGGTGCATCGAACATGCATAGTACGGTGCCTGGAATGTATGTGTACGATAAACACTATATAATCTCTCCTCAACTGCATATAGTCTCCTCTGTCCTACAAATACCTAACATTAACCATACTCATGACGGTTTACATTTGATTACTTCAATCAACTTGTCCTCTCGTATTTTAAGAAGACGCAGGGCGCCTGGGTGGCTCAGTTGGTTAAGCGTCTGCCATCGGTTCAGGTCAGGATCCCAGAGTCCTGGGATCAGTTCAGTAGGGAGTCAGCTTCTCCCTCCCCCTCTGCCGCTCTCCCCCTAGCTCATGCTCTCTCTCTCTCTCTCTCTCTCTCTCTCAAATAAATAAAACCTTTAAACAAAAATAAGAAGACACAGCTGAGTGACACGTCATGAGTGAACGCTCACTTGCAGAAGCCTTGAGGAGACAGAGCCATCGGGTCAGACCCTGTGCACTTGAACTTCAGAGACAAATGCCTGTAGGTGTGGCTCTCGACAGGAATACAGCCTGTCTTTCAAACCCACTGGGATTTCTTCTTAAAACTGTAAGTGCGGGCAAAGTACAGGGAAGTAAACAGGCCTCTTCTCCCATAGCAGGTAGATCTTTGAAACTCAAAAGAGAGAAGCAATGAAGAGATGTCGCAGATGCCAAAGAGCATTCTTGAGCCTTTGAAAAGAATTCTCCTCTTAAACTGTGTATTTCTAATGACTAATGTTATCTACAATTTAGCAGTCTAAAATAGAGAACAATATTCTTCTATTTTTAGAAAAGGGGTGGAAAAATCACAGTTAGAAATAATCTATATAGAGGGTCACCGAGGAAATAGAGGAGTTGCCAGGTTGCTCTGGGACCTCGGGTGGTCTGCCTCATTATCCTGGGGCTCGACTGCCCCTGGCAGAAAAATGACACATCTGGGTGAACTTGGGGGTTTTCAAACTCTTTTGGGCCCTGACATCCTTTCTTCCAATGACTGCTCATCTGGAAGCCTATGACACAAGTGAGTTGACATGGGGAGCAAGAGTGGAGAGGCCAGGGCCCCCATAAGTTTGATCCGGACCTTACAGTTTCTGAAGGGCCGGAGCACAATTGGAACACCGCTGGCCCAGAAGCTGCAATAACATTCTCGGACTCTGTGGGCCTTACTCATCGGCCCTTAAGGTTCATCCCTCACCACTCGGGCCACACAATCAGGACACACTGCTGCCTTCCAACAGCAGCAAGAGAGGAGTTCAAACTCCTGCTCTGGATCTGAAAATGAAGTCTACGGGGCTGAACCTCTAGGCCTCAACTTAGGGAATCCTGCCGTGCTGGACACTCAACTTTCCCAAATACAACCCATCAGCTGGACTACGGCATAGTAAGCACCAGGTTTTGTTCTACGATTTCTCAGAGAATCCATTCATCAACCTCCTTCTTTCCCTTCCTCCATCTTGGGTCCGGTTTAGAGGGCGCTGGGTCAGTAGCTGCTAGGTCGGGGATCGTTTAATGACTATAAGGAAAATGTCTTTAACATCATTTGCGTGTCTAAAATATATCGTGACTCCTATATAAAATGACAACACCACATTCAGAATTTTATAATTATTATATAAATTCTATTTTGAGATTTTAGATTTAAGAGCTTAAAATTTCTTATGGAAATAAAATTTTCCAGAATTACAAATAGGTATCATATGACTCATAGAAAGGAAAAAAGATACAGTTATCTACTCTTTTTTTTTTAAACATTTTATTGATTTATTTGTCAGAGAAAGAGAGCAAAAGAGCACAAGCAGGGGGAGTGGCAGGCAGAGGGAGAAGCAGGCTTCCCACTGAGCAAGGAGCCCGATGCAAGACTGGATCCCAGGACCCTGGGATCATGACCTGAGCCGAAGGCAGACACTTAACCAACTGAGCCACCCAGGCGTCCCTTATAATTCTCTACTCTTAAATAGCAGGTGCTTGGGTGGCTCAGTCGTTAAGCGTCTGCCTTCGGCTCAGGTCATGATCCCAGGGTCCTGGGATTGAGCCCCACATCGGGCTTCCTGCTCAGCGGGAAGCCTGCTTCTCCCTCTCCCACTCCCCCTGCTTGTGTTTCCTCTCTTGCTGTCTTTCTGTCAAATAAATAAATAAAAATCTTTTAAAAAAAAAAATCAAATTCCTTGGATGAAATGCCTAAATATACAGGTTACAAAATGGCCTTTGAAGATTGGGACATTGACAGATTCCAAAAGAAAAATAAGGGGACGTTAAACCGCTATTTAACTCTAAACGCAGAGCCAGGGCTGTCAGGTAGGTTTTTTAATCATCAAAGACTTATTATGTTTCACATTCAATTTGCTGTACACATTCAGCCAATTTCTCAACAGATGCTCTTAGAAGTTAAAGTTTGAGGAAAGGGCTCAAAAAGAAAGATTTCCCATTCTCTATACTGCAACGTGTAAGCCAAGACTTCAGAGGAGCTCTTTGTCCCGACGAGAATGCATCTGGGGTGCTCTCCAGAGCAAAGGCTGCAGAGGACCCTGAAGAGATCAGCAACAGGAACTGCACTGACTTTCACAAGCCACAGAGTAGTACACACAGGACTTCACCTCCAGGAAACCTTGGTGACTTTGCTTTTGAGGGGCTTATCCAAGACCAATGACCCCCCTTCCCTGGCACTTCCTTCTGCCTACTCTATGCTTTTCTCAAGTCCAGTAACCAAAGAGAAAGGGAACAAGTATCTAAGAGGCAGGGCACCCAAGGCCATCGATAAATGTGTACTGGAGATGAATGACGGACTCGATTCAGCAATCTCTGGAGTGGCCCGGAGTTGACCGGGGAGAAAGGAGCACATTTCAAGGGCTGGAACAATGCAGCGGAGGCATTATGGCCTGACTGTGCATAAAAACCAGCCTGACAGGACTGGCAGGCCTGTGTTAATGAGTAGTTAGACACCCACCGGCAGGGATCTGTATCATGCAGCTGGTGTGCACCTGTACGTTGCCTGGAGCCTTGCCAGTTATTACAACATCGCAATCCTGCTGAATCGGTCGTTAAAGATTTTGAACCAACGCCCCGGACATGAGAGGACACACAGCCCTGAAAATGAGGCACAGGAGTCTGACTGGAGTTGGAAGGAAAGTGAAGGTGTACAATGACATCTCCAAGGGACTTAAATTGAAGAATGTGACAGAAATGCAGTTTCAGGAAGACCTTTTGGGCAAGCGTGGTCTGCAGCCGGATCTCACCAGGAAAGGCAGAGGGAGAGAGTTTCGTACTCCTGCACCTGGCTTAGGTGACAAGTGGTTTGTTCTATCGTCACTTCATAAGGAGTAGCTAGACAACCCTTGCTCAAGACACTGATTCAAGACAGACGAGCTGTGTTTATGTGGACAGACACAGCCCAGTCTTGCCTGCCCGTCTTTGGGTATCCAGACTGAAATGACCAAGGCTTTCAGGTTTTTCTGACTAATACTCTCAGATTCTTATCAACTCATTAGTTTCCTAGAAAGTGCTCTTAAGTCTCATGTCCCTTGCTACTAATATCCTCCTCCAGGGCATGGACAGTGATATGGCAGTCGGGCATACAAGATAAGGGCAGAGAAGTATCCATTAGGGGGGCGCCTGGGTGGCTCGCTAGGATAAGCACCTGACTCTTGATTTCAGCTCAGGTCATGATCTCAGGGTGGTGAGATTGAGCCCCTTGCTGGGCTCCGTGCTCAGCGGGGAGTCTGTTTAAGATTCTCTCCCTCTGCCCCTCCCTCCACTCACTGTGCACGCACGCGGGAAAAAAGTATCCATTAGATTTAGCTCCGGGGGGAACCAGCGGCATCTGAGCAAGGGCAGGCTCAGTCTAGTGAGTAGTGGGGGTAGAGGACATGTGCCCAGGAATGAGGAACAATTGTAAGAAGAAGTAGAATGGAATACAGGCAATCCCTTCAAAAAGCCTCTCTGGCAAGAGCAGGGGAGCTGCATGGTGAAATGGGGGATCCTTTACAAAAGTGAGGCTTCAGCTCGGGTCCACAGCCTACAACCTGGCTTTCCCAGTGGTCCCTGCCATCTCCTAAAACTGAGGCCACTCGTCCCTTGCGTGCTATTCTTCCGGAGGTTACAACCGTGATGCTGACTCGAACCTTGAAGTCGGTGCCTTGCCACTCCCCCCTGATAAGCCACCTGTGCACTGCCTGCCACCTGCCAGGGTTTCTGGGTACTCGCTGCATCACCCCTTGCAGGGCTGTGCTCTGCTACCAGTGGGCTATTCTGTACCACCATTGTGGCCTCCACCCCTTTGCTAACTGTGCATCTGAATTTGGACTCCAGGTTTTGACAACAGGGTTAATTTGACTGAATTTTTTTTCGATTTATTTATTTATTTTTGAGAGAGAGAGAACGAGCATGAGCAGGAGGAGGGGCAGAGGGAGAAGCAGACTCCCCACTGAGCAGGGAGCCTGACATGAGACTGGATCCCAGGACCCTGGGATCATAACCTGAGCCGAGGGAGACGCTTAACCAACTGAGCCACCCAGGCACCCATGACTGAATCTTAAGGGTCAGCTCCTAGCTCCCACTTAACCCAGCAGCTAGAGAAGCCGATCCTAGCTTCACCCTCTGACCTCTATTCCACTGTAACCAGCCTACCATACTCCACCAGTTCTTGAGACAGTCAACCATATGGTGAGCCAAGCACAAGCTTCGTAAGTGTAGCCAACAGTGAGCGAATACTAGGGTGGGTACAGCCCCATGGTGACTGTCAGCTGGAAACCTTTGACTGTATTCACCAATCTCTAGAAGACCAACTTCCTAACAACACACAGCAGCAAAAACCAAGAATGCAAGTTGGCTCGAGAGTGGGATATGTTAAGAATCGAAATAGAACAGTAGCCATCAGAGCACCAACAGAGACCAATGTAAAGGCAGGCTGTGTCCGTGAGCAAACAACAGATCAGAGTTATCAGTTATCTGCTGGAGGGCCGTGGGGGAGGGCACCTGTAAGTACAACCACCCATGCACACAGCGAAGGGAAGAAAAGTGGATCCTACTTAGAAAATCAAACCTCAAGGACAGTTGGACAGCTGGACAGTTGGACAGCTGGACGGCTTTGAGAAACGGGAGGTGGAAGATGACCAGCCCAGAGCAAATCAGGCTGGGCAGTTAGGACAGCAACTTCCCCTAGAGTTTAGGACCGCATTTTAGGAACATCAGAAAGATAGAGCCTCCAAATCTAAATCTCTCTTCTACCTGTCCTTACTTCCTGAAATCACACCATTCTTTCAGGGCTACGTCCTCTTAAACAAAGGCCTTCCTGGAAAAGCCAACACTTGAAGCTACGGTTAGTCATTTGTCTTTCAGTTGAAGTTTCAGATTGCTTTTTGGGAGGCTTTGCTGGGTGACATGTGTAGGCCCCAGGCACCCGGGGATGGGGCGGAGGCCCAACCAGGGAGGAGAAATGAGAGCTGGGACCCTGAAGGGCACAGGCCCAGAGTGACTCACCTGGGCGTGGGGTGCACGTTACAAGCCTCTTGTGTTCGATCTTGACAGAAATGTCAGAGGATTTATACCACCGCACATGAGCTGATAACTTCCTTTGCGCACACTGATGGCCGACCGTTTGGCCACGTCTCCATCAGTTACACAATTTGACTTTTCTTCTGGGAGCCAGAGGCAGTCTGACAATCTCCTCCAACGCTGACTGTGCTACGGGGCTACATTCAGGCTTCACCTGATTCAGTGCCACCTATGACTCCCACTCCTTATACATGGAACGTTCTAAAGTCACTCATAATCAGCCCTAAGCTACATGTGTGGGAAGTAGAGAGGTGAACAGAGAGGTTTTATGTTGGGATCAAGTTCGGCCCCAAATCCATACAGGTATATCTCCCAATGAAATAATAATAGCAGTTAATATTTACTCATTCCTTCCTCATACAAGTATTTATTGAGTACCTGTTATCCTGGAGTTCATATTCCAGTGAGGGGAGACAAAGAAATTAACAGTCCTACCCAGGGTGCCCAATGGCCCTCGTGCTGTGGAGAAGAATAAAGCCGGGGAAGGGGGTGACAGAAGAGCCTCTGAAGGAGGTGGGGGGCTGGCTCTTAGACGCAGGAGGCAAGGGTGGGCCTCCGGAAAGGGCGAGCGCACGCTTGGTGTGGCGGAGGCCCAGCCCAGGCAGGGCAAGGAGACAGGTAGGAGGTGAGGTTAGAGAGGAGGCAGGCCCAGGGCTCAGAGGGCATGGGCGCCAGCTAAGGACTTTGGCTTTTGCTCTGAGACAGAAGAGAAGCCATGGGAGCTTTGCACCAAGGACTAATATGATCTGATTTGTATTTTATTTTATTTATTTTTTTATTTATTTTTTAAAGATTTTATTTATTTACTTGACAGAGAGAGACAGCCAGCAAGAGAGAACACAAGCAGGGGGAGTGGGAGAGGAAGAAGCAGGCTCATACCGGAGGAGCCTGATGTGGGGCTCGATCCCATAACGCGGGGATCACGCTCTGAGCCGAAGGCAGACGCTTAACAACTGCGCCACCCAGGCGCCCCTGATTTGTATTTTAAAGAGGATCTTCTGGTGGCTCTGTTGAGAAGAAATGGTGGGAGGACAGGACAGGTATGGAGAGAGGTGGTTAGGAGACTCAACGATAATCCAGAAGACAGACAAGAGTGGCTCACGCCAGGGTAGTGGCCGTGGAGATGGCAAAACTGTTTAGATTCTAGATTTATTCGGTGGAGCTGACAGTAAGGGACCGGATGTCAGAGAGGTTGACAAGGACTTCTAGGTTTGGGCCTAAGTGAACAGATGATAAAAGTGCTTTTCTGAGATGAGAAAGCCTCACAGAACATGAGGGGGAAGGAACTGGGGAGGAGGGAGAGGAATTAGCAATCTGGTTTAGGATACACCAAATTTAAGAAGTCTGACAGAAGTCCAAGTGATGATGTCAAATATACAGAGCTCGGAGCTATTAGGAAATGTCCCCCAAGTCCCATAGCCAGTAAGCGGCAGAGCTTTGAGTCCAGGTCCGTGGACCTCCAGGTCTGGACCAGGCATGAATTGGGGAAGACAAGGGCTTTGCAACCGGGGATGGTCACTAATTATGTCAAGGAATCATCATTAAGCTTAAATAATGGACTTTTTGGCAATTCAGCCAGGGAAACTTGTAGAAAAGTTGTTCCCCAAATGCAGAATATACTTCATACAAGGAATACTAAAGTCCCTGTTACCTATAACATATAACAGGCTCCCACAGCTACTTTCTGAAGTTTTAAAAGAACAAAACAAAAAACAATTCCACCCTCTCCCTGTCGAGCCTCTGAATGCAGCTGGACGGAGATTAGAAAGGGACTCAGACAAAAAAGGCCTCCAGGAAACAGCCCCGTGTGGCGGTTACACTAGGGAGCTTGTCCTTTGAAGTCTCGCCCCACAGTTGCGCTTAGATGTTTTCTACCCCAGACAATGGATCATTCCTCAGAGAGGTGCCACTGGAAGGGAGAGAAACAAACGAACACATACCCATATGTAGCCCGTGTGTGTGTGTGTGTGTGTGTGTGTGTGTGTGTGTGTGTGTGTGTGAATGTTAGCTTGTTTTAAACTCTGCTTCTCACCTGAATCCACATCAGAAGAGCCAGGAAGAGAAAGGGCTTCCACAGAACTAAAAGCCTCGCTGTCGGCCTCCTGGTGGGGTCTCTGCAGCACGTAATCTCTTATGTCATCAACTGGCGGCAAGTCCAAAGCACTGCTCTCCTCTGACTGGCTGCCTGGAGTGGCTCCCTGGGTCGCCATGTCCTGCCACGGAAAAAAACAATTCAACACAAAAGGCTTCAGAAGCGGGGCTTCCATTTCAGCCACAGCTGGAAGGGCCAAAGTCCCAGAGCACTTTACCTGCCCGTTAGTAACGGTCTTCCTCGGCCTTACTTCAGACCCAGTACTTGTTTACCATGTTTCTTCATCAGGAGAAACAAATATTCTCAGCACAGAGAGAAACCACTAATAATTTCAGCTGGAGGGGCGCCTGGGTGGCCTAGTCGGTTAAGCGGCCGACTCTTGGTTTCAGCTCTGGGGGTGATCTCAGGGTCAGGGAGGGGGTCATCGAGCCCCACGTCAGGCTCCACGTTCAGTGTGGAGCCTGCTAGAGATTCTCTCTCCTTCACCCTCTGCCCCTTCTGCTCATGCTCTTTCTCTCTCTCTCTAAAATAAATAAGTAAATCTTTAAAAAAATAATAATGATTTCAGCTGGAGAATAAGCTGCATGTCTGATAAGGATGAAACACTGGGTAGCACTATAATCCAAGGACTACAAGACCATTTAATGAGACGAGAAACTGTTCATGATACATTATGTGGATAAAAGATTTCTAAACAATAGGTAGGATTTGATCCAGATTTTATAAAATACAATATCATGTGTGGGGTGTCGGCGTGTGTGTGTGTCTGTGTGTGTGTGTGTGTACAAGTGAGAAATCTACAGATCTATAGCTTTAAAAAGCATCTGGAAGGGTATATTCCAAATTAACTTCAATGGTAATTAATTCAGTGGTTTAATTTCTGAAGAGTGAGATTATAGGTGATTTGTATTACCTGCGGCCTACCCGAACACGCATCCAGTCAATGATTTCACAGGCCACACCCTCGGCAGACAAAGGTGAGTGTAACAGACCCTTCCCTCAAGTTGCTCCAAACACAGAGACCTATCCTGTAAACCCAAGGACAAGACAGAGGAGAACCCAGAAAGGCACAGCAAGCTTTCTGGATGAGGTCATCGCCACGCAAGGGGCAGGCCAGACCATGGCGGGTGGACCGCGTAGCACCAGTAGGACCAGCTTGGGCAACTACCAGCATGGGGCGTCGGGAGTTTAAAGTGAGAGTCGAAGAAGAGTCACGCATGGGTAAGTGGGGAGGGACCAGCCCTGTGGTTTCAGCGGGATGACCGTGGGGCTCTGTCCTGTTCCCAAGCCAGCTATGGAAGGACAGCAAGGCCCAGCCACTGTCAGCAACATGGAAACACAAACTCTCCAGCTGAGCTCTACAGACCACACAGGCGGCTTATTGGCTTCATCATTTGGACATTCCTCGTTAAAAATTAGGTGATCCTGGGGCGCCTGGGTAGCGCAGTCATTAAGCATCTGCCTTCGGCTCAGGGCGTGATCCCGGCGTTATGGCATCGAGTCCCACATCGGGCTCCTCCGCTGGGAGCCTGCTTCTTCCTCTCCCACTCCCCTGCTGTGTTCCCTCTCTCGCTGGCTATCTCTCTGTCAAATAAATAAATAAAATCTTAAAAAAATAAATAAATAGGGGCGCCTGGGTGGCACAGCAGTTAAGCGTCTGCCTTCGGCTCAGGGCGTGATCCCGGCGTTCTGGGATCGAGCCCCACATCAGGCTCTTCCGCTATGAGCCTGCTTCTTCCTCTCCCACTCCCGCTGCTTGTGTTCCCTCTCTCGCTGGCTGTCTCTATCTCTGTCAAATAAATAAATAAAATCTTTTAAAAAAATAAAAAAATAAATAAATAATAAAAAATTAAAAAAATTTGGTGATCCTAAAAAAATAAAATAAGGGCACCTGGGTGGCTCAGTCAGCGAAGCATCTGCCTTTAGCTCAGGTCATGATCCCAAGGTCCTGGGATTGAGTCCTGCGTTGGGCTCTCCCTCTGGCCCTCCCCTGACGCTCGTGCCAGCGTGCTCTTGCTCTCTCTCGCAAATATAAATAAAATCTCTAAAAAAAAAAAAAAAAACTTAAAAAATGAAATAAAATAAGGTGTCCTCCCTCTGCAACTCTCTGCCTCATAAATTTCATAAATCGTCGTCATCAGTAAATCATATGATAGCCACCACCATGCATCGTGACTGCCACGGGCTGCCAAGAGCCATGCAGAAGAGCTACACGGTCAGACCTGCAGACCGGGCAGCGGGATGGGAGATGCATCTGCAGGGCTTCAGCCCAGCGGCAGGCAATCTCAGAAGCAATAGGGATTCCTTCACCTGCCCTGGTCCTGGTGAGAGAGGAGGAGCGTGTGACCAAGGGCAGGGCAATCAAGAGCAGGGGAGAGATTAAGTAACATATTTAGGAACTAAAATGAGAGTAGAACTTAATAACTGAATGGATAACGAGGTTAAAGAGAAACTGAGAGTCAACAAGGAGCAGCGGCTTCTATGACGGGATGGTTTTATGGACTGAGTTAGAGAAGATTAGAGGAGGAACAGTTTCAGGAGGAGGCAGTATTCCAAATTATGGAATACGGTGCCGCTGTTAAAATGACAGTTGGAACTTGAAAGATCTCAAAGACATATGCTTGAATGAAACAAGCAATTTCAGAATAAGTTTATAGTAAGAGCAGATCGCATTTATCCAGTGTGTGTTGGACGCCAAGCCTTGTGCTAAGAGCTGTATCTACAACAGCCCTATGAAGCAGGTAATCCTGCTACTACCGTCGTTTACAGTCAGAGAGTCAGACACAGAGAGAAGCAGAGCAACTTGCCCAAAAAAACTCATCTAGAAAGTACCACGCTAGGATGCACCCAGCTCCAAGACCTCCCAGCCTCCTGCGTCTGCACAGCCCAAAGAACCACCTGATCAGACAAAGATAGGGGTGTATAAAAACAAATCAACAGAGAGAGGCCTGGCAGGATTCTTCTTGTTTGAGGACACCCGGTCACATGCTGTTGTGGACATTCGCTCAGGCAGAAAGCGAGCCAAGATAGCAGCTGATTGCTTCTGAAAGAAGCAGAGGGATCAAGGTTCTGAAAGAAGCAAGAACATCCTGTCTTTTCACATGTTATATTAGCCAACCAAGCCAGAAGTTTCAGCAAACACCTCTACCACAGGCATCTGTGTCTCCTCCTTCTCCCCTCATGTTACCCAACACTGCTCCAGAAGCTCCTGGAAGGGAAAAAAACAGGTCAGTGAAGGACAGGGGTCGATCCTGCCTGCCTGAAAAGGAGCCTTGAAATCACCCAACAAGCAAGAGTGTCATCAGTGGTACAAATGAAAGGAATCCTTCTTGAAAACAAACAGCACGTTGATGTGACATCTATCTTTTCTTTTAGAATCGCTCGTATTAAATGTCAAATGCATTACCAAAAAAAGAAAGAAAAAAGAAGCCCACTGAAAGACAGAATCCTGTTTCTTACAAAGTCAGAACCTGTGACTACAAAACATCTGGAGCTCTGAGTGCACAGGAGGAAGCAAGTACGAGGACAGCTGAGACCCTTTCTACCGTCTGCAACCACAGTAGAATGCAGTGATTATCTTTTTTTTTAAGATTTTATTTATTTATTTGAGAGAGAGAGAGAGCACACACACCAGCAGGGGGAGCAGCAGAGGGAGAGGGAGAAGCAGACTCCCTGCTGAGCAAGGAGCCTGATGTGGGGCTCGATCCCATGACCCGGAGATCATCACCTGAGCTGAAGGCAGACGCTTAACCGACTGAGCCACTCAGGCACTTCGCAATGATTATCTTTGCCCTAAAACTTTTAATAGGTGGTTCCACTTCCTTCTCCAGAAGAGCTTATTCTCCTCTCTTAAAAGTACTTTAGTTACACAATTTGAGCATTCTTTCCCAATACTGGAGTCTCTCCATACATTAAAACCTGCTTGCTGAGCAAAGACAGCCATCTTCCATGACTACGGATTCTTAACAGACCTATGAATCCAAGTCAGCCAGGGTCCCCGTACAAAAAGCTGTTTAACGTCATTTCTTTTTTCAGTCAAGGCTTTTCCCTCCCAACATTTTACATGAAAATTTTTCAAACGTGAAGAAAAGTGGAAAGAATTATCCAATGACTATCTCTATAGCTACCGTCTAGAGTTCACAATCAACATTTTTCTGTGATTTTCCTTATCACAAAACTGTCCATCTATCCAACTCTCCATGCATCTGTCAGTTCATCTTTGTATTACATTATTTCCATTTAAATGTAACAAGAGCTTCTGAGTTAGGGTATGATCTGATCAATTTGCATTTCCACACGCTCACGCTGTTAGCAAAGTGAAGCATGAGTCCGAGGAGGGTAAGAGGGAAGCAGGGAACACAGCTGGGAAGCTTTGAAGAAAGGTCCAGAGATGCACAGGGTCTCTGGAGTGAGAGATTTGGGTTTGAACCCCTGCTGTCACTTTTTAGCTGTGTCACCGTGGGCAGGTCATCTGTTTCCTCATCTGTAACAATGGCCTGGGGCGCCTGGGTGGCTCAGTCGGTTAAATGTCTGACTCCTGATTTCAGCTCAGATCATGATCTCAGGGTCATGAGATCCAGCCTTGTGTTGGGCTCTGTGCCGGGTGCGGAGCCTGCTTAAGATTCTCTCTCTTGCTCTCCTCTGCCCCCACCGACTCACACACACCCATGTGCTCTCTCTCTCCAAAGAAAGAAATGAAAGAAAGAAAGAAAGAAAGAAAGAAAGAAAGCCATTTTTAGAAAATGGCTTGATGACCATGCTTACCTCACAGGGCTGTCATAGGAATTATATGAAATGAATGCACGTAAAATACTCAGTATAGAATGCATGCTCAATAACATCTAGCTCCAATAAGTGAAATAGTAATAATCAAAAAACAATTTACAGGCTCTTACCTTCCCAGCCTATCTCTCATCCATTTATCCTTCTACTTCCCATTCAGTAGCCATTTTACTTCTTTCATCCTTTTCCAGTGTATTCTATGGTCCATTATCTTCCCTTCCCTAACCATTCTGTCCTTTTATCACACTCCTTTGGCAAAACTCCAGCCTAGATGAACTCAACTTATCTATCCACTCTCCAGTGCTAGACGTGAGTCACCGAATAGGACAAGCTGGCTCACGCTAAATGAATGAGCAGCAGCCTGAAATGGGCTGTCTGGCCATATGAATCTTGAGATGTTTATCTCATAACTCCCTCTTCCCCTCTCCTTGACTCTCGTGTTTTCTCCAATCTTCTTCAACTCAGCCCTTCCCATCTCTCACACACCTCCCTGCTCTTTTCAGTAGATCTGCTCACTCCCTAATTGACAAAGGAAACAGAATCCAGCAGAGAGGACCTTCCTCCACTCCCCTATTCAACAGAACAAAGATTCCCACATCTGCCCACTACTTCACCTCTCTTCACAACAGAGAGCCATCCCTCCGGTGGCGAAGTCCAAACCCTCCACCTGCGCCTTAAATCCCACTCTCCGGACCCTTCAACCAGCCTTCAGTGACGATAATCCCTTCTCTCACTTCCGTTCCACTGGACCTTCACTTGGACAGTTCAACATGCCCAAATTGTTCCCATTTTCAACAAAACCTAATATGTAAGAGAATGTCCTTGTTCTTTGGAAATGCCACTCAAACACTCATTGGTAGGGGACATACTGTGTGCAGCATACTCTCAAATAGTTCTAAGTGTGTGTGTGTGTGTGTGTGTGTGAGAGACAGAGAGAGAGACAGAGACAGAGAATGATAAAGTAAATGGATGGGGCAAGTGTGGACAACTGGCAAATCTAGAAAATGTTGTTTGGGAGTTCTTTGTACTAGTCTTGCAATTTTTTGAAGGCATAAAATCATATCAACATTATGATGGGAATGCAAGCTGGTACAGCCACTCTGGAAAACAGTATGGGGGTTCCTCAAAAAGTTAAAAATAGAGCTACCCTATGACCCAGCAATTATACACACCTTCCTGCCTTAGGGATTTACCCCAAAGATACAAATGTAGTGATCCAAAGGGGCAGCTGCACCCCTATGTTCATAGGAGCAATGTCTACAATAGCCAAAGTATGGAAAGAGCCCAGATGTCCATCGACAGATAAATGGATAAAGAAGATGTGAGATACACACACACACACACACACACACAATGGAATACTACTCAGCCATCAAGGGAATGAAATCTTACCATTTGCAACGACATGGATGGAACTAGAGGGTAGGATGCTAATTGAAATAAGTCAATCAGAGAGAGACGATTATCATATGATCTCATTCATATGTGGAATTTAAGAAACAAAACAGGATCACAGGGGAAGGGAGGGAAAAATAAAACAAGAAATCAGAGAGGGAGACAAACCATAAGAGACTCTTAATCATAGGAAACAAACTGAGGGTTG
This sequence comes from Ursus americanus, assembly GCF_024610735.1. NCBI lineage: Eukaryota > Metazoa > Chordata > Mammalia > Carnivora > Ursidae > Ursus > Ursus americanus. The sequence goes on along the minus strand of NC_142148.1, from coordinate 30,716,786 downwards.
CTGGGGGGGGGGGGTAACTGGGTGATGGACACTGGGGAGGGCAAGTGATTAATGAGCACTGGGTGTTGTATAAGACTGATGCATCACTGAACTCTACCTCTGAAACAATAATACACTGTATGTTAATTAACAGAATTTAAATAAAAAATAAATATACACATTATTTTTAAAAAATCATATCAACATTAAAAGTTGTCAAGAAAGAGAGAAAAGTGAAAAGGAAACCTTTGACACCTGCTCTCCCCACAGCCAGTCTCCTCTCCTTTCCACAAACTTCTCAAGAGTCTGAACTGGCTCATTTCCACATCTCCACCAACTCAATCACTCCAGCATATAACTTCTAGAAACTCTGCCATCCTTTGTTTGCTTTTCAGGGAGCCACTCTCCTGACTGTCCTCCCATCTCTTTGCCTTTGTTCCTTCCTGCCTGCTCTGTGGCTCATCTTCCATCCCCAACTGGACTTCCTCCATGTTTAGCCCAAGGCTCTCTCTACTTTCCTCCTCTGAGACATTAATCACCACCTAGAAATTTCTCTTTAGCCCAGATCCTCCAACCTCCACTGCTTTCCAGACTTCAAGCATAATGACTTTCCTTCAGGTTCTCCAATAAGCCGAACTTCCTCCTACTGCACTTGTCCTTCCCTCACCTAGATAACTCTTCTAAAAAATGGAAGAGGAGGGAACACGTCCAAATTTACTCTAAGTTCAGTATTAGCCTGACACCAAAACAAGACAATGATATCACAAAAAACTACAGACCGATATTATGAATAGACACACAAAAATCCTTGACAAAAAACAAGCAAACCAAACCCAGCAAAATATAAAAAGGATTATACTCCATGACAAGTGGAATTTATTCTAGGAATTCAAAGTTGTTTTAACATCTGAAAATCAATCAATCTAATATACTATAGTAGAACGAAGGACAAAAATCACAACACACACACGGAGCATTTGATAAAGTCAAACACTCTTTCATGATCGAAATACTCAACAAACTAGAAATAGAAAGGAACTTCCTCAATCTGATAAGTTTTTTTAAAAAAATGCATAACTAGCATCATACTTCGTAGTAAAGACTAAATGTTTTCCCCCAAAGATCAGGAAAAAGGTAATGATGTCTGCTTTGATCACTTTCATTCAACATTATATTGGGGGTTTTAGCTAGCACAATTAGGCAAGAAAATGAAATAAAAGTCTTCCATAAAGATTTTCACAAAAGAGAGACGTAAAACTACTTCTATTAGCAGAAGATGTGATCTTGCAGATAGAAAACCCCAAGGGATCCTCTTTAAAAACCAGTAGAACCATTAAGCAAGTTAAACAAGATTGCTGGATACGAGATCAATATAGTAAAAGTATATGCAAATGATTTTACACTAGCAATAAAAATATGCAAAAATATTTACATACATGAGCAATAAACAATCCTAAAATTAAGACCATAATTCCATTTACAATAGCATCAAAGAGAATAAAATACTTGGGAATATAATTAATATAAATGTGTAAGGCACGTACAATGAAAACTAAAAAAAAAAAAAAAATGTTGAAAGAGGGGTGGCTGGCTGATTCAGCCGGTAGAGCATATGACTCTCGATCTTGGGGTTATAAATTTGAGTCCCACGTTTGGTGTAGAGATTACTTAAAAATAAAATCTTTAAAAAAATGTTGAAAGAAATTAAAAATCTAAATGAATGAAAAGACATAACTATATTCACGGATTGGAAAACAATATTTTAAGATAGCAATATGGCTCAAATTGATCCACAGATCAGTGTAATTCTTAGCTGCATCTCAGTTGACTTTTTTTTTTTTCTTTTTGCAGACATTGACAAAAGTGTTTTAAAAATTCATACAGAAATGCAAGGGACCCAGAACAGCCAAAACAATCTTGAAAAAGAACAAAGTTGTAGGATTCATACTTTCTTATATCAAAACTTACTAAAAAGCCACAATAATCAAGACTGTGTAGTACTGGCATAAGAATGGACACATACATCAATGGACTAGAACTGAGAGTCCAGAAGTAAAATCTTACAGTTATGGAGAATTGATTTTCCATGGGGTGCCAAAACAATTTCATGGGAAAAGGACAGTCTTTTCAACACTGAGACAACTGGACATCCACATACAAAGTCACTGGCACTTTGGAAAACAGTTTGGCAGTGCTTCGAAAGGTTAAACGGGGTTACATTTTAACCTGGCAATTCCGCTCCTAGGCATAGGCTCAAGAGAAATAAAAACACATGTCCACACAAACTTTACACAAATGTTCACAGCAGCTTTATCCATGATAAACAGTAAGTGGATACAATCTAAATGTCCACCAACTGATGAATGGCTGAATAAAATGTGGTCTATCCACACACGGAATATTTTTCAGGTTAATAAAAAAATTAAGTTCTAATAAATGCCACAAGGACAAACTTTGAAAATATTACACTTAGTAATAAGAAGCTAGTGTTAAAAAACAAGACAACAGATCCAAAATGGTGTCACTTGTGCTGAACTCCACAACCAGTCAGGAATCGCCTGATCAGCACTAGTTGAGTAATCTGCCAGACAGATCCTTGCCATCCCCTAAAGAGATGTAACCTTGCAATAACCAACCCGCTTTTTTGGCCTAGTATTACTTCTTGTTCCTGCTCCCTTCTGCCTATAAGTCTTCCATTTTGTTCAGCTCCTCAGAGCTCCTTCCTACCTGCTAGATTGGATACTGCCCAATTCAAATTGGGCATCGAATTCTTAAATTTTATTTTATTTTATTTTTTTAAAGATTTTATTTATTTATTCGACAGAGATAGAGACAGCCAGCGAGAGAGGGAACACAAGCAGGAGGAGTGGGAGAGGAAGAAGCAGGCTCACAGCAGAGGAGCCTGATGTGGGGCTCGATCCCATAACGCCGGGATCACGCCCTGAGCCAAAGGCTGACGCTTAACCACTGTGCCACCCAGGCGCCCCGAATTCTTAAATTTTAAATATGCCTCTGGACACTGCCCAATTCGAATCGCTTCTTGCTCGAATTAACTTAGAATTTTAAATATGCCTCAGTTTATCTTTTAGCCACAGGTTGTATGATTCTATTTGTATCAAATTCCAAACTAACAAATCTATAGAAAGTAGACTAGTATTGTCTAAGACTGAAAGTCAGGGTGAGTAGAGACCGCTAATGGGTACAGGGTATTTCTTTAGGGTGATGAAAATGTTCTAAAATTAAATTGTGGCTGCACAATTCTGGGAATATATGAAAAGCCACTGAGTTTTACATTTTAAACACATGAATTTTATGGAATGTGAATTATATCTTTAAAAAGCTGGGTTTTTAAATAAATAAATAAATAAATAAATACACACACACATATATATAAAAGCTGGTTTTTTAAAAAGGAGCAGAGGAACGGAAGGACATCCGGTCACACTGCCTGCAAATTTAGGGGATTTCCCCGAAGAGGTGGCTGCAAAGGCCTTGTGTTGTTGGGGAGAAGGAGGGGGTGGGACGGGGGAGATTGGAAGTGTGCCAGGAGAAGCCGCCATAACTTCCCAATTATGAGAGAACGATCTGATGCGTTGTGCAGACCCCCTGTCTACTCCCAATTCCAGGTCACTCCTCAGTCCGCGGCGACAACTGATTGAGAAAAATTGCAAAGTCCCCATTATACTCACCGACCCGCAAGAGCAGCACACCGAAATCCGGAAGCGGAGGCGCCATATTTGTTATGGGAAAAGCCAGTTTGAAAGGAAGTCACTGGAGCCACCTTTGCTGAGGGCAAGCAAGGGCAAGGGAAGGTAGCCGCAGCCATCTTGACTGAGGGCATTCTTCTAGCCAATGAAGTTTTGCCCCCTTGACAGTTTGGGCAATTTCTAAAGGCTTACTGATAAATGCTCCTGGTGGACACGAAAGGAAACAGAAAAAAACTTAAATTTAAATTTAAAAAATTTAAATGTCCACATTTTAAAAAACATAAAGAGTAGAGAGAAATTAACAGAGACAATGAAAATATTTTAGTATGTTGCAGGCAATTTAGCCATAACTGTAGAAAGGAGACTGAAGGTTATTGTCCCATTTCGCCATCTTCTTGGAAGAGTCCTTTACATTCACATCCTCCTACAGATGCCTATCTTAGGATAGAACCCCATAAATTAGGGAGTCCTTTGATGAGGTTGTAGAATATAGGTGAGGTTCGGTAGGGTAGAGTCTGGAGCCGAGGACCAAAAAAGAATTCATGAGACCTCTTTGGTGCAAAAATGGTGGTTTATTAAAGCACAGGGACAGGACCCGTGGGCAGAAAGAGCTGCTGCCTGAGGTTGTGAGGAGTGGCTGAATATATACTATGGGGTAGGGGGAGGTAAGGAAAAAGGGAGGTTGAGAAAATACTTTCATATGTTAAAGAAGATTCACAGGATGCTGGAGGCCTTGTCATTGTCAAGTTAAGGTTTTTTTTCTCTCTAGTAAGGCATTAACAGGAAGATAGTTGGGAACTCCCTCGAGGAACATCACAAATCCCACCCAGTAGTGGGGGTGGGGAGAGGTTGCAGGGTGTCCGCTTGTGTTTTGTCCTCAGCTTGCCTTCTGTTCCCTCATCACTTCACTTGAGATGAATATTTTAAATAATGCTAGCTGAGGTTTTGTCAACCATATGCCAAATTTGAAGGCAAATTTAAAGACAAAAACAGAAGTGAAAACATATTCAGACAAACCTAACACAGCAACTGTAAATTTCATTTTCTCTTCCAGCAATGGTAATCAAAGTGTATAGATTCACTTTTCACCTTTTTTGGTGTAATGTATCTCACGAAAACACTCTTCTAAAGTAACATAGATTGTGAGCAGAGAAAGCCTGGAATAATACTAAATTACTTTCCTGTTTGTTTCATAAAATGACTAACTCAAATATAATTGAATGAACTTAATTATCTGGATTATTATATAACCATTAAAAATGATAGAAGATACAGCAAAAGAAAATCCCAGATCATGCATTGCATTCTCAGTTTTCATGTTTTTTTGGTCTCTTTTAATCTCCATTTCGCAATCTTTCTTTGTATTTCTTGGTGTTACATTTTTAAACGTCAGTTATTTTGTAGAATGTCCCTCAATTGGAGTTTGTCTGATGCTTCTACCTGGTGTTCGATAGCATTGAACACTGTTGATCACTCCTTCCCCCTGGAAAACTCTTGTCCCTGCGTTTCCTTGATACTACCTTCTTCTAATTTTTTTCTTTCCTCTCTCAAAAAATCCATCAAAATCTCCTTAACAAACTTTTTTTTTTTCTTCACTGTGGGCCTTTCTCAGGATTCTGTCTTGAATCTTCTCTTTTCCCATCTATGCAGATGATTCCTAAACCGCTAAGCCTCATCTGCTGAGAGTCAAATCAACATATCCTCTGGCCACCTTTAATTCAACTTTCCCCCACCTCTCAACCACCTCTCAATCAACCTACTCCTACCCCAGTGTCTCCTGTCTCAGTTGAGCTGGACTATTTAGTTGCCCAAGTCAGAAACTTTTTCTCCTCCTTTGTCAGCTTGTCCTGTATCCATCCATAATCAAGTCCTCCCCCGCTGATTCTTTCTCTTAAAGACTTATTGACTATCTCTTCCTTCTCTCCATCCTCACAGCAACTTTCCGAGTACAGCTCACCATTATCTGTCACCTGGATGTCAACAGCTTTCCAACTCTGGCAGCCAGTTGTTGTTATTTTGTTTTGTTTTGTTTTTAAATGAAGATTGAGTACACCCCTCCCTGACCCTCAGGCTAAATCTCAAACTTCTTACGTAGACTTAGAGGACCTGTAGACTTAGAGGACCCATAGACCTTATCTCTCATCACTGTCCCCAACCTTCCACCTCTGCATTATTTTCTTTTCCTTAAATACTCCGTGCTTGCTCTCTTTCACCTCTGAGCTTTTTACCTATACAATTTCTTTCCTTAGGGACATTCTTCTTTGGTCTTTCTCATCGTTCAGATCTCAGGTTTAAGGTATTCTTCCAGGAAACCTCTGACTTTTCAAATGAGTGTTAGTTGTCCCTTCCAGGAATCCCCGAGTTACTCCATTTACCCTGATTAAATTCCTTTGCCCTTTCTGTTTCTCCCACTAACTGTAACTGCTTTGAGGACAAGGACCATGTCTATCTCATACTTACTTGTAGTCCAGATCCCAGCCCAGTGACTCACACAAAAGTAAGTGTTCAGAAAGCATAAAAAAAAATGTTTTTTTAGTTTTGTTTTTTTTTAAGATTTTATTTCTTTATTGGACAGAGAGAGACACAGTGAGGGAGGGAACACCAGCAGGGAGAGTGGGAGAGGGAGAAGCAGGCTTCCCGCTGAGCAGGGAGCCTGATGCGTGGCTCGATCCCAGGACCCTGACCTGAGCCGAAGGCAGATGCTTAACGACTAAGCCACCCAGGTGCCCCTTTTTTAGTTTTTAAAAAGTTTTATTTAATGAGGCAATCTCTACCCCCAATGTGGGGCTTGTATTCACAACCCCGAGATCAGGAGTTGCATGCTCTTCCCAATGAGCCAGCCCGGTACCCCACAAAGCAGTTTTATATGCATGAATGGATAAGTCTCTTCCCAGGTGTCCTCCATTCCCCGCTGCCATCCAACTCAAGCCATCCAAGAAGTCTCAACAACATAACTTCTTGGGGCCCTTGTGTGGCTCTGTTGATAAAGGGGCTGGCTCTTGATTATGGCACAGGTCATGATCTTGGGGTCATGGGATCGAGCCAGGTATAGGGCTCTGTGCTCAGGGGAGAGTCTGCTTGAGATTCTCTCTCTCTCTCTCTCCCTCTGCCCCTCTTCCTGCTTGTGCTCACACGTGTTCTGTCTCTCAAAGAAATTTTAAAAATCTTTTTTTAAAAAACAAACATAACTTCTTCCTGACCTGTGTATCAGTGAAACAAACCTTGAAACATTTTGCCATTGTCACTCTTTCCTTGAAAAACAAGTTTGTTTGCTTATCAACTAATTTTTCTGTACTCTCCTGTGGGAGAGGTTTTATCTTTCTGATGGACTTCTTGGAGCAAATTTCTGAAGTGTCTAGTGACTTATCTTTGCCACGTAGCATGCCTCTGACCATCCTTTCTTACCACTTTCGACTGGTTAGTGCGTAAGAAAGGAAAACTAATTGAAGTCATCATCAAAACAAAATAAGGACTTTAAATCTAGAGACAGCAAAATAGAGATTTTATTGCATTCCAAAAGTAAAGTATAAATTACTTCTGTTCCCCTGCTGTTTTGCCATTGATTATATAATGGCTATAAAATGGGGTCATGTCACAATCCTATGAAACCTTTATATTTCATGGTTGAATTTTCTGCCATCAGCTAAGCTAGCGGCTGCCAAATCTCTTTCAGCAGAAAGAAGTCACTTTAGGTGAAAGACCAAAATAGCTCTTTCAAAGTGGGATGATGTTGCTTGCAGTTACTTTATCTGTCTTTGTCATTCTGAACCTTGATCTAATTGCTCACCCATCTGGGGATTTAGCTTTAAGAAAAAAGAAAGAAAACCATACAAAAGTTCAAGGGTTAAGTAACTGGTGAGTCTAAAAGCATCTTACTGCTTTTCATTCCTACAATATTATAAAACCATAATTAAGCAATAAGTGGATAACCAAGAAAAAAATATCAGACTGTAAGCTCCCAGACTAGACTGGAAGATCCATGAAAGTGAAGGTGTGGGTTTTACTTGCCAATGGATACCCCGCACTTGGAGAATGTATATTTATAATGAACATAAGCTTGGACCTTAATTTTAAGGTCAGTACTAGCACAATGGTAAAGACTAAAAATATTGCTTGAAGGACAGTCCATGACACTATGGCAAAGCATCCATTTCCTGGCACCCCACACCAGTGAGGGCTTAACGTGCCATTTCATGATAGGGACAGACACAGCTGATCTACAATCCAGAGCCACTCCGGACTACCTACGTTCAAAGGTGAAGAAACAAGTGCCCTTAGCTTAGAGTCAGGAAGTTGGGCTTCAGTCTTAGCTCTCTCGTTAACCAATAATGAGGCTGTAGTCATTTACTCTCTGTGAGCCTTAATTTTCTTGTCTGTACAAAGTGCCTTCCAGGACTACTTTAAAAAAAACAAAACAAAACAAAACCCTGCTTGATGGAGTAATTGACAGACTGATGGCCAGCAATTCTAAATTCACTTTCCCCCCAAATTAATGATTTGAAGAATGCCAAGTATAATGAAAGTATTATGTCAGCAGAAAAGAAATGCAGCTTGTAGCGACTGTAGATTTACAAATTGGTGATGCTTATAAATACTAAAGAAATAATTTGATTCTTTTTTTTAAAGATTTTTTTATTTATTTGAGAGAGAGAGAGCACACTGGAGGAAGGGCAGAGGAACAGGGAGAAAGAATCCTCAAGCAGACTCCCTGCTGAGCGCAGAGCCTAATGTGGGGCTCGATCCCAAGACCCTGAGATCACAACCTGAGCTGAAATTGAGAGTCAGATGCTCAGCCAACTGAGCCGCCCAGGCGCCCTCAAATAATTTGATTCTTATACTTTTATTGGGGTGTGATGTCTGAGGTCTTAGTAGTTACTGCAAAGCTTAGAAATCATCAGATACAATATGGTGATGAAGAGTTTTATGTGTTTATGTTCTGCCCACCTCTAAGAATTATTAAAGGAAGTGAGTGAGCATTTTACTTGGGGACTTTAAACAATATATAATGTATTCCATTTATTTTTTATTTTTATTTTAAAGATTTTCTGTATTTGTGAGAGAGAGAGAGGAAGCTCAAGCACAGGGGGAGAAGCAGGCAGAGAAGAAGGAGTCTCCCCGCTGAGCAAAGAGCCCAAGGGGGGACTCTTTCCCAGGACCCCAGGATCATGACCTGAGCCGACGGCAGACCCTTAGCCGACTGAGCCACCCAGGCATCCCAATATATTCCATTTATGATGGCTGCATAATAAATTACCCCAAAACTTTGAGGCTTCAAAGAACAATTGTCATTTATTATCTCTTAAGGTTTCTGGGCTTCAGTTATTGCTTTGGCTGGATGGTTCTGGGTCAGCATCTCTCATGAGGATACAATTTGATGGCAGGTAAGGCTGCGATCTTCTGAAGGCTTAACTGGAGTTGAAGACTCTACTTTCCTGCCAGTTCCCTCATGACTAGCAAGCTTGTGTTGGCTCTGGATGGGAGGCCTCAGCTCCTTTCCATACTGGCCTTTCCATAAGGGCACCCGAGGCCCAGGACACTCCATATATGTGTCCTTACAGCAAGGTGCCTGCATTGCTCGGAGTAGGGGTAGCAAACTCTTTCTCTAAAGGACCAGATAGTACATATTTTAAGCCTTGTGGGCCACCTCTAGTCTGTCACATCGTCTTCTTCTTTAAAAAAAACAAGACAAAACCTATTTTAAAAAGAAGAAAACCAATCTTAGCTCACACACATACAAACAAGCTGCAGGCTGGGTTTTGACCATTAGCCCAAATTCCAGTCCTTCCGCTAGAGTAAGCAATCCATGAGACCTAGATGGGAGCTGCCATATCTTTAAAGACCTAGCCTGCCAAGTACCGCGCTATCTCCTCCATTGTATTCTTTTGGTCAGTTAGGCTTGATTCATTGCGGGAGAGGACCACACAAGGCTTTGAAAACTATGCCAAAGGCAAGGCTTATCGGAGGCCATCCTGGTGGCTGACTGCTACACGATGCCTTTAAAAATAATATGTCTGAGGAGCATAGCGAGTGATTAATGTGATAGACCACACAGAGAATTGTCCTTACCATAAACTATAAAATATTCTGCTCCTCATTGCTTGGTGTTCTTCTAATTATTCCCTGAAAGGTCTAGAAAATATTAAAGAATATAAATAACTAGATTGTGAGTAGAGATTATCTTTTTTATCTTCAAAAATATCACAACTCCTCACAAAATTATTTTGACATAGTGGACATTAAATAAATGTTTGCTGAATTACATATATATATTAGTATCTATAAGGCCTCAAAATAGGCCTTCTTTTTAAAATTGATCCAATTATTTGGCACTCTGTAAATCAAAGATAAAAGATTATTTAATTTCTATTTTTCAGCCAGTTGTGCTTTGTGTAGACACAGTATGCATTTACTGAGAAAAAGGAAGAGTAGGAGAAAGCATGAGTAGTAAGATGTTTATAGAAATACCTCACTGTCAAAGATATAGCAATCACTCAATTTTTTTTCTTTTTAAATATCCACTTGTCTTTTTGGCAAATGCCTTTGAGTGACGTTCTCAAAGATAGTGTCTCAATGCCCAGACGTGAGCAAGTATGCAGAGGACTTGATGGAATGTGCCAAGAGCTACTGGCTTCAGCTGGCTTCATTGGGAATTTTGAGTCTCCACATGATTTTGTTGTCATGATCTTTGACAATGACCTTCTGAAATGAGGCCATTGAAGGTAAAGCCACCTTCTTACACTCGGTGCTGGTTAAAGTGCAGTTTCAACTTCATCAAGCACCGAATTATTGCCTTGTACCCCCCATTCACTCCACACCATGACCAACAACAAGCCTGTGGGTGTCATGAAGAGGACTGTGCAGACTGTGGGGTGTCTTTGCTCCTGCATTTCTTGTCTTTAGCTGAAGTTAGCGTTCCCCTCGATACGTAAAAGCATTTCAGCCTTTGAACTTCTGCAGTAAAAAGTAAAATACACTCACACTAATGAATCACAAAGTTTAATGTATGTTCCAAAAGTTCTCTTGAATTGTGCAAGTCTTTGTTTTCCAGTCCTGGGAAGTGTATTTCCAAATGCTGGTCCCTGAGAAGGTCTTCCTACCCACTATACATACCCCAGGAGGTGTAAGGAAGAGCGAAGATCTGACCTCACAGAAGTGTGAAAAGCTGCCCGAAATACATACTGGACCCACAGACAAATCAGACTAGGAGCTAATGCCCATCTTGTGTAAAGGCGGGGCTGCGGGGGACCTGCTCAGGAAGGATGTCCGTGATCAGTGGTTAGATGGGGCATGCAAAGTTCTAAGGTCGTTGCATGAATGTGCGTAGAAAAATTGTGGTCAATATACAGTGGCTATCTCTAGAAAGTAGGACTGGATGGGGCTGGGTGAAGAGTGGACACTATCATTTTTTACTTTATAAACCTCTACATTGTTTGAATTTTTTTTGTAACAAGTACACATTCCTTTTGTAATTCTAAACAGTTATAATATGCTAACAATAGCTAAGTTTGATGGAGTGCTCTAGACTGCGCTGAGGGCATTAATGACACGGATGTCTTCATGTAATCTTCAGAACAAGATTGTGAGTAAGGTGCTCTTTTTATGTCTGTTTCATAGACGAGGAAACAGAGACACAGAGAATGCAGGTAACCTGTGACAGAGCTTGTAACTGGCTGGCTAGGATTAAATATTATTAAAATATATAAACTGCAAAGAATATGATTATCCTTAAAGAAATCAGTAGTACTATTCCTGGCTTCTGAAAATGATTTAAAAATAATTTATAATTTTGAAAATGATTTAAGTTTTAATTTTTAAAAATGAGCTGGAGCGCACTGAACTCATAAACTATTTTTTTAAAACATTATTAAAATAGAGCAGACACAGCCTTATGCTGGATTTCTGTGACCTAAATCCTTTGTGTGCTTTAGAAATATCCCTGGTGTGTGCTATAAAACCCCATGTCAGGGTGCCTTGTTGCTAAACTGGCTCGTTTAAAGGCCAAGAGGGGGAAAAAATCACGAGCAAACGAGCACAGACAAGGAGAAATGTGTAATTACAAAGCTCAGATGCTCCAAACCGATTGATGTAGAAAATAAAAATGTGAAGACACCCCCCTTCTTTGGGCTTATAATCTTAAATTGGCTACCTCCTTTGTTGTGGATAGCCAGCCAGACTTGTGAGAGAGGCAGAGCTCTCACTTCATGTCTGGGGACACTCCAAGAGTCAGCAGGTTGAGCTCCTGGGTTCCTCATGTTCCTGTTCTATAAAGAGGAGGTAATAAAATCCACCTCCCCTCAGTACTTGAAGGCAACGTGTGAAACATTCTCTCCCTTTGCTATCAAAGTGATGAGAAAAGCACTTACCTACTGGTTTTACTGATAATATCATGTTATAAATACCCATTATCAGTAAATCCTCGGAGTGCACTGAAATCCACTAACCTTCGAGAAAGATGACGAGTTGGATGTTTCCGAAGTTCCAAAGGGCAGAGCCAACCTCTCAAGAGGGCAAAGTAGGAGGCTACCTCCTCAATCATTTGAACAGCACAAGGTAGAACATCCTGTCCCAAAACAGCTTTGGTCATGCTAGGTACTTCGAGTTCCACCATTAGAAATTCATTCCTTTGAATTGTTAGCGTCCTCCTTCAGAATGAAAATATCTTCACATCAGCTTTCCACTCAGGCAGTTAATTCCAAGTTGGGTCACTGGAAGTAATGCCTAGAAAGTCCACCAGTTCTCAAGTCAGGAGGTGTGAGGGGCCTGCCCAGGGGAGAGACACAAAAAGATGTTAAACAGCAAAGAATATGATTATTCTAAAAGGAATCAGAGTTACTATTCCCAGCTTTGGAGCAGCTCCAGGACTCTAAGAGCACTAGTCTTTCGCAGGTCAGTATGTCCTAAACAAGGCCAGGCTGGTCATCTCCTTTCCAAGTGCACAAATAACTCAAACTTTGGCTTGGTTTCCTGTGAAGTCACCTCCCTTCCCATCTGGGAACAGCAGTTTTCCAGCAAAGAGCAGCACTTGGTGACTCACTGGCATTATTTCTCTCTTCTGCTTTGAGGCCCCGTAGACACACAGAGCTGGGCTCTGGCAGTGCCGAGATGCAGACGTGTCTTTCCAAGCTGGACCCCTGAACCCCGAAAGATTGCTTTTTTAAATTTTTACTTCAAAATGATATTGTCATGACAGATTTTCTAATCCTTTCCATGGAGAATGAGTCGGTATTCTGCTCTGATTAAGCCCCTCAAGGTCCTAAACAGGAATACCTTGTCCCCTCTGCAAAAAGAACTCCCTCCATTCACATTCTTTCTCTTAGCATAGAACCTACCATTCCCTGAGTACCAGCAACACTAAACTAAGGGTCATTCCCACCAGCCCTGGCTGTGACGAGGTTTTCAGAGCAGAAAACTGTTATTGTATATTTAATCTGCCGACTGAATGGAACTGGGGGGAGGGGGGAAGAGGCAGGCAAGGAAGAAGAAACGAGCAAATTGCAAATGTCGACATGTGTGCTGCACCTGGAGTCAGTCAAGAGACAGACACGCCCCCTGTATCAACCCCTTCAGAGAACCATCTCGAAGATTAACAACCTTAAGAAGCCTTAGGACTTTGAGCTCTGAGCAAGGGCTTATTCATTGAAACCACGTAACAAAACGCAATGAGACCAAGCTCTGAATGAAGGTGATAAGATAAACTTAACCACTAGCCCTCTCCTAGCAGCCGTCTCTAACGTTTCTCGCTGAACCTTTGGAAATTCTCTGCCTCTTTCCAGGTCTGGCATTGCTCACCTGTGTCACAGGACAAACTGCACGAGTTGGTCATAATATTTTTCATATAAATTCAACTGCTTCTTGCTGACCACCCCTTCATTTCCTCCCTCCTCCTGGATCTGTAGGGAAAAAGTTCCCAGGATGACAGAGTCGAATTAGGAGGAACTCTTCCCCAAGAAGACAATGAAGAGTCAACTCTCCTCTCAAGGACTGCGGGGGGGGGGGGGGGGGGGGGAGTCCCTCATGGGGCACAAGAGCTCCTTTGTAAGTTCACCCTCACCAACTGCACTCCCTCAGCAGGCTCTGGTCTTTCTGGGCATTTCTCTGGTCAGTGCAGTTTCCTTCCCTCCGCCATGATTTTAAATTTCTTTCCTTTCTTTCAGCTGCTAACTTGCTTCCTAATGCTATTAAACATCCAAGCCCAACCAGATCCTCTTTTTGTCCATTTAACACAGAAGCTGCTGATAGTCCCTTTTTGTCTTTCTATGCCCTAGCCTCTGTCCTGGCCGGGTCACACCATACTCACACTATTGATCTTCTCTGCTCCTTCCCTTCCCTCCCCTTCTTTCCTCTTCCCTCCCCTTCCCTCCCCTTCCCTTCTCCTCCCCTCCCCACCCTCCCCTTCCCCTCCCTCTCTACTGCTTCTTTATATCTATATATCCCTTCCCTTACCTGTAACACACATAATATATATCATGCATGCTGCAAATGTTTCCTCCAAGGTTGTCATTTGTCTTTTAGCTTTGCTTCTGATGTTTTTTTGTTTGCCTCCTTATTGTTTTTTTGGCATGCAAAGGTTTCTAAATAACATTTATCAATCTTTTCTTTTACTGTATCTGGATTAAACATACTTTTCCCTTACTAACTACATAAATACATACAGACATACACAAAAGGGGCATCTGCCTGGCTCAGTTGGAAGAGCATGCGACTCTTGATCTCAGGGTTGTGAGTTCAAGCCCCACATCGGGTGCAGAGATTACAAAAAAAACCACCAAAAACAAAACCTTTACCCAACCTCAAGATATCAAGGAACTCCTGCATGTTTTCTTCTAGAATTGTATGGTTTCATTTTTACTTTCATATCCAGCCCATTTGGAATTTACTCTTGTATATTATGTGAGGTATGGATCCAATTTTAGAATTTCCAAGTGTCTGTTTAGGCATCCCAGCACCATTTAGTAAAAAGTCTTAGCCCCATTGATTTGAGATGCCACCTTATCTAAATTTTTGTATTTAAATCAACTTATGGATTTTCTATTTGCTCTTTCTATTTATGAATCGACCATAAAAAGAAAAAATAATCCCTCCATCCTACATCCTTCTCTGGCTGTTGCCCTAGTTCTCTCTTCTCCTTCACAGCCAAACTCTTCAAGAGGGTTGTCTATCCTCTGCCTCCATTTCCTTACCTCCTTTCACTCTTTAATTCCCTCCAGCCTGGTTTTTACCTTTGTCATTCCAACAGAACATTTTGGGGGGGGGGGATAATTTTTCATTTTTTTTTTTTAACAAACACACCAAAGAGTCATGTGATGCTGCCTGCATTGGATGCAATCCTGGCCCACAAGTCTGCACGCTCCTTTGCCACCGGTCCTGCCAGAGCAGAACCTTTCATTTCACCTTTATTGTTCACTATGACCCCCGCGTTATCTTCAAAATAGAGAAACACGCCATCTTTTCTCTGGATGACTTCCGTTGTCAAGTTGCCACTGCTGGATGTACCCTCTTCCTGAGCTCTGGTTTGCCTTTCTTCACTGTGGCCACCACCAGGTCACCCACACCAGCAGCAGGAAGTCTGTTCAGTCGTCCCTTGATCCCCTTCACAGAGATGATAGACAGATTTTTGGCTCCTGCGTTCTCAACACAGTGGATCCTGGCTCCCACTGGAAGACCCAGGGAAATCCGGAATTTCACACCAGAGGACCCCCCCACGTCCTCGCTTCGATATCTTGAACACCAGAAAGGGACAGAAAAGCCCATTAAAACATTTTGAGCTTGAATCATCACCATGGCACCGGATTCCACTGGCAGATTTCGGGCCTCATCTCATCTGTTCCCTCAGCAGCTTTTGACATTGTCGAACACTCCTCGAAATGCTCTCCTGATTGACCTGCAAGTCTCCACCATCTTCTGCTTGTCCTTCTTCTTCCTTAGCCAGTCTAGCCTCACTTCTTATGTGGGCTCCTGCTGCCCCACCTGCTATGCAGCCCTGGTGGTTCTCCCCCGCTCACCCCCCCAACACACACACACACACACACACACTACCAGGTGGTCTCACCCCTGCCTGCAGCTTCAGTTTGAACCAATCCTCAGGTAACCCACACCTCTCTCCCACCCAGTTCCCGCTTCTAAGTGAATCTAGATGACATTTACACTTGGTTATTTCAAGGGCATCATAAAATCAGCATGTTCAAAACCGGACTCAAGAACAACCCATTTCATGTTACCCTCATCCCCAATTCTGGTTTGTCTTCTTCCCATCGCACTGAACAATGTCATCATCCATGGCGACGAAACCCAAAAATCCAACTGTCCTCCTTGCCATCTCTTCCATCACATCCCAGATGCAAACCATTGCTAAGTCCTCCTGAAGACTTCTCCTATCAGTCTATTTCTCCCCACAACACACCCTCATCCAGGCTATTCTCAACTCACAGCTGCATTCCTGCTGTGGCCACCAGACTGGTCTCCCTGCTTCCTACTCTTTCCTCACCCCTATATTTCACTCTTCACTTGGCAACCAGAGGGATCTATTTGAAATCAAACCACTTCCGTTGCTTCCTGTTGCTCTTAAAATAAGCCAAAATTGTAATGTGGTCTACAAGAGCCTCTGTAGTTTGGTGCCTGCTTACCTCTCCAATCGCTTCTTACACCACCTTCCCTTTGCTAGGCTCTATCTCCACCTCCCCTCCCCAGCCCAGCCCCTGCCATGCTCTTCCTAACAAGGACCAATGCTCCTATTATATCCTCTCTGGGTACCATGTATCTCCCCTTGGAAATGTTTTCATCCACAGTTAGCATTTGATATTTACATGGGAGATTTATTTTTAATATCTACGAGGACAAGACCCCATCAGTCATTTGTTTCAATATTATCCCAACATCTACCTCTCAGCCTGACAATGGTAAACAAATAAATAAACTTAAATCTTGTCTTGCAGGAAACAAGTCCCAGTGGATATTATGGCTTTTCTTAATATCTTCCCTGTTCCAACACTTTCTAAACATTTTCAAGCCTCCCCTATCTTGAAAGACAAAAGGAAGGTTCAGGTGTCCCTTGCCTGTGTGTTTTCATCGAGCTACCTCCCCCTTCTATCTCTATTTGCCTACACAGCCCAAACTCCCAGGAAAAACAGTCTACTTCCCACCTGCCAGTTACTCGTCGACCCATTGTAATCCTCTTGCAACCTGGCCCTTGGCCCCTACAGTCTCCTGAAACTGCTCTGGTCAAGATCTCTGATGACCTACTCATTGCCAAATCCATGTTCTCTATTCAGTTTTCATCTTTCCTAACACTTCCTTGGCACATGGCACTGTTGATACTTTTCTTCTTCTGGAAATTCCTCTTATGGCCTCTTATGAGCTCTATGCCCATTTCTTTTCCATTTTACTTTCCACCTCTCACTGGTGCTCCTGAGGTTGCCCCAAGGCGACCTCATCCTTTTTCACTATTTCAAATACGTGCTCCCTATGGGCTTGATAACTCCCACAACTCTATCTCCGGCTTCAGATCAAAAAGTTCAGGTAGCTCCTGGAACGTTTTCACTAGAATATTGATTTGCTTACATTTCTGTGAGGAGCATTTTGGGCTGGACTCAGCTGGGCAGATCTGCTGATCTCACCGGAGATCTCACTCATGCAGCTGCAGTCATCTGGTAATTCATCCTGGCCTCAATGGTGTAAAACGGGCTCACTCATGTATCTGGTGGTTGGTGCTGGTTCCTGGCTGGGGCACTTCAGTTCTCCTGTATAGAGCTCACCAGGCTTACGCAACCACATCATTGTCTCAGTGTTCCACTTCTGCCTGAAAGAGAGCAAACCTCCATGTGCAAGTGATTCTAGGGCTCTGCTTATGTTACCCTTGCTAATGCCCCATTCATCAAAGCAAGTCACACAGCCAAGCCCCAGCCCAAAGGGTGGAGAAATAATTCTACTTCTTGATGATGGAAGCAGCAATCTCATAGCAAAGGGTTATATATACAACAGTGGATGAAGTTATTGCAGTAGACAATCTACCATAATGTTCTTCTCATTTCAAACTTGTTTTTTCCCATGTCTTTCCTATCCTAAGGAATAATGCCAGTGTTCCCCTATTCATTCAAGCTGGAGTAAGTCTAGTTTACTCCTTCCTTCCTTGCACATGCTGTAGATTGGAGGGCTTAACACCAATTCCCAACCTCTTTCTCTACCATGGAGATACTAGTGATAAACCCTCACACTACTTTGCAGCAATAGGTGGTCATGTGATGCCATTCTGGCCAAAAAGTAAAAGTCTATGAGTGATTTTACAAAAACTTTTGCTTCTTTTATTGAAAGGAACAGACCCCGTGGCACCTGGGTGGTTCAGTAGATTAAGTGTCCAACTCTTGATCTCAGCTCAGGTCTTGATCTCAGGGCTGTGAGTTCAAGCCCTGCATTGGGCTCTATGCTGGGGATAGAGATGCCTCGGTGGCTCAGTGGGTTAAGTGTCTGCCTTTGGCTCAGGTCATGAACCCAGGGTCCTGGGATAGAGCCCCGCATCTGGCTCCTTGCTCAGCGGGAAACCTGCTTCTCCCTCTGCTGCTCCCCCTGCTTGTTCTCTCTGACAAATAAATAAACAAAATCTTAAGAAGTAAAATAAAATAATAAATAAATAGATAAATAAATAAATAAATAAATAAATAAATAAATAAATAAATAAGAAAGGGACAGACCCTGTCTTTCTTATTTGCTTCTTCCATCCCTGAACACAAACAAGACATCTGGAGCTGCAGCAGCTACCATATGACCATGAGGTGACAAGTACTAAGAAAATGCCAAGAGAATCAGAGACACCAGCCTTGATATTATTGAATCATGAAACAAAGGCAGCAGTTGCTTCCATCTAAGACTTCTTGCTATGGGGAAAAATAAATTCCTCTTTGTTCAAGCCACTCTAAATTGGGATTTTTTTTTTAAAGATCTTATGTATGTGTGTATTTATTTATTTATTTGATAGGGAGAGAAAGCAAGAGAGCACAAGCAGCGGGGAGCAGCAGCAGAGAAAGGGAAAAGCAGTCCCCCTGCTGAGCAGGGAGCCCAACGTGGGGCTCCATCCCAGGACCCTGGGATCATGACCTGAGCAGAAGGCAGATGCTTAACCAACTGAGCCACCCAGGCGCCCTGGGATTTTTTGTTACTTCCAATCAAAAGAATTCCTGGCACACCTTCATCCCCTAATCCAATCAGTCATCACATCCTGTACTCTCTTCCTTCTGAAGTTCTCCCACATGTACTTCCTTTATTCTCTGCTGCCTCTGTTCTAGTTCACACACCCATGGAGCTGTCTCAACAATCTTCCATCTGGTTTCCCTCTAATCGTTTCTCCAAACTAATCTTGCTTATTGCCAGAACTTGATTCATTCAGAGTCAAGAGATTTCCAATTTCCCGTCAGGTAAAGTCTTAATTTCTTAGAATGGTCCCCAGTGGTTTTGTCTATCTAGCCCCTACGCATCTCCCCATGATTCAGCAGGTCTAGGGTGAGGCCCGAGAATTCATATTCCTAACAATCTCTCCTATGACGATGCTACCAATAGTGGGTAAACTACTTTCTGAGTAGCATTGGTACAGAGTTCTTTTCCTTCAGAGTATTTGCCTTCACTTGTAATGATAGATTCCTTCATTCCTTAATTCAGTGGTTCTCAAACATTAGTGTGCATCAGAGTCCCCTGGAGGGCTTGTTAAAACACAGAACACTGGCTTCTACCACCAGAATTTTTTTTTTAAAGATCTTTTATTTATTTATGTGACAGAGAGACAGCCAGCGAGAGGGAACACAGCAGCGGAGTGGGAGAGGAAGAAGCAGGCTCCCAGCGGAGGAGCCCGATGTGGGACTCGATCCCGGAATGCTGGGATCATGCCCTGAGCCGAAGGCAGACGCTTAACGACTGTGCTACCCAGGCGTCCCTACCACCAGAATTTCTGATCCATCAGGATTAGGGTAGGGACTAAGAATTTGCCTCTCTAATGAGTTCCCAGATGCCGTTGATGCTGCCTGTCAGGGACGATACATTGAGAATCACTGTCTTAGTACAGGGTTTATCAACCGGGGCTCTATTGACATCCTGGGCCAGAGAATTCTTTCCTGTGGAGAAGTTGTTCTGGGCATTACGGGATCTTTAGCAGCATCCCTGGCCTCTACTCAATAGATGCCTAGAGCAATTCCTCCAGGGGTGATAAAAAGTGTCTCCAGAAATTCTCAGATGGCCCCTGGTTGCGAACCACTACCTTGGGGGTGATCATTTGATCTCCACCCATCTTTTTCCTTAATCTCTATGTTTCATAAACGCAGGAGTCTGCTTTTTGTATTCCCAGGGCCTAGTAGAGCCACTCAGTAGATATTTGTTCAACAAATGAATCCAATTCCAGCCGAGTTTAAGGTCCTTTAATGCTTCCTTCACCAATCCCTTTCTGGTATCTCTCTCTCATCACCAAAAAGCATTTAAAACAAATCTTTCCGCTGCCACCCTACCCTGAAAAGCAAGGTAATGACAATGTTTCTAGTCTTTTTTCTGTACTTTATAGTACATCTGTGCCTTAGCAGTGACATTCTGGAAATAATATCTTCACCAAAAGAACAACTCAATAATGAGAATTTACGAATTTTGGCAGGCTGGTAGGAAGAGGATCCTTTTGGTCAGGGTACTGCTGCTCCCCAGTGAGGGCAGCCTTTGGGCAGCTGCCTATGACACGCACACAGCTGAGTGGCCCAGTAGTCAACGCAGGAGGCTGAGGAATCAGAACCCCGGCAGGCAGCAAGGAGGAGCCGGCAAGCTTGAAAAACAGGTGTCACATTCTGTTCCCGCTCCAGCATATTTGACTTTCCTTGACTTCCTCCTACTGCCACCTATCTCTAAATCTGGGCGGCTTGGTGAGCTCGCCCTGGTCCAGTTAGGTAATTAGGGAATAAATTGTTCCATTCTGGATTGTCTTGGACCACAAACACTTCACTGTATGTGCCAACCAGGTCTTTAGGCCAGCTTTTGTGAATGCCGGAGGGTACTTGAAGACTTGCTCATTCACCTGTGGGGAGATTAACAATCATTGTGCTCTCAAGCCTTCCAGAAGGAAATTCTCAAAGGGAATGTAGTGAAGCAGAACTTTTCTGACTCACCGAGAGTGTGAGTGGAATTTTAAGATGATTTGCTGGGGTAATTGATTCTTTGATGGTATGTTAGAGAAGTTACTTGAGTTACTTTGAGAGGCAACAGAGAATTTATGCCTATATGGTACCATACTGGCGTAGTTCACTGGCAAGAGCTGGGTGTAGGAGGACTTTAGGAAAGGAGGGAAGCTAGAACAAGAAGCCATGTCTCTTCTCTGATTCTCTGAGCCATCGTCCTCTTCTCTTTCACTTTCTGTCTCCCCTGCCTCCTGCACCACCACCACCACCACCTGGCCCTGTCCGGCAGACTGGCTTTCTCTGCTTTTCTTATCCTTTGGCACACTTGCAAAGCTCCTGAGTTTACATGCAAGAGCCTAAGCCTCCTGCAGACATTGACCAATATCCTCTCTGTTCTAGTACAAGATTCTAGGGAAAGAGAGTCTGTTGGGTCCAGCCAGCCATGGGAATAAGCAAGATTGCAGGGCTCCTTCCTGAAGAAGGGGCTCGTTCCCAGATACTATGCCATCTTAGATTGGATCCCCCAGAAGCAGACTCTGAATCAAGGATTTGAGGACTAGTTTATTTAGGAGATGTTGGAAAAAAACAAATCTACGCCCATCTCCCCCTTCTTACTCCCTTTGGTCACCTGCTGGAAATCTCTGCCAAAGTCTCAAGACAGAAGGCAAGGAAGCCCAGGGAGGCTATTGAAGTGGCACATGTTAGGCCCGCCTTCTGGGCACAGAGCAGGGTGGATAAGGGAACCGAGTAAATCTGGAGGGGCAAATGGAGACACAATGCAGACAATTCTCAGGAGAATTGTGTTTTTCACATACCCTAAGACAGGTATGAGAAAATAAATGATTCCATTCTTTAGTCATAGGTAATTGTAGCATTTAGCCATGTCTAATTTCATAGAATTACTCGTGAGATTTGAACAGTGTGTTGAGACTTGACATTTATCACTGTGTCACACAACCTGGAGTCAGAAGTGTCAATAATTTTCTGGACAAATTTTAATCATAGTTTCATTTACATAAATACCATCCAGGCCTGTTGTAACAAACTTAACCAGTGCAAGTATCAAATACAATACGTGTATGTCATGCTCCATGTGAGTAGTTATATTCAAAGCAAGAGGAAAGTTAGTTGTTTTTAGAACAGTGATCTCAGATTTTGTTCTTCTCTACACCACCTTGTGGAACTTCTGGAAGTCACTGTGCAAGGCTTCATTTCAACTCCTTTCATACCGATTCAAAGTCAATTCATACAGATTTATAGAAATACTTCTTTCCCAAGCAGCTTTCACCAAAGGCCTCATGTTGTTTCTGAAACAAACAACCACAAGAGAAATAAGCTGTTTGTATTAGTCTCTTACTGCTGCTGTAACAAATTACCAACCCTTAGTGGTTTAAAATGAACACATTAATTATCTTAAAGTTTTGGATGTCAGAAGTCCCAATGGGTCAGCAGGATTGGATTCCTTCTGGAAGCTCTAGGGAAGAATACATTTCCTTTCCCTTTTTAGCTTCAAGAGGCTGCCTGCACGGGGCGCCTGGGTGGCTCAGTCGTTAAGCGTCTGCCTTTGGCTCAGGGCGTGATCCCGGCATTCTGGGATCGAGCCCCGCATTAGGCTCCTCCGCTGTGAGCCTGCTTCTTCCTCTCCCACTCCCCCTGCTTGTGCTCCCTCTCTCGCTGGCTGTCTCTCTCTCTGTCAAATAAATAAATAAATAAATAAAATCTTAAAAAAAAAAAAAGAAAGAAAGAAAAAGAGGCTGCCTGCATTCCTTGGTTTGTGGCACCTTCCTGCATCTTCAAAGTTAACAGTTTAGCATCTTTAACTTTCTCTCTCTCTTTCTCTCTCTCCTTCTCTCTGTCTCTCTGTCTCTCTCTCTCTCTAGCTTCTTCATCCATCATCACACCTTCTCAGATTCTGACCCTCCTGCCTCACTCTTATAAAGGACCCTTGTGATTATAACAGTCCCACCCAGATAATCCAGGATAATCTCTCCATCTCTAGATCTTTCACTTAATCACCTCTGCAAAGTCCCTTTTGCCATGGAAGGTAACATTCTCAGAGGTCTCAGGGATAAGGGCATAGATATCTTTGAGGGACCATAATTCTGCCTACTACTGCTATCAGGGTCATTCCCTTGGTGCCACAATTTATAAGTAGCCCAACCTAACTAAGAAGAAGGACCTCTATCACTCGACACATTTTCAGGTGATGATAAGAACCTCCTGGTGCTCAAGGGAGAATCTCAAGTCTACCAGCAGAAGTTTATAATATGGAACTGCAACGGAGTGGAAGAACACTCTCCCCCAGCAATTCACCGAAGTGTGTATGCGCCTTTCTGGAGTTGAGACTGAAGTTGGGATAATGTTGGGCGCCAGAGAAAGCAAGAGAAGAAACAGATGGAGTAGAAATGGGGCAGAGAAACCTCTTTGGATTACCTGCAAAGACTGTTTGCTTTGAGTCTTCTAAACACAAAATTTGGTTCTGGGAGGGAAGAAAGGATGTTAGGCATAAGCACTACGATAAACCCAAGGAGTCATTTGTTAGTTTGGGGCTGATTCTCCAGAGAGATTTCTTGCTTAATGAAGCAAGAATACTTGACTTTACCAAATTTGGTTTTTTCCCAACTTCTCCCAGAGGCTGCTGGTGATCTGATCAAGCATCTTCTCCCACTCATTCTAACCCTCTTTGTTTAGTTAAAGTGTATTCTCAAGTTTCAAGGAGGACTCACTATTATCAAAGTATGTATACTTACCAGTGATTCCCACTTTCTCTATCTTGGTCTGTGTTATTCTTCCCCCTCATCAGTCTACAGAGAAAAAGATACTAATTAATTTTGTTCAAACTAAGCAAACAGATTCAAGGGCTAGAAATATTTTTATCCTCCACACTACCATATAAGAAAAATTAAAATATATTTTACGCCCAGTGTGGCACATTTTATTTTCCAAAGATGGCCACAATGTCTCCCTTCCTCTCTTCTTAACTGACACTTGGTGTAACTGACATGGAAAGATGTAGCATATATCCCCTCACATTAAATCTGAGTGGGTTTACGACTATGGTAGAATTGACACTACGTGTGACTTCCAAGGCTTGATCATAAAAGATAGGATAGCTTCACCCACGTGGTCTTGGGATGTTCACTCTTAGAACCCAGCCACCTTGCTGTGAGGAAGCTCAAGCCGGACATGGAGAGGCCAGGTGTTGGCGTTCCAGCCAACAGCCCCGCTGAGTTCCCAGCCAACAGCCAGCAAGGACTGCCAGACGTGTGAGCGAGCAGACCTTCAGATGATGTCAGCCTCAAGCTCTCAAGTCACTCCCTGCTGTTTGAGATTTCCCAAATGAGGCCCCAGATATCGAGGATCAGAGACAAGATGTCTTCACAGTGTCCTTTCTGAATTCCTGACCCATGGGATCCATTAACCGTAATAAAATTGTGGTTGTTTTACATTGAGCTTGGCACAGCTTATGTCACAGTGAGAGTAACTGGAATATTTGGGTTGATGTAAACATCAAAGGACACAGGCATTCTTGACAGGAGACACTGTAAACTTAACAAGATGCTTGAATCTTACCATTTTTTCCCCAGCTTGTTTCTTAAGAATAACAAATGTGTCAACCCCATTAATCTAATCCAGAGTTGGCCTTTCCTTCTTCCTCCAAAGCAATTCATCTTTTCCAAACTATTCATGTGGTCACAGCTCAGTGCTCTAGAGATCTCATGAAACCGCATAGAAGCTGGAAACAAATCTTATTTAAAAGGATAGACTACATTTTTTCTTAAAATTAATTTTTATAAAACGTGGTCAATGAAGCAACAAAGCAAAAAGGGAATCCCTTTTCTTGAGAGGTGGGGGTGGCATGGGATTAAGGAGAGAGGGGCAGAACCAGATGACAAGGGATGAGTGTGAAGTTGCAAATGATGATACCCAATCAAGACAAAAAAAAAAAAATCCTGGGGCTCCTGGGTGGCTCAGTCGGTTAAGTGTCTGCCTTTGGCTCAGGTCATGATCCCAGGGTCCTGGGATGGAGCCCACATCAGCCTCTCTGCTCAGTGGGGAGTCTGCTTCTAACTTTCCCCCTCCCCCCACTCCTGTTTGCTCTCTCTCCCTCTCTGAAATAAATTTTAAAAAAAGAAAGAAAAAAAATCCAATTTTTCAGTTCTTTGTGGTTTCCCCATTCTTAGAATATTAGCGATTCTAGATTTATCCATATGGAGCCTTCCTCGGGTCTGTTTTGCTAGGTTAAATCCCCCTCAAGTATCTGCCAACCCTTCAAAAATATCTGTTGACTCAGAGTTCAGAGAGTCATTGTTTCCTGATAAAGTGTTTTATAAGATCAGCTATAAGGAGGAAGCTGTTCATTAGTTCATTCAGCAAATATCTGTGTTGGCTTTGTGGACAGGAGGGATGATAGGACGAAATGATGGTTGAGATGGGCATTTGGGGTGGGCACACACAGGTTTTAATCAACCTAGAAATAAAGCCCATGTTATTTAATTAAGAACTCCAACACTGGCAACAACGAATTTGCTTATTCGTCTGTATAGTCATTTCAACTTACCTTGTGTTTTTTTAAATTCTTTTAAGGACTGGGAAGTAGAGAATTGGCTTATGTAATGCCCCTTGAATAATTACATCAGGTGCTTATTCTTTTTTTTTTTTTTTTTTAAGGTTTTATTTATTTATTCGACAGAGATAGAGACAGCCAGCGAGAGAGGGAACACAAGCAGGGGGAGTGGGAGAGGAAGAAGCAGGCTCACAGAGAGGAGCCTGATGTGGGGCTCGATCCCAGAACGCCGGGATCACGCCCTGAGCCGAAGGCAGACGCTTAACCGCTGTGCCACCCAGGCGCCCCGGTGCTTATTCTTTTTAACATCAGCTATTTTTCTGAATGTCACTGCTTTTTTGATGGATAGTTCCAAGAATGCCAAGACTCGCTTGCATGTGTGGATTGATGGATATAGACTGTGATTTTCGTAACAGTTTGTTAACGCTTGACTTCACTTAAAAACACAACTTACGGAAAGAGGAGGCTAAGAAAGCATGGATGATTGAAATCCTCTGACATTCTCTCAACCTCAGTATTGACACTGACCGACTCCTTCCCCGAGCTTTATACTGCAAATGCAATTTGCAAATAGTCTCAGTACTATTTTTTTAATGTTTTTTTATTATATTATGTTAGTCACCATACAGTACATCCCCGGTTTTTGTTGTAAAGTTCGATGATTCATTAGTTGCGTATAACACCCAGTGCACCATGCAATACGTGCCCTCCTTACTACCCATCACCGGCCTATCCCATTCCCGCACCCCCTCCCCTCTGAGGCCCTCAGTTTGTTTCTCAGAGTCCATAGTCTCTCATGCTTCATTCCCCCTTCTGATTATCCCCCCTTTCTTTATCCCTTTACTCTTTGACTGCCCTCCTCTCCCTGAGCTGCTGCTGCTGTTATTCTCCAAGAAAAAGGTGATGGCCTTTTTGATGATGACTAGGGACATGAATAAGAATCCTCATAACACACTGACATCTCTAAGAATGCCTCCGATTGTGTCTCATTAGTTCTACTCCAAGCAGGGATCAGAACTTCCGAATTATCCACCCATTTAGCCCTTGTAACAATTATTAGGGGTAGACACTAGAATGATACCCCCATTTTGAAGACAATGAAACTGAGGCACACATGGTCTGAGTAACTTGCCTGTGGTCATAGTGAGTGGGAAAGTCAGGATTTGAAGTCTGAATTCTGGCTCCAAAGTCCACGCTCTTAGCCATTACACAATGATGCTACTGAGAGTTTGTACCCCTCTTTATTTAAAAAGAAAAAAAGGGGGGGCTCTTGGGTGGCTCAGTTGGTTAAGCATCTGCCTTTGGCTCAGGTCATGATCTGGGGGTCCTGGGATCCAGCCCCGCATCGGGCTCCCTGCTCGACAGTGAGTCTGTTTCTCCCTCTCCCTCTGCCCCTCCACGTGTTTGTGCTTGGTCTCTCAAATAAATTAAAAAAATCTTTATATATAAACACACACACACACACACACACGCACAAAAATCCCCTCCACAACAAAAATTCTAAGAGGCCAAATTTCTGATGCATTGATTTTTGTTCTAGATTCACCTACCCACTAATCGACAGTCAGAAGCAAGAATTCTAATCTTTCATAGTTAATTTTGACCCAAAGAGCGTTAGGACATATTGTTTTGGAGAGCCCGTTCTTGGAAAGGACATGTTTATGACTAGCAGACAGCAGGATCTGGTTTGCACAACATTTTCCAGTGACACAGTCTGTTTTCAGAAGCTGCCAAGGCTTCTGAAACAAAACCTGGGACAATGTTCATACCAGAATTATTCAGAGGGCAGGAAATGGCTAACTTCTCACGAACATCTGAGGCAAACTGGGAGGGCTTAATTGGTCACTTATGTCATTCCAACATATCTCTATTCATAAGTTTACATGTCACCAACTTTGTGGTTGTGCTAAGGCCAAATGGGAGGTTCAAGATAATTATAGGGTAAATTCAGTTGAGGTATATTGTCAACATTGTCTTGTCTATAGCACTTCCACTGAAAATTTCCACCTTCACCTCACTCTTACCACCCTCCTCCCCCTACACACACACACACACACACACACACACACACACACACACGCAGTGTCATAGATTCGGGGAAGAAAAGGCCTCAATATATTGCAATTTCTCCCATCAAGGGATAGAGGGTTTTGGTGGGGCTGGTGGGGGTAGGGGGTGAGGCTGGCTGGCTCAGTCAGTACAACATGCAACTCTTGATCTCAGGGTTATAAGTTCAAGCCCCACGCTGGGTGTAGAGATTACTTAAAAATAAAATCTTTAAAAAGAGAGAGATGGAGGTTTTTTGGTGACTTGAATCTGGGCTTGGCTATGTAACATGCTTTGTCCGTTAAGACGTTCACAAATAGGATGCAAACAGAGGCTTGAAAAATACGTTGCACTGGGGCTTTAACTTGCTGCTGGGAGCTCTAATGCCATCATGTGAACAGCCTGTTAGATGATGAATGACACGTGGCCAGTCCATCCTGTCACCCCAGTTGATCTCAAACCAAGCGCCAGACATGTGAGTGAACTGCCTCTCCCTACTCCCCTACCCCCAAATCAAGAAGCCTCACCAACCACCGGACAACTGAGCGAGGCCATCCTAGACCATCCAGTCCTAGCTCAGCAGACCCAGGCAAACAAAATGCCAACTTGAGCAGCAAAATTGTGAGCAACTAAAATGATTGCTGTTCCGAGGTGGTTTATAGTATAACAAAAGTTAACCGACACCCATCCCTACCTACCCACACAGCTACGTGGGAACCTGCTCTTTCTCACATGGTCGTCCCTTCCGCCTTCTCTTTCTTCACCCAGCCCCAGTCGATTGGCTCAGAAGTGGTGACTGACCCAAGTCTGGCCAATCGGATTTCATCACTGGGATTTTTCAAAGAGCACATGTGAAAAAAGTAGTCTCTTTTCAAAAGTAGCATTTGTAAGATGTGGAACTGGGGGTGTGTTCATAGTTGTGTTTCCTACCAGGAAGATAATGCTAGTCCACGGTGGATAGGAATAAAGCCAGCCTAAAGAAGAAGTAGGAATGAGGGATGTCGAGAAAATTCCTTGGTGGCATTTAAGTACTTAAACATTGTTCCTGATACTCCTGTAATTGGATGAGCTAAAACTTCCTTGAATTTCATGAGCCGGAACTTTCCACCTTTTCCCTAAGCAGTTAGAGTTGGGCTTCTATTACTAACTCCCAAAAGAATCCTAATTGATATTTCCTATCCATTTGCATACACAACTGTTATTTATGCAATAAACAGATCGATGATTATTTCTACTGTTTTAATAGGCTCTATGCCCAACATGGGGCTTGAACTCACAATCCCTAGATCAAGAGTTGCATGCTCTGCCGGCTGAGGCAGCCAGATGCCCCTTGATGATTATTTCCATCCATACGTTCAGTAGCACTTTAAGGACCGTTTTGGTTATCTACTGCTAAGTAACAAACTGCCCCCGTATTAGCAGCTGAAAGCAACAATGATTTTTTCACTTCTCATGGATCTGTTGGTTAACTGTGATCAGCTGGTGGTTCTTCCATTCATTTCATTTGAGGACTCTCTTTGGCTATAGTCAGATGGTAGTTGGGGCAGAGTCACTTGAAGGCTAAAGGTTCCATTAGTTGAAACATCCAAAATGGCTTCTAACTTACACAACTGGCATCCCAGGCATCTCTACCCGGCCTCTATCGCCACACTGTCCACAGCTTGGCCACAGTTTCTCTCTTTCCAACAGGATAGCTGGGACTACTTACATGTTGGCCCGGGGCTCCCCGAGCATGTTCGCAGAGATTAATTTTCCCTGTGACCAAGGCTTGGAAGCCACACAGCATCACTTCCACTGCATTCTATCGGTCAGGCCAGGCACAAAGTCATTCCAGTTTCCAGGAGAGGTAATTAGATTCCTACTTCTTGGTGATAAGAGTGGCAAAGATGGGTGACTCTTGATCTGTAGAGCATGCGACTCTTGATCTCGGGGTTGTAAGTTTGAGTCCCACGTTGGGTGTAGCGATCACTTAAAAATAAAATCTTAAAAAAGAAAAAAGAGTGGCAAAGAAATTGCAGCCGTTTTAACCTACCACGACAACTTTTGGATTTTCACAGATGTTATTTAAATTTCAGCTTCAAGGTGTGTGATATTTGGAGATTCAAGGTATAAGAAAAACTAAACTTTAAAAAAAGTTAA
The DNA here is from genome assembly GCF_024610735.1 of Ursus americanus. NCBI lineage: Eukaryota > Metazoa > Chordata > Mammalia > Carnivora > Ursidae > Ursus > Ursus americanus. Next base: position 30,687,216 of record NC_142148.1, on the reverse strand, counting down.
AGGTCAATAAAAATAATTCCCCCTACAGCCTGGTATTTCCATGTGTATAGGTTTTATTCTAGACCTGGCACCTGCTTGCAAAGGTCATTCAGATTTTCTATTAAATATAACTTTCCCCCAAAAGTGAGTTATTTGTGTAACTGTGTATTCAATGTTGGCCTCCGTCACTAGACAATGAAGTTTGAGAAAGCAAGGACCACATCCCACTGGCACACAGTGTCTCCCCTACCCCGGGAGGAGAGGCCTGATGTCTGCCACATAATGAATATCTCCTTAAATATTTCTTGAATGGATGAATGCAGTGATTCTTACCCAAAGGTGATTCTGCCCCTACAGGACAACTGGAAAGTCTGGAGGCACTTTTGGTTGTCACAACTGGCTAGAGTGTTGCTATTAGCATCTTGAGGGTGGAGGCCAGAGGTGCTGCTAAATATCCTAGAATGCACGTGATAGCCCCTACAAATAATTATCTGGCCCAAAATGTCAATAGTGCTGAGTTTAAGAGACTCTGAATGAAAGGGTAGGGTGTGAAACTGATTGTGTCGTCATAGCCTAGTCTATTGGGAATCTACCGGGCTGTGGATGTCCCGATCTTGTCGGCATGGTCCCAGTTGATTAACCCTGGTTTCCATCTGATAATGTGATTCCCAGGCAGGGGAAGGGAGGTGAGGAGGGGGGTTCAGAGCCAGGACTGGAAGCCCAAGCTTAGCCCTTACCAGCCACCTCTCCTCCAGGGGTCCTCACTGTCCTCCTTCTCTTCCAGCCTAGGAGTGTTACCCTGAATTGGATGTGCAGACCACATGATATACTGGGTTATCTTATATTTCACCCCTCTGAGTCCAATCTCTACCTTTCTCCTTTCTGTCCTGTGCCCTAGAAGGGTGCTAGAAGTCCTTGCAGACTGCTTCAATGGGCCTCTTCCTCTGGTTTCCCTTTAGATTCAGGCAAGCAGAGTAATGGCAGAGGGAGAGTAAGGCTGGAGAACTTACTGTCCTGGAGTCTTCCATGCCAGTTGCTGTGGATTGGCTCCATTCTTCTGCTGAAAGCCAGAGCTTCTGCCAAGATGCTACCACTCTCTTTAACTGCCTGTTGCCCCTTTAGGCCTAGGGGTGACTCCCCTCTCTGGTTAGTCTCACTGCACTGCACCATCCATTTTGGTTTCCCTTTGCCATCCGCATCTTTGTAAATAGTCTATGAAACTCTCCTCAGCTACCCATTTGCACGTGACGTTAGTTTCCTTCTGGGAAACACACTGAGAGTTGCAAGACAGCTATATGCTTTATTTCAGGGAAGACTCACCCTCTGTAAAGATGTGTGCCTGGTCTCACCCCTTGGTTTTGATCACCTTGGATACCAACAACCACCCTAAGCAAGCTGAGTGTGCCAATCTCCTTTGGATAATGAACAGTGCATGGTGCTACCTCATCTTGAGTTGAATCTTACAGTCATTCTCCTCCCTTCAGTCCCACCCACCCTTGCATCTCAACACGCTATGTCCCAGCATTAACCAAAACGAAGTCTTTCCCTTTATCCAAGCGTGTCATGCTACTGAGGCTGGCAAGTACCAGGGACCAGTTCCCTGCTGAATTGTGACATATTGACCCACGCTTTCCTGGGTCAGCTTTGCCCAGCTCTGAGTTCTGGGGACCTGCCTGCTGACATGAAATGTGCTGCGGCTTTGCCAGGAGTGACTCTCCATCTGGCCCCCGTGCCTCTCCCTCTGTCTGCAGCATAAATATGATGTCATATCCATTACAGTTACTTTACAATTTGTTGTCCTTATAGATTCCCAACATTATCAGATGCTTTCTCTGGCATCTTAAGTTATCTGAGAAAGGAAAGAAGAAAAGAATTTCTATAGCTATGTGTCATACCTTGCTTTACCAATTACTTTGCTACATAAAAAACTATCTCCAATTTTAGCAGTTGAAAACAACCATTTTATTCTGTTTGCTGGTACCATGGGTCAGGATTTCAGGTAGAATGGGAGGGATTTGTCTCTGCTCTATGATGTCCCGCGTCTTAGCTGGGAAGGTTGAAGGCCGGTGTGACTGGACAGCTGGGACTGGAATCATCTGGAGTTCCATTCACCTGTCTGACTTCTGGGCCACGCTGACTCAAAGACTGGGATTGCCAACAGAGGACTTACATGTGGCCTCGCTATGTGCTACCACGGCAGCTGTGGCATTGTCAGAATTCTTACGTGGTAGCCCAAGGCTCCAAGGGTGGTTTTTCCAATGAACAAGGGGAGAAACTGCATAGCCTTTTATGAACGAGGCTCAGAAGCCAAACAGCATCACCACTCTCATACGCCATTGGTTGAAGCTTCCGCAACCCCCACCCCCACCCCCATTCACAGGAAAGGTAACTGGACTATATCTCTTGATGAGGGAATGGTGAGGTCCCACTGCAGAGAAATAAGGAAGACAGGAGGTACTGCTCAGCCATCTTTGAAAAGTGCCATCTGCCCAAAGAACCCTAATGGCTTCTTTTAATCCAGAAACTCTGAAAAACAAGTGGTGGTTCTCCCATTTGACAGATGAGAAAACAAAAGCAAAGAGGGTGAGGAACTTACCCAAAGAGAAAGTAGCAGACAGGAATCTAGGCCGATCATTGACTTCTAAAGCTCACCTTGAAAAATAAACCATAATTATGTATGTGTACATAAGTATATAAAATGTATATACTATACATTTATAAATAATACCTAAATGTACATAAATATATACATTTATATAAAACTCATGAATGTGTGTTTAAAGTAGGATGTCTCCTAGAAAGCAGAAGCACGTATATAATACTGAAATCACGTGTAGGCTTCCCCGGCTTAAAAATAGTCTTAAAGATCTAGATGTCCATGTTCCCGTGTGTCCTGGCTTCCTTTGCATGTACCAATTAGCAACCTGTCTGTTTTCTTTGGAAAAATGTCTATTCAGACCCTCTGTCCGTTCGTTAATCTGATTGCTTGGTTTTTTGTTCTTGAGCTGAATGAGTTCTTTATATAATTTGATTTGCAGATATTTTCTCCCATTCGGTAGGTTGCCTTTTCATTTTGTTGACGGTTTCTTTTGCTGCACAGAAGGTTTTTAATTTCTGTGATGCTTCTTTATATCTGAAGGACAGAAATATCTAAACGGCAAGGTTGATTGACAGGTCGTAGAGCCGGAAGCAGATATAGCCAATAAGTAATACTGAATGGCCTCTCAGCCCAGGGGGCCAGACAGGTACACGCCGTGAGAATTGTTCAAAGGTGATAGTATAAACATAGACAGTTATCCGTGATTATGAGAGGTGAGAAGAGTCTGAGAAATTGAAACTTGGAGGTAACGTATAAAGAAACAACTTTTTTTTTTTAAAGATTTTATTTATTTATTCGACAGAGAGAGAGACAGCCAGCGAGAGAGGGAACACAAGCAGGGGGAGTGGGAGAGAAAGAAGCAGGCTCATAGCAGAAGAGCCTGATGTGGGGCTCGATCCCGTAATGCTGGGATCACGCCCTGAGCCGAAGGCAGACGCTTAACCACTGTGCCACCCAGGCGCCCCAAGAAACAACTTTTTAAAAAAATCTTTGTGGAGTTACCGGCGTAGGAATTCTCTCTCTCCCTAAGCGAGAGATCAGATCAACTTGTGAGGGAATTGGGGAGCTGTGACTGTATTCATTTCCCATAGAAATTTGAATTTCTGATAATGTTAAAATAATTTTTAAAAATGATGTGGAGAATCATAATATTTCCTTAAATGGCATACCCTACTTGGATTACTCATATTTCTTTTCCTCGACATGAGAGATGAAAGGAATAAAATTTTCAAGGTTTGCCTTTGCAATCAATTTTGTATTGCTTTTAGTAGGCTACTTAACATACGGTCAGGATACACTCAACAATGTAGATGAGTCTTATAAGCACCATACTGAGCAAAAGAAGCCACACACAAAATGGTAACACACTGAGTTATTTCATTCATGTAAAATTGACAAATGGGTACAATCAATGATGATAAAAATCATGGGGAGCCTGGGTGGCTCAGTCGAGTAAGCATCTGACTCTTGCTCTTAGCTCAGGTTTTGATCTCAGGTCAGGGTCATGAATTCAGGCCACGTGTAGAAACACGAAACAAAACAAAAACAAAAAACAAACAAAATGATAAAAATTAGAACCCCTCGGTTGCAATTCTCTAACACTAGCTTTCCAAAAACAACTTGCCAGAGAGAACATATTTCGAAATTCCAAACCCTGCCTGGCTTCAGAGGCTTCTCACTAATGGGGTTCAACATGTCTTTGGGAACGCTCCCTGTTCCTGCCTGTTGTCTCTGATACGCTTGGCGGATATGGTATTTCCTCTTCCAGAATGGGCTCCTGGTTCCTGCAGATCCGACTGTCTTCCTCACCCCTGCCTCACTTTCTTTCCAGGGCTGACTTATTTCCAGAGTCTCTCCATGCCAGCCTGAGGTATGACCTGATACAGCCAGGAACCCCAAAACAACTGTCATCACAGCACTGGGAATACAGGACCGCCTGCAGCCCTCAGTGCCTCTGGGCATAACCTTGGGTTTAAATCACTGGTTATCTGAAACATTGTCTCAGTTTGAGTTCTCCCAAAAGCAGACCCTGAGACTAACACCACTCCAACCCACCTATGGGTAAACTTGCCTCAAGCGAATGTTCTCCCTGCTTGCTGACCTAAGTCCCTTGATTCCGTAGCAGAACTAACTTACTTTGAGATTTGCAAACTGCTGGCCTTGAGGAGGGAAGGACCAGACTTTCCCAGAAGATAAGGCCTGACCACGTTCGAAAACAGGTGCCCAGCGGCCAGCAACCTACTCAGGGTCATGTCAACATAGGACTAACTGCCAGGCACCTGCTTCTCTTGCATGTAGCTCCCTGTGCCTTCCCCTTTAAAACCCTCCGGCTCCCCCTGGCCAGGAAAGTTGGACTTCCAGACGCTAGCCCACCACCTGCCCAGGTTGCTGGCTTCACGGAGAAAGCCGCCTTTCCTTGCCCACTATCACTTGTCTCTCAAATATCACTTTGGAGCGGCAAGTGGCCAAACCTGTGTTTGGAACCGGTTCTCTGTCCGGTAACAAGACGAAGTCCTGAATGTAGGTCATTTATTTAGGAGGTGACCCCAGGAAGCTCAGTGAAAGGGCAGAGAGAAGAGTCATGAAAGAGTAAATTAATAAGTAAGTCATAACTTTGGGCAAAACTCGGTTCAGTTCCCCTGGGGACTTCCTAAGAAACTGTGTAAAACATGCCTCCAAAACAGCACTCGGAGGGAGCTGGGGGTTTTATGCACTGTGAGGGACTAAATGTCCGCATGGTCCATGCCCCCCCCCCAAATTCACATGTTGGAGCCCTAACCCCGAGAGTGGCTATGTCTGGATATGGGGCCCTTATGGAAGTAATTAAGGTCAAATGGAGTCATAAGGGTGGGGCCCTGCTCTGATAGGATTAGTGTCCTTCTAGGAGGAGATCCCGCTCCATCTCTGTCTCTGTCTCTGTCTCTCTCTCTCGTTCTATGTGTACTTGGGGAGGAAAGGCCATGTGAGGACATAGTGACAAGCAGCCACCTGCAAGTCAGAAAGAGAGCCCTCGCCAGAAACTAAATTTATCTTGAACTTGATCTTGAACTTCCAGTGTCCAGAACTGTGAGAACATTAATTTGGGTTTTTTTTGGGGGGGGGGGGTTGAATTGTTTTGTTTTGTTTTTAAATAGACTTGCCTGTCTCTAAAATGTCTGTTTTTTAGGCCAGTCTGTGGTATTTTGTTAGGACGGCACAGGCAGACTGAGACATGCACTATCTTTCATTCTCTGTGACTAAAGCTTGCTCCTGAGGGCACTGCAGGTGGCTCGAGGTGGGAAGTTTTGTCAGTATATGCAGAACTTTCCACGCTGGCTGCCAGTGAACTCAGAGGTTAGCCAAGGGCATATGGAAAGGCCACGTAGTATGGGCTCTGCCATTGTTCCCGATCTTTGACTGAGAAACACTGCTGCATTGACTATCCTTGCACATACGTCATTTTGCAAGTATTAAAGAAAAAACTGGATATAGATTTGCACAATCAAATGGCATGGGCATTGTAAATTGTGATTGATATGACCACGTTACTCTCCCAAAAGATTATATCAATTTCTATTCCACCTGCAATGTCTGTTTCTGTACCACTTTTCTGACATTTTATCAGACATTTTAATCTTGCCAACTTCATAAGGAGAACACAGTGTCTCATTGTGATTTTCATTCGTAAACGTCTTTGGAATCAGTGTCATAGAGTGTGAGACAAAGGCAGGGGAAGGAAGTTTTCCTGCTTCTTGGGCAACCTTGGCTCCCATATCAGTTCTTCACCAGGGGCATGGATAGGCTTCAAAAGTTGTCTTTGGCCGGGTTGGGACAGGAAGGAAATCTCCTTAAGTATAATCTGGTCCAGGTATCACTTGATCTTGGCAGTAGCCATGGTAACAATGGCAACAATACCCAAGGCAGCAGAAGTAGTTTCAAAGCATCAAAGGCCTTGGTACAGATTAAAGCCCAGGGAACCACAGTGCGTGGAGGGTGGGGTTGAGGAGTAATAGTACACACTGCCCGGTAGCTATGTTTGTGAGCTAGCCGGAGTTACTCCTGCCCACTGCCAGAAGAGATCGCAGACAGAGAAAAGCCATTTGTGCCGTTACCGTGCCTGAATTTTTATCTCTGCACTGAGTCTATGGTTACTTTGCCAATCTTCATCAAAGATACTATATTCTTCTAGAAGAAAGAAGGACCATAACCTTCAAGCAGTTGAAAGCCATTATTTATCGTCACCTCCACTATTCCTGCAGACAAATCAGAAATGGGATGGCGGTGTGGAATGCTGGAGAGATCAGGAGGAAGGTGGCAGGGGATTTAGCGGTAGGAAAATGTGGGAGGTACAGGACCTATAGACAGACAGTTGTATACAAATAGAGCTGTACAATGAGAATTCCCTTACAAAAACGTAATTTCCAAAAATCTCACATGGGTGAAGTTCTGTGCTAAAAAATTTTTTGACTTTGCTTCCGGTAGGAGTGGACAGATAATTTAAGCTAACTCTTGTATTGCATACAATTTAAAACCAGGTTTGTATATAAACATAGATTTAAATCATTGATGAGTTAATAATCAAGAATTACTGGGCCAAAATCTAAGGGAAGGCAATAATCTAGAAAGGTAAGCATGGTGCTCAGAACTGTTTTTGCCCCAGAGCCTTTGTCGATCTGAAAGTAACAGCTATAGGACTGAGCTGTGATTTTGATGGTGTCAAAGGGTGAGGCTCCCTAAGGAAAGAAAAGCAATGTAAGTCTAAATAAACGTTCAACATGCAAAACAAAAATAATAATGTCACGGAAGGTCTTAAAAATATAGAATTAGGAGGGTGTCTGGGGGGCTCAGTTGGTTGAGCGTCTGCCTTTGGCTCAGTCATGATTCCAGGGTCCTGGGATCAAGCCCTGCATCGAGTCAGGTGCCGTGCTCAGCTGGGAGCCTGCTTCTCCCTCTCGCTCTGCATCTCCCCTCTGCTCATGCTCTCTCTCTCAAAAATAAATAAATAAATAAATAAATAAATAAATAAATAAATAAATAAATAAAATCTTTAAGAATAATAATAAATTCTAGTTTGGTTTTATTTATTTCCTATTTTTAAAATTTTTTTATCATGTTAGTCACCATACAGTACATCCTTAGTTTTTGACGTAGTGTTCCATGCTTCATTGTTTGCATATAACACCCAATGCTCCACATAATAAATTTATTTCCTATTATTTTTAAGATCTTCTTATTTTTTTTTAAGTAATCTCTATTCCTGGGGCGCCTGGGTGGCTCAGTTGGTTAAGTGTCTGCCTTCAGCTCAGGTCATGATCCCAGGGTCCTCGGTTCGAGTCCCCCCATCGGATTCCCTGCTCTGCGGGGAGCCTGCTTCTCCCTTTCCCTCTGCCCCTTCCCCTGCTTGTGCTCTCTCTCTGTCAAATAAATAAATAAAATCTTTAAAAAAAAAAAGAAAGAAAGAAAGAAAAGAAACATTCTTAAGAAGTGTTTTTAAAAATAAATAAATAAATAAAGTAATCTCTATTCACAGTGTGGCACTCGAACTCATGACCCCAAGATCAAGAGTTGTGCTCTTTACCGATCACACCAGCCAGGTTGTTTGTTTGTTTTTTAAAGTAAAAATGTTTTTACAGATGTAAGGGTGTGATGCCTAAAAATTAGCGAGCAAATCTAGTTTGCTTTGATTAAACATCCTTCCAAAAGTGAGGGCTTTGTTTGTTTGTTTTTTAAAGTAAAAATGTTTTTATAGATGTAAGGGTGTGATGCCTAAAAATTAGCGAGCAAATCTAGTTTGCTTTGATTAAACATCCTTCCAAAAGTGAGGGCTCTGTCGTTGACACAGACCTGTTACATATACTCTTGTCAACTTTAACATCATTATTAGGAATATAGGGGACCAAAGACACATAAGAGGCTTAAAAAAAAACAAAAACAGAAGATGGGAATAAATGATAGACCTATTCACAATCACCAATGATAAACAAAAGAATAAAATACCATCTAAGCAGCCAAACAGACAAAGCCACTGCGGGTGCCCAGGCCGGCCTTGCCCCCCATTCTTTCCCTTTGTAGCCAATCCTTCCCCGAGTTCGCTTCTGCAGGGTCACGTGCCCATATTCATGAAAAGGATTTCATTCCATTTCTCTTCAGAAACTTGTGTTATTGTAAGAGTTGATTTTTAGAGACACAAAAAGCCAAAGAGAAGCATGGGATCTCTGGGGCTTTGGAGGAGAGCTGACTTGCCAGAAAGCGGTGGCATTTCTGAGCCTGCTGCCTGCTTATCCCTGGAAGTCTGCGTGGGGTTGCCAGCCAGGGGTATCTTATTCATTCTGTCCGCCTTCTCTGATGCATGCTTTTTTCCATGCTGATCACATTACAGGGGTGTTCTGTTTTAGGCTAACCTTGAATGACTTGGGTTCTTTTGCGAACACAGAACTGAGCAACTGGCTTGCTTACCTTCTGGTTTATCTGTTCCCATCAGTGGGTGGGGTGGATCCTCGAAAGGACACCTAGCACATTTGGTGGGAGAACCAAAAAGACCCTCTGTTTCCAAGACAGACAGCCACATCCTAGCCCGGGTACAACAGCGGCCTGTACCCCCCAAAATTTGCATGTGCTTTATTAGTGTGCACATTTCCTTTTTTATTTTTTATTTTTTTAAGATTGTATTTATTTGACAGAGATAGAGACAGCCAGCGAGAGAGGGAACACAAGCAGGGGGAGTGGGAGAGGAAGAAGCAGGCTCACAGCAGAGGAGCCTGACGTGGGGCTCGATCCCAGATCGCCGGGATCATGTCCTGAGCCGAAGGCAGACGCTCAACCGCTGTGCCACCCAGGCGCCCCACATTTTCTTTTTTAATGCACTGAATTGGTTCCAGGCAAATATCATCTGACTGGGGATCACAGCAACAGGGAGGTGTCAACTGCTCTTGCAGCTTACCATGTAAGGGAGCGGAACTCTCTAATTCTCAAGTCTTCTGGAGCTTCCCTTGACAGTTTTAGGGCAGGTAGCCTCACAATCTTTCCTTCCCTTTGCCTTTCACCCCTGTGTTCTAAGCGCTCTGTTCACGATGCCACCATCTGCTACCCTCCCCTGCCGCCCCTGGTTCCCTAGGCCGAGTTCTAACACCCAGTCAAGTTTAGGGATCCCTGAGAAACTGCAGCCTGAGAACAGGTGGGAAGGTGATTTATTCGGGAACATTCCCTGTGTGGTTCTCTTTCCCCACATAAATCCTTTGAAATCTTTCTGGTGGGGAAAAACATTCGGTCCCAAACTCTTTGGTCAAGATAAAGTCAAAATGTTTAGGATGATAGTTCAAGATTTTTTTTACTGAGTTCAGGATAAAGTTAGATTGGTTGATCTTTCCTGAGAGTCACTCAGTGAACCAGTTACACTATACAAATCACTTTAGGATTAATAGAAGTCGGGGCACCTAACTGGCTCAGTCGGTGGAGCATGTGACGCTTGACCACGGGGTTGTGAGTTCGAGCCCCACGTGGGGTATAGAGATTACTTAAAAATAAAATCTTAAAAAAAAAAAGTCAAGAAGAGTTTGGTCGGGTAACGTGATATTGACTTTGTATCTCTTGGTGGTCACCGAATAGTACTGGTATTGCCGAATTGTTAACGATAAATTGATTCAACCATACTCCGAATAAAATCTGTGTTACAATTTTGTAATAAATGCTATGCATCCACACATGGTATATAATATAATATTTATTATTATAGATACTATAACACACAGTATATAATATAAAGTTGTTATGGCAGATTCAAGAGCCCATGGGTTCTAAACCAGTAATAGAAGACAAAACCAGAATTAAGATGTGACAGGATGTCAAGGACAGAAAAAAGTCAGTCATGTGTCAATTTCTTAAACTCTCATATTTTTGAGGCTTCCTGAGACAGTCCAGCTGTAGTGGTGGGTTAACCTACCAAGAATATACCAGCACGAACCATTCCGCAGGCTTTCCATCAAGAATGCAGCCAACAACTGTAATATCACCTTTGTTTCACTGATCGGGCCACTGATAGAGAGGTTAAGTAGATCCCCTAAGGTTTTACACCATGAGTTGGTAACAAAACCAGGATTAGAACCAAGTGGCATTCAACACTGAGCAGGTGTGCCAGGTACGTCCTCTGTGAATTGGCGGCCTTGCAGTATTCTGAATACCACTCTTTTTTTTTTAACCATCTGTCACCATACAATGCTACTTTAATACCATTGACTATATTTCCCATGCTGTTCCCTTCATCCTTGTGATTTATTCACTTCATAACTGGAAGCCAATAACTCCCACACCCCTCTACCCATTTTGCCCATCTCCTCACCCCCTCCCTTCTCACAACCACCATTTGTTCTCTGTATTTATGGGTCTGTTTCTGGTTTTTGTTTGTTTGTTTATTCGTTTGTTTTGTTTTTTAGATGCTGCATATAAGTGAAATCATAGAGTACTTGTCTTTGTCTGACTTATTTCACTTAGCATAATACCCTTTACGTCCATCCATGTTATCCCAAATGGCAAGATCTCGTCTTGAATATAACCCTTCTTTTTCACATATTCTGAATGTTAATGTAAACCTTTGTGTTCCAGAGGGTTCTTCTCCAGAGACTACAGGGTTTGAATACAGAAAAAAACACATAAACCCCATAAGCAAGGGCTTTCTCAGAAGGCACAGCTCTTGGGAGTAGAAAGACTTCAGCAAAATCGGTCTTGGCCTCCCGCACGAGTGTTTGTCCTTGTGAAATCAGATTTAAAATTATGTCAGAATCAGCCCTGAAGGTTAAAAAGAGAGAGAGAGAGAGAACCAACTTATTTCATTTTGTTCTTCAATAGTGCAGGCAGCTTATGGTCTGAAACTCATATTCTAGGAAAGCTACATTTTGGCAGAGCCACATTTAAGAAAATTGCCTCTTCCAGCTGGAGCCGTGGTCCATGTCCTGATGTGTACTATCCCAAGCACCTGTGAGTATTGATAAACCACACGTGCATACATATTTTTGTAAGCCAGTTCCTTGTCACCATGTCCTGTGGTTGAACTTGAAATCAACAAAATAATGACAATAAAATAAGGATAATAAAATAATAAAATAATGACTCCCACGTGGCCCATGATTCTGTGTGTGGTACCCAAGCGTGCTCAGGGCTCAGTAGGTTCCTGCAGCCTGAGATTCACAACCCCCAACCCTCTGGGTCTCCGATGGCTGAATTGCAGCCTCTACCCACCCCCGTGGGAATCTTCTCTTCTTCCAAATCAGGAACCGGAAAGGGGGCACCTTCTAGCTTGATTACACCCCATGTCAGCCATCTTCCTCAGGTACAATGAGCAAGAAGCCAGCTAAGAGAAATAATGGATAGCATGAGATTTGCAATCAGATGTGGGTTCAAATCCAACGCCTGTCACTTACTAGCTCTGACACATTGAGCAAGTTACTGAAATTGCTCCAGTGTCCTGGTTTGGATTCCCCGGAAACAGACCTTGAGGCACCAAAGAATTTTCCCAACGACAGGGCAAGGGAGTTGGTTCCTTTATCAGCTATTGATTGAGGGCTGCTTGGCGGCAGGGGGAGCATTAATTCCTTGACCTTTTTGGTTGTCCCTCTCCCCCTACCCCCTGCTCCTATGGGGGCAGACAGACTCTGGCAGCCAGAGAAAACCCTCAGGCAAATAATTGTAAGTTTGGGCAGTTGAAAATCTACCCCTGGGCCCGGAAATGGTAAAATGTGAGAGGATATAGTCAGAGCCCAGACAGTATCTGGTATAACCAGCTGCATTTCTGCTGTCTCTAAAACCCACCTCAAAGGGCCTGCACATAGTAGCCCTTCAGCCCACACAAGCTACCAGCATTACGGCCAGGCGGGGGAGTTGAGAGAAGTGTGGTGAACCGAACCATCTCCTCTCCAAAAACGGCCACATCCTAATCCTCAGAACCTGTCAATAGATGACCTCACATGGAAAAAAGGGACTCTGCAGATGTGATTAAATGAAGGATCTTGAAATGGAAAGATGATCCTGGATTGTCCAGTTGGTTCCAACGTCATCACAGGGTCCTTTTAAGAGGGAGGCAGGAGGGTCAGAATCAGAGCGGGAGATGTGATTTTGGAAGCAATGGGGCCAAGAGCCAAAGAATGCCGATGGCTACGGATCTGGAAAGGGCAAGGAAGCAGAATCTCCCCTAGAGCCTGCAAAAGGAACGCAGCCCTGCTGACCTGCGGTCAACTTCTTTTAAATTAATTAAACAAGGAGGGCCATTCGACTGAGGTGGTCCTTCGTAAACAAGCCAAACCCTAAATCCTCACGTGCCTCAAAGCTAGGATATTGAAGCCAATTACAGTCGACGAGGCTCTCCCGAACAAGGCAAATGCTTAAGCCACAGCCAACATCAAATAACGTTCTTGCTTGGCTTCCACCTTTTCTTTTTAAAGGACTTTCTCCAAGCTCCTGTCGATGGAGCACACCTACCCACTTTGTGGTTTGGCACTGCTTAATTTGAACCCATTTTTGCTCCCACTCTTAAAATTTTTATTAGGCCTCAGGTTATCTTTCCTGACCTGCAGAACTGTAAGATGATAAATCTGTGCGTTTTAGTCACTAAGCTTGTGGTAATTTGTCACAGCGGCCCTAGGAAACTAATACAGAAGGGGACACCAGGGATAAGAATAGCCACCACATAATAATATTTCCTATGAGCCAGCACTAAGAGCTGTAAGTATCTTGACTCCTTTACAGAAACCAACCGTAATGTATTTGCTGCCTGGATGGTAACTCATCTTGCCATATCGAATGTCCTTTTATACCTCTTCTTCTCTATAGTTGAATGATTAAAAAGCTTTACATTAATTTTATTATTACGGTTTCCTTACGCGTTCAACCAGTTCTCTTCTGAGAAAACGTCTGATGGCAAAAGCTTCCTCTCCCTGACGACCCAAGAGTAGAGGCTGACACAGTTCCACTCGAAGCAGGTTGAATAAAAATTGGCCTCGGCTCCTTTTTAGTCCCCCTGATTACAAACGGATGCTTTTTATCCTTTGCAGTTTGCTCTGGCTTAGTACAGTCATTTAATCATTAAAGGAAGATTCCATGCTGCTTTCCCGGTAGAAGGTGCCACTTGGACTAGGATCTTCCTTCCATCATCTCCGGTGATGAAGTTTCCAGATAGAAGCAACATTATCATCAGTGGTGTGGCATTCCTGGAGTTCATGCTCTTCACTCCCCAGGGAAAGCTAGACTTGGCTTCTGGTTGTTGTAGCAGGAAGGTCCTCACTCGGCTGGAAAATTCACCAGAGACTCGGGCCAGTGACAGTATTGCTGTGAATATAAAATCACCATCAATGTAACAATGACAGGTTTTGTGTTATGGGAAAGGTCCTGGAGCTTGGAGGAGAACCTCGTGACTTTGCAGGTCAGTATGCTGTTGTATGAGACCGTCTCTCTGTCTGTCTCTGTCTCTCCCTCTCCCTTTGTTTCCCATTTATTTCTACATATAATGGGGAAAGGCAACGGGGCTACCACTTCATTAACAAAGAAAGAATGATGACTTATAAACAGCAAAGTCATTTCACCAAGGCTTTTAGGTACAGATTATGAAACTATAAAGAGAGAAACAAAGGTTTGTTTGACTATGAATCTTCCTTGGGTTTTATGGAGGATTCAGGCTCTTAAATCTTGAATTTTCACCTGGATTACTGCATGAGTTTCCTACCTGTTACTTTATCTATCAATCTTCCTTTTTCAGCTGTAAATTCCTCAAGGTAAGTCCCCGGTCTTATTTCTCTTGATTCGCCAAATCCCAGGTGACTCCCAACACATAGAAGGCATTTGCTGCTTACTGAATGGAATGACAGGATGACTGACTGCATACATTCATACACGAGTAAATAAAGTTCACACTTCACCATTGTTGAATTATGCCAGGTTGTAGCTGAATGCCCAGCCCAGAGTCTGAGTGAGCTCAGTGACCACTTGTGACACCCGAGCCTTACCCCACCTGAGCCTTACCCATCCCCTTCTCCAGGACTCTCCAACAGCCAGCCCTACTTTGGTGACTTTATCCCCCACATGCTTGGCCACTGCAGGGCAATTCAGTAAGTATTTTTTGTGCCCTGATGGAGAAAAGTATAGTGATACCCACACCATCATGCAGTTCACAGCCTGCATGAAATCGTTCAACTCCAACAGTCAAATGACATTACAGTTGTGTGTGGGCTCATTCTATGGCACTCCTGCCTTCACAGGTGAACCACTCCCATGACAGTAAGGAGATACAAGCGGAACAAAGAAACGAAGACAGGCCCTGTTTAAAAGGAGGAAGGCAAAACAAAGGAGTGAGGAAAGTGAGACAGGAAATCCTACAGTACAAGGGATTAACCTGGAATTCAAAGAAGAGAAAACACTTTCTCCTTAAACCCAGAATAAGAAAATGTTTTCAAAAACAGAACTACAGAAAGGATTGTACATCTGCCATTAGGGAAGGTCATAAGGAAAAGGGGAGACCTCTGCGGTTTTAGAACTTGATATCCTTGGGACTGATTCTGAGAAGCTTCTAGATAAGGTCAGGATTTCTCAACTGGCCATAGGGATGCCACCTGGCTCAGTGACCTTGGGTGATTTACTTGACCTCTCTGTACCTCCATTTTTGCATCTGTATGCATCACGGAGCCGTAAGGATAAATGAATCCATAGGCCTGGAATGATGCCTGGCACACGGTGAGTGTACTATCATTATTATCCATTATTATTACTTTTTGTTGTTGCTGCTGCTGTTGTTGTTACAACAATTCAGCAAAATAAGAGTCCAGCTAATTGCTGGACACTGTTTCACACGTACATCAAACAGGCCAAACAAATAAACAGCAGCTTCAGTGACAAAAAAACGGAGGGGGTGGGTCTTATCTTAAGCTTTTTAAACCATCTTCTACAAACCAACTAGTTACAGGACAGCTAATACATTGTAGGGGAGGAAAAACTTTTCTTCCAGGCTCTTACGTTCAGTCCCTGAGGCCTGTGAACTAAACTGAGAATAGAGAAAAAGGGGGAGGATGGAGAGGAAGGCCGGGGGAGGATAGAAGAGCCAACAAAGGAAGTAGCGGATTTCCCAAATGGTTACAGTTAAAGCCCTATGCACCTAACTTAATAGGGGAAATGGAGGAAGGAGAAAAGCTTCTATGGGAAGAGCTAATAGGTTTCTGTAGGAAAGAGGAATGAGTTTTTAGAATAGATGGAAGATAAGCAAGTTTGTGATAACATTTGTCTGTACAGGTGTGAATGGTATTTCCATCTTCTTAAAACTCCTCCCTCCTAGGGGATTTACAGAAGTTGCAGCTTTTAGTCAGATAAGGGAAGCTTGGGGAGGCTTTTTTCTGCATCTGCTGAATCTCAAATGTCTTCAGCTTAAAATAATCTTTAAGCTAATTCTGGGGTTCAAATGGGTCTCCAAAACAAACACACAAAAAAGTTAATGGAATGCTTGGACTGAGACTGTTTGCCGCTGTTTTTGCTTTTCTTTTTACAAGGTGTTTTTTTCCTCCTCCTCTGAGATTGTAATAAACAGGATGGCACCACAAACCAAGTCAGAAGTAGGACAGAGGATGCTCTGAAGGCTTGTTTGGTCACCGGAAATTGTTCAGCGTGGCTGACCCCTAACACGATGTTAAATATAGATATAGCAAAAAATGTTAGTAAGTTAATAAATGTAAAGTGTTACAAATGGTTTTTTAATGTTAAAAACTATAAAGTGTAAGTTAAAAATACTCAAAAAGGGGCGCCTGGGTGGCACAGCGGTTAAGCGTCTGCCTTCGGCTCAGGGCGTGATCTCAGCGTTATGGGATCGAGCCCCACATCAGGCTCCTCCGCTGTGAGCCTGCTTCTTCCTCTCCCACTCCCCCTGCTTGTGTTCCCTCTCTCGCTGGCTGTCGCTATCTCTGTCGAATAAATAAATAAAAATCTTTAAAAAAAAAATACTCAAAAGAATTCCTTTTCGAAGTACTTTTAAGAAAAGAAGCAGGGCGTTGGAACTTTCGGTTCTCCTCCCGCCCTGTCCCACATTCACGTGGTGGTTCTTTTGGGGTGGCAGGGGACAGCGAGTGTCGTTCGCGGTGGTGCTGCTGGTGGGGGGGCACCCTATCCCAAGGGGAGCACGCTGAGATTCTGAGACGGGAGATGGAAGGTGAGTATAGCACAGTAGCCCTCTCCCTATCTCAGGTCTGTCTGTCTCCTTTAACTTTTCCTTTTGCGCTGTCCAGTCATCATGGTGGGCGTCAACATGGTCATCCCGCTTGTCTGCAGCTGCTTTAATCCCCCGACCTTCATGTCCATCCTCCCCCGACCTTCCTCTCCATCCTCCCCCGACCTTCCTCTCCATCCTCCCCTGACCTTCATCTCCATCCTCCCCGACCTTCCTCTCCATCTTCCCCCCAACCTTCATCTCCATCCTCCCTCTGAACTTCCTCTCCATCCTCCCCCTGACCTTTCTCTCCATCCTCCCCCGACCTTCCTCTCCATCCTCCTCCTGGCCTTCATCTCCATCCTCCCCCGACCTTCCTCTCCATCCTCCCCCTGACCTTCATCTCCATCCTCCCCGACCTTCCTCTCCATCCTCCCTCTGACCTTCATCTCCATCCTCCCTGACCTTCCTCTCCATCCTCCCCCCGACCTTTCTCTCCATCCTCCCCCCGACCTTCCTCTCCATCCTCCCCCCGACCTTCCTCTCCATCCTCCCCCCGACCTGCATCTCCATCCTCCCTGACCTTTCTCTCCATCCTCCCCCCGACCTTTCTCTCCATCCTCCCCCCGACCTTCCTCTCCATCCTCCCCCCGACCTTCATCTCCATCCTCCCCCGACCTTCTTCTCCATCCCCCTGACCTTCATCTCCATCCTCCCCCCGACCTTCATCTCCATCCTCCCCCTGACCTTCATCTCCATCCTCCCCCGACCTTCCTCTCCATCCTCCCCCCGACCTTCCTCTCCATCCTCCCCCTGACCTTCATCTCCATCCTCCCTCTGACCTTCATCTCCATCCTCCCCGACCTTCCTCTCCATCCTCCCCCGACCTTCCTCTCCATCCTCCTCTCCCCTCTGGCCAGCCTCCTGCTCCCGGGTTTCCCCGTTAACATTCCCATTAGTAGGGGTACGTCTCCCATGCTCCGCCTCCTCCACAGTGACCTGTCCTTCTCCAGTCCCCAGAGGCCTGCTAGCCAGGGGGGCACACAGCGGAGTAAAGAGCACCAGGTTGGGGATTCTGGCGACAAAGCTGTAGATTCCACTGTGGCAGATGAGGGGCACAGAGGTGGCTGCAGGAGCGGGACAAGGAATGTTGCCAAGAGCAGCCAGTCTAAGACAACTATTTTTTCAGGACACACAGGCTGACACAATTGCCAGACCTCCTACCAGAATCATTGGGAATATCCATACATGAACTTCTTACTTAAAGGTTTTTAGGTCAGTGATTTTGCCTTAAAGGATCCAGCCAACAACACCCAGGAAAGTGAGTCTTGTGACTCCCCCCTTCTGCCCCTTTAATTCCTTCAGAGAACTCTTCATTCACCTTTCTCTCAACACCCTTTCTTCTAGCACCATCTGCCTCTCAGGTGAGGAAGGGGAAGCTGGGAGAGGCCAGGTGTCTTGACCCAAGTCCCGCACACAAGTCCCCACCAGGGTTCCCGCCCAGAAATGGAGTCCCCTCCCTCCGCAATCACTGAGCAAGGGCAGCCTCTGTGATGGCGACGCCCTGTGGACTCAGGGTGCGGACAGCACGAGCAAAGTGGACACCACCCGGCGCCCAGCAGCTCTACTTCATTAAAAGCAAGGTGAAGCACGGGCTGTTCCTGCCCAGCCTTTTTTCTTGACCTTCGTGCCCTGACCTTCTTTGGTGTCCTCCCTCCACAGACTTCCCTGCTGTCCCAGGGGAAAGCAATCATGTACCAAAGGTACAGCTGGCATCTTTCTTCCTTCCTAGGGCATTTGGATTTAAACAGAGCCTTTAGAAAGTTCTCCTGTTTATAAAGAAGCTGCTTTCTAAATTGCCATTCTTTCTAGTAGCCCTGAAGTGAGGCCAGGACAATGGTGTGGGGTGGGGTGGGGGGGGGTTCTCCCTGACAAGGGTTTAAGGGGCAGCTCAAGGTATTTTATTCTCAAGCAGGATGGAAACAGTAAGTCAGAAGGCTTGGGCTCTAGGTTGGCTCCTCTCCTAGGCATTTAGTCATTTACCTTCTCCAAACCTTGGCTTTTTCATCTGTCAGATGGGAACTATCCCACCCTATTTAATGGTAATTGTTAATGTTAACATTAATGCAAACACCAAATAAGACCAAGTCTGAAAGTGCTTTGAGGGCTCTAAAACACTCCACTCGAGGGCCAGGATAATTTACTGAAGTGCAAATCTGTTTGTATTTTTTGTGTGTAGCCCGCTCCTAGCACCTGCAAGGTAAAAGCAGCTCTTCCTATTTCCAGGGAAGGCTGAAGGTGACTGAAGACTGGGGGTGGGGGGGTGAGGGCCTTTGTGAGATCAGGGGGCAATAGCACATGGTAATGGTAATGGATACTCTGGTGTCTTGTCAAGATACCTATTTCAGGACCAAGATACTCACACCTCCATTGCCAAGAGGGTTGGCCCCTGGTGGCTACATTGACCAAGGCTCTGTGCCCTTCCTGGGGGTAGCCTGAATTCAAAGACTGGTTGCCTCAAGTCAAGACAGCTCTGAAGGGCCACCCAGCTCCAGAGTTCCGGTGGGTTCAGTTGAGACCTGTATAGTAACAACATCACAGCCCAACTTCCCAATCTGCCCCAATCCCCCTCTCTTACTCCCTCAAAAGTATTTTGTCCCCCAAAGCACTCCCCACTAAACTTCCTACATGAGGCTCATCTCCGACTCAGCTTCCCTGACCCTGGGAAGGGGGCTACCAGGCATGCTAAGTGTGCTAGGACCCCATTCTCAGCTCTGCCAGCACCTGCAGGGGGGACAAGGTTTCATAAGAGATGCGGCATCTCACAGCAAAGGGGGTCCTGGACACAGATGGTAACAGTCTTCTTGAAGTCTGTGTCTCCGCCTACTGCCTCATCTCCCTCTGGCACAGAGATTAAACGATGTCTGCATTAGCCAACCCAGAATTTGTGACCCCCTCCAAAGTCACCAGGCATTTGTTGTGTCTAGGGCAAGGCCCCAGTGTCTTCCTCTGGGTTCATGCCTGTTATCTTCTGTGCCTTGGAGCACAATCTTACTGGAGTCCACTGTCCTCATGTTTCCCTTGGCACGTAAATACATTCCCAGGGTTATTGCCAGAATTCAAATAAACAACCCTGACCTTAGTCTGAACTGAAGGGGAAAAAAAATAACCTCGGATGACCTTTTCTCCCCATTTATGGAACACAGAGCTTTTTAGCACATGGCCCAATAGGACTGTGTCTTAAGATATTTATATGCACTTCCTTTACGTCTTGAATGAGAACCTCATTACCCACCAAGAAGGACACGTCAGGGACAGTGATTTATGTTATGGTGCTGACAGATCTCATACGTGAGAAATGACCTGTATGACATGGGCACCAACCACCGACTGGATGCCAGCCAGTCAGAAGAGGTGCCCTACAGCAAGCTGTGGTGGATTGTACTGGCAGGGATCTACCCTGCAGAGCCCTGCATCACTGGCTCTCCATACAACGTGAGGGATGAGTGCTGTTTTAGTTGGGTTCCTCCAAAAAGCCCAATCTGAGAGAAGGATGTGGGTGTGGGTAGCCTGCTTAGGAGATGATCCCACGAAGCAGGAGGGAGGGGTGGGGAGAACAAGGCAGAGAAGGGGAAAAAGCCAACACAGTGTGTTGGCGAGCTGGTCACCACTGTGGGCAACTGAGGCTCAATCCCACTGGAACCTTCTGGAGAACCATGGACAAAGCACATCAGACGTGTTCCACCAGAGGTTGGAGGCTGTGACATTTAGCCGTTGATTCCACCCCCATCAGATGAACATCTCTCCCTCCCGGGGTATTAACACCCTTACACTTTCCAGTTACCTGAATTTGCCCGAGAGAACTTCCACTGCCTTAGAGAAAGCAGAGAGTAGTTTCCATGGAAGCTTTATAAAGGATGCTGGCAGAGCTTGCAAACTGGCCATCAAGGGTGCGCTAAAGTCAGGTGAGCTGAGAAGGTGTGACATAGGACATCCCAAACATCTGCTACACACGTCTAATAAAGGCACAGACGAAGCGCACCAAGATGGGTGCCCACCCCCCTTTAAATCTGAAAGTATGGGAGAGAACATATGCTTACCTGCCCAGCATTCCCTCCTTTGGGGGATCACCTGTCTCTTCATCTCCTTGTAATTTTGTTTGTTGTATGTGGTATGCAGAATAACAGTCTCCCAAAGATATCCATGTCACTATCCCTGGGACCCATAAATATGTGAGATTATGTGGCCAAGGGGAATTAAGGTTGTAGAAGAAAGGAAGATCACTGGTCAGCGGACTTTAATGTGGAAGATTATCCAGTGGGATTAAAGGCCCCTGGATTAACCAGGAGCCCCACTGTAATCACCAGGGTCCTTATAAGTGGGAGAGGGAGACAGAACTTGAGCAGAAGATGGACAGAAAGATGAACAGAAAGAAGACAGCATGACATAGATGTTACTGGTTTCAAAAGTGGAGAAATTGGGCACAAGCCATGACAGGCAAGAGGTCTCTGTCAGGTGGAGAAGGCAAGGAAATGGATTCTCCTCTAGAGCCTCCAAAGGAAGGCAGTCTGGCCACCGCCCTGATTGTAGCCCAGGGTTTCCCGTTTTAGACCTCTGAGCTCCAGAACTGTAAAATAATAAATCTGTGTTATTTCAAGCCACTAAGTTTGTGGTAAATTATTACAGCAGCGATGAGAAACTAATACATTCTGTCTGCTTTGATGAGGCTGACTGGGCCAATCCGTCACCCCAGGGGTGTTTCATGACCTAGTCATCCGTCTCCCCGGCCACAGTGATTCATGCAAGAACCAGCATATGATGTAGGCAGGACCAGTCCTCTCCCAGTGCTAATGGGAAATAAACATCCTTAACTGGGATATGCGGCGGCCTCCATTGTCCTTCCACTCCTAAAGACCCTTGTGATTATATGCGGCCCACCAACATGGCAGCGAAAGGAGTAAAAGCATGGGGGATGTCTACTGGTGGGAAGTTCTCAAGAGCCTAGCATGGAAACGATGCATTTCACAACTGCTAACCTTCCATTCACCAGAGCACAATCCCCTGGCTATGCCCCACGTCGAAGCAGGCTGGGAAAGGTGGCCTGGAAGCCCCGGGAGGAGGAGGGAAAGAATTTCAAGAACAGCTAGGCATTTCTGCCTCATAAGCTTGCCTCTGGAATCCTTCCCTTTCTAATCTAACTGGAATTTATATTCATCCCCAGAGATTCACCATGAACATAATCACTTAGTTGAATATGTCTGTTCAAATTCTACTTTTCCAGAAAGAGCCCATGGTGACCACCTTCCCTTCAGACCTTGAGTATTGGGTATCCGTACTTTTGTTTTCACAGGGTTTATCAAGGAGGAGAGAAAGGGCAGCTGCTGAGGGTAAGAGAGTGCTATCAGAAAACCTGAGGGATTTTTTCCACACACACACATTCCCCCACAGATAGCGTATCTGTCCCCAAGGAAACCTGGCTCTGGCTCAGCGAGGCTCAGTGCCAGGGTGAGCCACAGCTGTTGACAGCAACGTGTGGGGTGGAAGAGGGACTGAGGACCACAGACATACCTTTATCACCCAGGCCAGCAAATCTGGTCAGAACGTTTACTTGTATGAATTCATTATCAGATAATTGTGTATAATGCCACAAGTCAGCTCGTGACCCCTAGAATACGGCCACATTCAATAAGGCCAGCTATTACTGCAACTATGTGTCAGTTTATACTGTTACCCTTTATTTATATAATATGTATTTATTTTTTAAAGATTTTATTTATTTGAGAGAGAGAGACAGCACGTGCGCACACACTCGAAGGAGCAGGGAGGAGGCGCAGGGAGGAGGCACAGAGGGGGAGGGAGAGGGACAAGCAGACTCTGTACTGAGTGCACAGCCTGACCCAGGGCTGGGTCCTAGGACTCAGAGGTCATGACCTGAGCTAAAACCAAGAGTTAGATGCTTAACTGACTGAGCCACCCAGGCACCCCTACTTATTAAATTTTTGCGTGGACTTATTGCAGGCCTGGTGAAGTGTATGGACCTCCTTCTTAGAATAATGTTTTGAAATCCATAAAACAAAATGTATAAGGGTAAAAAGGAAACCAATTATATTGAAATGCACTTACCAAAATATTTAAAAATAAACAAATATTTGTCATATAGGCTTCTTTTTTAAAAAGATTTATTTATTACTTGCGGGGGGGCAGAGGGAGAGGGAGAGAGAGTCCCAAGCAGACACTGAGCTAAGCAGAACCCAACCCAGGGCTTGATCCCATGACCCCGAGACCACAAGCTGAGCCGAAACCAAGAGGCGGATGCTTAATTGACTGTGCCACTAAGGCGCCCCATATGCTTCTTTATTAATGCATGAAATATCAAATCTAACCGCAGATCTAAAAACCAAGATTTTGAAGTAGTGATGAGTTTGCAATCTGGAAATATCTGTGTATTTTACTAGTGACAAAGTCATAATTCCTGCCAATAGGACTGTGATGTGTTTCCCACATTCATCATTGAAAGAAAGGGTCAATTTCAGTTAGAAGTTCGTCATATTAAAGATAATTCTTTTCCTATCCAAGTTTATGGACCTCCTGAATTTTATCCATAGACTCCTTAGGAGCCCCGGACCCCTAGATTCAGAAGTCCTGGATTATGGTTCCAAAGTCCCCCAAAGTAAGCCCACATTTTTAAACACAGACTACAGAAGTAACTCATACCTGCTACCACCTTTCTGGCGTGACGCCCACCCTGGACCCCTGTTCCCCAGGCACTCTATTCTTGGGCACAACCAGCTAATCAACATTCACCCACCTCAGCACAACAGCACTAGCTTTTATCGGTACTGAGGGCTGACCAGGCACCAACCCCCTTTAAAGTTATTTTTTCTTTCAATTTCTTTTTATTGCAGTAAAATATGTAACATGAAATGCACCATCTTAACCATTTTTAAATGTACAGTTCAGTGGTATTAAGTATACGCATATCATTATGCAAACACCACCACCATAAATCTCTGGCATTTTTCATCTTGCAAAATGGAAACTCTGTACCTATTATACAATAACTCCCCGTGACCCCCCTTCCCTCCTGACAACCACTATTTTACTTTCCTTCTCTACGATTTTGACTACTCTAGGTACCTCATATAAGTGGAATCATATAGCATTGGTCTTTTTCTGACTAGCTCATTTCATTTACCTTCATATCCTCAAGATTCATTCATATTGTAGCAGGTGTCAGAATTTCCTTCCTGGGGCGCCTGGGTGGCACAGCGGTTAAGCGTCTGCCTTCGGCTCAGGGCGATCCCGGCGTTATGAGATCGAGTCCCGCATCAGGCTCCTCCGCTATGAGCCTGCTTCTTTCTCTCCCACTCCCCCTGCTTGTGTTCCCTCTCTCGCTGGCTGTCTCTATCTCTGTCAAATAAATAAATAAAATCTTAAAAAAAAAAAAGAATTTCCTTCCTTTGTAAGGCTGAATAATATTCCATTATATGTATATATCACAATTTACTTATCCCTTCCTCTGTCAATGGACACCTGGGTTCCTTCCATTTTTGGCTATTGTGAAAAATACTGCTATGACTATAGGCGTACAAATCTCTCTTTCAGATCCTGCTTTCAACTCTTTGAGGGTAAATACCCAGAAGTAGAATTGCTGGATTATATGGTAATTCTATCTCATGTTTTGAGGAACCTCCATACTCTTTTCCGCAGCGGCTGTGCCACTTTACATGCCCATCAGCAGTGCATAAGGATTCCAGTTCCCTCACATTCTCTCCACGCCTTCCTATTTTCTGGGGTTTTGCTGCTGGTGGTGGTGGTGGTGGGTTTTTTGTTTGTTTGTTTTTTATAGTACCCATCCTAAACCCATCCTAAATGAGTATGAGATGGTATCTCATTGTGTTTTTTTTTTTTAAGATTTTATTTATTTATTTGACAGAGATAGAGACAGTCAGCGAGAGAGGGAACACAAGCAGGGGAGTGGGAGAGGAAGAAGTAGGCTCATAACGGAGGAGCCTGATGTGGGGCTCGATCCCAGAACGCCGGGATCACGCCCTGAGCTGAAGGCAGACGCTTAACCGCCGTGCCACCCAGGCGCCCCTCATTGTGGTTTTGATATGCATTTCATCAATGATCAGTGATGTCAAGCATCTTTTTATGTGCTTATTGGACATTCATATTTCTCTGAGAAATGTCTACTCAAGTCCTTTGCTCATTTTTAATTAGATTGTTTGGGGTTTTGTTATTGAATGATAGGAGCTCTTTTTTATTCTAGAATATTTTTACATTCTATAGTTTTATATATTAACCTCTATCAGGTGATTTGCAAATATTTTCTCCCTTTTTGTAGGTAGTGTTTGCACTCTGTTGATATATTCTTTGATGCACCAAAGCTTTTACTTTTTATGAAGTCAAATTTGACTATTTTTGGTTTTGCTGCCTATGTCTTTGGTGTCATATTCAAGAAATCATTGCCAAATCCAATGTCATGAAGATTTTGTCTTTTCTTTGAAGGGTTTCTTTGAATGCTCGCTCTTACATTTAGATTTTTGATCCATTTTGAGTTCATTTTTGCCTCTGGTGTTAGGTAAGGATCCTCCACACCCTTTTAAAACATTATCTAACTTAGTCCTTGTGACAACCGGGTCAGGTAGGTACTATAGATAATTCCCATGGTGTAGGTAACACGAAGGGCAGTGAAGTCACTTGCCCAACGAGGCACGACTAGTGAGGAGATGGAATCAGACTTCAACCCTGCTTGTCTGACTCCAGACCCAACTTCCCTACCCACTTTACAGCCCTCTTTTGCGTGTTTATCAAAGCTCTGTGTGCATGTACCCATTTCCCTCTGCCGGAAACAGCTTCTCTGGTCTGTGCCTGGCAAACCTCCCCCTCCCCCCTTGCAACAGATGTTGTAGGTGTCCCACCCATACCTCTGCACCCCACCGGTTCAGTTTATGCCACCCAGACTTCCAACTGCCAACACCTGCAACTTTCTGCCTGAGCGCTTTTTGAGGTTGCTGGTGGCTGCTCTGCGCGTGCACGCACACACACGCGCGCGCGCACACACACGCACACACAGGACAGATCAGAAGTACCAGGAAATGGATGCCCCCAGAAAAAGCTCTCAGCCAATATGAGAGGAGTTGGTCATCCTGCTGTCCTATAGTCCCTCGAATATGGCCATCCTGAGGCATCGTCTACAGTGCTTCCCTGTACCCCCTTCTCCAAAGGATTGAGCGCTATTTGCCTACAACTCTTCACTTGCTTGATGATTCATTTTTATTGTTTTCTTTCCTTTCCCTGCCTCACTTTCTCATTTCTCTGCCGGTATCTCCTGGGATCACCACCTAAAACAACTACTTGCCCTCTAATCTTTGGTTCGAGGTAAGCCTCCGGGAAGTCTGACGTAAGACACGCTCCTTCAAAGCGTTGCTCAAACTCCTCCTTCTCCGGGAGGCCTTCTCCACTCTCCTCCACGGTTGGCTGTCTCCCCGTCTGCCCGTGGCCTGGGGCACTCTCCTTGAAGTCCACGGGGCTCACATTGCCTGCCAGTGGTCAGTTTACACATCGGGTATAGGTTTTCTATTGCGCTGTAATGAATTACCACACAGAGGCTTAAAACAACACGCATTTCTTACCGCACAGTTCTGTAGGTCAGAAGTCCGGGCATAGCATAGCTCAGCTGGGTCCCTTCCTTGAAGTCTCACAAAGCTGCAATCATGGCACTGCCAGGGCTTTGTTCCCTTCCGGAGAGCATGGGGATGGGTCGGCTTCCAAGCCCATTCAGGTTGTTGGCCAAGTTCAGTTTCTCATGGTTGTAGGACTGGGGTCCCAGGTTCCTTTCTGGTTGTCAGCGGACAGTCGGTCTTTGCTCCTTTGAGAGACTTCCCGGGGTACTTCAGGTTTCCATGTGCCCCTCCCCTACTCCCACCACCCAGCCCAGCAAAGTAGGTCGGATTTTCCTTATAGCTTCAACCTCTCCCACTTTTTCCTTCTGCCATGTCTCTCTGATTGTAGCTGGAGAAAGTTCGCTGCCTGTAAGGCTTTATGTGATTAGGTTAGGCTTAGACGATCCAAGATAATCACCTATTTTAAGATCCTTCACCTTAATCTCCTCTGCAAAGTCCCTTCTGTCATGTAATGTAACATAATTTACAAGTTCTAGGGATTGGGGGCCATTCTACTTACCACATCTTCTTCCCCACTTTATCAGTTACCTCTTTCTTCTTAAAGAAAATTCAGTGGCTTCAACCAACAACCATTTTGCGTCCTCATGATTCCATAGCTGGGGCTGGGCTCAGCTCAGCATTTCTTCCACTGCAATGCCAGTGAGACTAAGCCCCCATTTCCCACAACAGGAAGCCATGCTGAAAAGTTTTCCTCTCCTCCCTCCCTGCCTTGCCTTCCCCACTTCCTCCCTTGGGCTTTCTGTGATTTCCCTCCCAAAGAAAGGGCTTGAACTTAGGTCCTTATCTTAGGGCTGTTACCATCACAGACTTAATGCTTTCCTTACTATTCTTGTTACTTCCTGAGGTGGTCTTCTCCAACCGTGTTTCTCCCTGATCTCAATTTATCTGCAAGTATGTCACCTTTGCAAAATGTTTTCTGTTCTTATTAAAAACATAACCAGACACCATTCCTGCCCTGCCTGATGGCCCAGACCCCAGGCCTTCTTGTGATCAGAAGTCAGTTTTTCTAACTCCATCCGTCCTGCTTTAGCCATCTTGTTTCCTCACCGTTTGAGGAAAATAACCCAATCATCTAAATAAACTTCATGCTGAGGCTACGGACTTTCATTTCCTACTTTTCTCTACTACATTCTGTGACTTCCTTTTTTCACCCCCTCCCCTCCACTCCAGTCTGAGCCTGAAAGGACTGGTTGGTAATTTCTGTTTCTTGACGAAGAAAACCTTGTTTACAATGCCAGTTTCCTTTTCTGTTATGTAAGCGCCCAGCAGCCACTTCTTCCTCATGCTGTACAAGCCATTTACATCAAGCCGTATCTACATACAGCAACTTAGGATCAGAGTCCCTCTGCACAGTCAGAATCTAAGCACAGAACATCTTCACTTAGGCGTGGAATCCAAAAAGCAAAACAAAACCCAAACTTACAGAAAAAGAGATCAGATTTGTGGTTCCTTGAGGCAGAGATTGGGGGGAGGGGTGGGGAAATTGGAAGTAGGCGGCCAAAGGGTACAAATTTCTAGTTATACGTGAGTCCTGGGGATGTAATGTGCAACATGATAACTACAGTTAACACTGCTGTATGATACTCAGGAAAGGTGATAAGACACTGAATCCTAAGAATTCTCACCAAGAGCAAAAAACCAATATTTCATATCTATATGAAATGATGGATGTTAGCTAAACTTTTTTGGTAATTATTTCACAATATATGTAAGTCAAATTATCATGTTGTACATCTTAACATATCATACAGCGTTGTATGTTATTATTATATCTCAATATTATCTCAATTATATCTCAGTAAAACCAGGGGAAGATAAATAAACACAAAATGTTAGGATTTAAAGGGCCATGATTTAAATCCTTAAGGGGGGATGGGTGAAATAGGTGATGGGGATTAAGTAGCGCACTTATCCTGATGAGCGCTGGGTGACGTATGGAAGTGTCGAATCACGGAACTGTACGACTGAAACCAATATAACACTGTATGTTAACTATACTGCAATTAAAATTTAAAAATAAGTAGATAGGGGCACCTGGGTGGCTCAGTAGGTTGAGTGGCCAACTCCGGATTTCGGCTCAGGTCGTGATCTCAGGGTTGTAAGATCAAGCCCAGAGTCTGGCTCCATACTCAGAGGGGAGTCTGCTTGAGATTCTCTCTCTCTGTCTCTCCCCCCCCAAAATAAATAACCCTTTTTAATAAATAAATAACTTTAAAAAATAATAAATCACTGAGTGGAACATTATGGTTGATTACATTTTTTTCCATTTTACTTTCCTGTATTTCTTGAAATTTTACAATGGTCATGTTTTACCTTTATAGTCAGAGGAAAAATAAGGGGATTTCTTTAAAAAAATTAATTATGCAATCAGCCTGTTTAATACCTTATCTGAAAAAAACAATTCTATCTTAGACTGACCAGCCACTTCCCTTTCCAAAATGGTTAAGCTGAGGCCATCTGGTCATTTAGCGGCTGTCGAGGGCCTCTAATACTTGGGATGACCCAATACATTGGTCATCTTTAACTTGGAAACCCTGGAAGCTGACTCGGAGACAAAGGCTATGTGAGAGATCATCGCAGAAAGCCCAGAGGGAGGACCGGTGGGAGGATATGGGCAAGCAGCCAGTCCAGGTGAATTACCAAGGGAGCTACCATTCAGAGAGCCCGAGCTGCGTCTGCAGGGGATCTCTGGAGTGTCGCGCTGCCACCTCCCATCAGTCAGGTATCAGGGGCCACTCAAGGATAGTGACACTTCTTGGGCACTCTGGCTCTGGCAGCAGGAGGAAGCCCTGGCAGCTAGAAGTGGGGCCTGCTCGCTCAAGGAGTCAACGTGAGGGAGTGTGGGTGGGCAACAACAACATTCGCTACAGGTTTTAATAGGGAGTAGATGAAATTGTGAACTTGAAGGCGCATCTAGACCCCCAACTACAAAATCATAAGCCCCAAATTCATCACCTACCTGTTAGGGACAGTGATTTTGACTACTGGGATTACAAATGGGAACAGACATTACTAAAAGGAATGCTAGCATACCTTTTCCCCACTCTTCGACTTTGGGTTTAGCCGTATGACTTACTTTGGGTAATGCTATCTGGAAAGGAGGGACAGTGTGCCAGTTCTGTCCAGGCTTTAAGCCACGGTGTTTCTGCTTGCCCCTCTACCATCAGAATGAGAAGAACATGTGCAAGCTAGCCCAAGGGTTCCAGGAGAAAGAGGAGAAATACAAGGAGCTGAGTGGAGTCACCCAGGCTGAACAGGTAAGTCCCAGACTCATGAGCAAGTAAATAATTAGCACTGTACAACATGAAGATGTGGGAGCTGTTCGTTATACAGCAACAGCTAACTGACACATGATGTTGGATACAGCTGACTCTTACAGCCCAGATTGTTCTTTATTGCACTTATTCTCCATATGCCATATCTCTTCTATCCCATTGGGGGGGTAGGGGTTTTCTTTTTTCATTTTTTTTTTCTCAGCACTGAACCTGTACCTGGTACACAGTGTACACTCAATGTGTACTTACTTGTTGAATTACTCACTCAATTGCAAGAATGAGTGAATGGATGGAATTTTCTTTCTTTTTTTTTTAAGATTTTATTTTTAAGTAATCTCTGCATACGACGTGGGGCTCGAACTTACAACCCTGAAATCAAGAGTCACATGCTCTACCAACTGAGCCAGCCAGGCACCCCGGATGGATTTTTCTGCATGGATTTTGATTTTAAAATTGTCCTTAAAGGTTCAAATGAACTTGTGATAGGGAGAAGGGGAGAAAGTTTATGAAACTTCTTTCAAATTTTAAACACTCTATAAATTCATAAGTATCGTAAGTATAATTATAAATATACTAAAATAGTGTATAAAATAATAATCATAACTAGTATATCTACTATTTTAAGAACACTTTTTACATCATTTCCCGGAAAACCAGTCAGCCAACACACAACTTACCCCCAAATCAAAACAACTTTTTCAGGTATTGATTGATCAAAAAAGGGGGGGGGTTAAAAATATTTAGTAGGTAGGAATTCTTTATTTGAGCCTATGGGAAAAGGGATTTGACTGATCTGGATAGTTGCCTTGCTCTGAGGAAAATGTTGTCACTCATCCAGAAAGTATGTGTCCCTTCTCTGGGGACCAAAGCTCCACGAGCGCAAAGGACTAAAGCACCACAAAGGGATTGCCTTGAAGTAGCAGCAGAGGATAAAGTAGCTGCACGTGAGGCTACCCAGGGTAATAAAACAACTTGCAGGCTACCTAGGTAAATGTGTCTGTCAGAGATAGGAGAGGAATGTACCGTGGAATCCTTTCTCAAAGAAAAAAGTAAGTAAATTCCAACAGAGCACAGTCACACTGTTATCTGTTTTATAGATGGAACAGTAAATGTTCACACTTTCCTGAGGTAAAAACATGAAACTGGCCTAAAGTTTTCTAAGTAGTTTCGCAATCCTTCGAAAGCCATTTGCCCTTCTTTTCCAGGTTGTTAAACTGCCCTCCATCCATTACTGACTTTTAAACTGAAGGCGTAATGTGGAGTGTTTGTTGGAGGGAAATCTGTGATGGTGAAAATAGAAGGTGAAAGTATTGACATTTCTCTTTTACAATTTTAGGGGGTTAATTTCCCTTTCGTATAGCTCTGTATTTCATTATCAATGTAATGGCAAGTTAAGACAAAATGACTTGGGATGAAAAAGTCACACATTTGTGTTTTAATCAGGTCATATTCTCTGATTTGTCTGAGGTAGTAAAACAAAAGCCAAGCATGCCAAGAGTTCTATAATTTTTTTAAAGATTTTATTTTTTTTATCTCTACACCCAACATGGGGCTCAAACTCACAACCCCAAGATCAAGAGTCTCACGCTCTTCCGACTGAGTCAGCGAGGTGCCCCAAGAGCGCCAAGAGTTCTATAATGGAAACTGAATCTATTTCTCACCCCAAGCCTGAAATTCTCAGTCTCCTCCCCAAGAAGCAACCATTTCTTGTTTCTAGGATATGGTCCCTAAAATATCCCATGCACATATAAGCACATTATAACTTTAAGAATTTTAAACAAACACAAACTTTCTAACACCTGTGGTTTCATAGCATCATTTTTCCAAATAGTCTCTTTCTTCCTTCTTTTTAAAAATATCCATTCTTTCTCATGTAGAAAAAAAATCTTGGAGCTCATTTTCTAAGGGACTTGCGCTTCAACACAATCTCTTGAAAGTGTCAAGAAAACATGGGAAACCAAGACTGTTTTGAGATGTTTTCTTACAAATAAATAGGTTAGCAAGTGTTCATTCATGAAAGCACCCACATACACTCTGGCATTCATGAGCTGTATGTGTGGAAAACTCAAGGAACGGAAGACGTGAGGAGGCACCCGAAGGCCTATTTTGTAATGACCACTGACTGTGAACATTCGCAGCAGTAACAAGTGCTTCCGGGTAATACTGTTCCGGCCTTCAGTGTCACTGCTGGGGATCACGAGGCAGAACAAAGTCAACAGTGCTCTTTCGCAGGGAAATGCAGGTTAAAATAACAAGGAGCTATGATTTCAGAGCCGTGAGGTTGGCAAAGTTTTCAAGTCTGATCCACCGTGGTAAGAGTAGAGAATCAGAAATGGAGGCTTTCATCCTTGGCCTGTGGGAGTGAAAATTGTAGTCATTACAATAGGGGGCCATTTTGCAATACTTAGTAACATTAATGTACATCCCCTCAGCTCAACACACACACTTGCATGTAAATGCCCAAGTGAGGATTTCGCATCTGGGGGTCGGCCATCTGTAAGTAAGCCTGTTCATTGCAGCATTGCTTGTGATAGTAAAATGACGGGATACTACAAAGCAGTTAAAATGAATGTATGAATTAGAGCTACATTTCTTCAGCATGGATAAAATACCAAAAATATGGGGCACCTGGGTGGCTCAGTCGTTAAGCGTCTGCCTTTGGCTCAGGGCATGATCCCAGAGTCCTGGGATCGAGCCCCACATGAGGCTCCTCCACTGGGAGCCTGCTTCTTCCTCTCCCACTCCCCCTGCTTGTGTTCTCTCTCTCTCGCTGGCTGTCTCTCTGTCACATAAATAAATAAAATCTTAAAAAAAAAAAAAAGAAAGAAAAAGAAAAAATCAAGCAGCAAAAGCAGCAAAAATCTGATACCATTTAAGTACATTCGGGAACCATACAACCAATGCTTTGTTTTGTTTTGGATCCGTATTCTCCACTCTCAGATCCACCTTCCAGGCTTCTCCACCATGCTCTGGCCCTGGGTGGCTTTAAGAACTTCATTGGTGGGAGGAAGGGCCATCTGGGTGGCTCAGTCAGCTAAGTGCCTGCCTTCCGCTCAGGTCAGGATCCCAGGGTCCTGGGATGAAACCCTGCGTCTGGCTCCCTGCTCAGCGGGGCGTCTGCTTCTCCCTCTCCCTCTGCCCCTCCCCCTGCTGGTTCTCTCTCTATCTCCCTCAAATAAATAAAGTCTTAAAAAAAAAACAACTTCCTTAGGGAGTTCTCTTCCTGTGGCTGTAGTTGGGTTCATCCAATTGGAGGCACCAGTAGGAGTCCGAGGGTTGTAGGAGAGGGAGGCTGCAGATTGACTAGGTCCGCCTACCTGCCCACTGCCTCCTTGCGGGGGGCATTTGTTCACCCAACACCAGAGCTGCGGTCAGGTCGCCGCCTCCGGTCTAGCTGGGTCTATACCAGGTACTTCCAACCAGTCCCTCCAAGCCTTGACACGATGATGACTGCCTTCAGTTGCCACCCCCAAAGTGCTTCACCATCCCTTGTGAGTGTCCTCACCACGGTCTACGCACTTGCAAGTAGAACCTTTATTGGACCACCTCGGTTACTTCACTTGTACGCTCCCGCCAGGGTCGTGAATGATGCACGTACTTACGTGGGAAGATTTAAAACTATGCCTGCTAATGTTATACCCTCGGTTCCGGAGACTGACCACCTCTACAAAGGAAAGTAAAATTAAGGATGGGGGAGTGGAGGGGAGAACTTCAGCTGTGCTGTATTTGCAAAGTTTTCTTTTAAATAAAATTAAAAAAAATCGCAGCAGAAGCTATTATGTAATAGTACTTAAACCAGTTAACTCTGGGTGATTTGTAATACATGGTTGTATTAATACCTGAGATTGTATGATGTTTTGATTTAAGTACTTCTAAAAATATTTTCTTTTAATAACAAGCTTTAGAAAGTGAAATGCGGGGCGCCTGGGTGGCACAGCAGTTAAGCGTCTGCCTTCGGCTCAGGGCGTGGTCCCAGCGTGATGGGATCAAGCCCCACATCAGGCTCTTCTGCTATGAGCCTGCTTCTTCCTCTCCCACTCCCCCTGCTTGTGTTCCCTCTCTCGCTGGCTGTCTCTATCTCTGTCGAATAAATAAATAAAATCTTTAAAAAAAAAAAAGAAAGAAAGA
Organism: Ursus americanus; assembly: GCF_024610735.1. NCBI lineage: Eukaryota > Metazoa > Chordata > Mammalia > Carnivora > Ursidae > Ursus > Ursus americanus. Next base: position 30,653,400 of record NC_142148.1, on the reverse strand, counting down.
AAGTGAAATGCTTCTTCATCCACATCGACACAAGAGTGTGAATGAGACCCAAGGTGCATTTGCACCTGATGGAAAGTTCTTCAGCCTCACGCAGGAATCTCTCTTCACCAGCATTTCTTCCAAAGACTTAAGATAAATTCTGCACAATTGGATGCAGACATCCTCTTTGCTTAGAGGTTATGAGACAGCGCAGAAGTGCAATTAAACCTAACACACATGATGAAAACAAGATAAAATTGGCCCCTATTCAACTCGGAAGGCATCACGGTGGGTGACAGCCAGCATGTTAACATGACAAATCATCTGGGGGCGCCTGGCTGGTTCAGTAGGTAGAGCATGTGACTCTTGACCTCAGGGTTGCGAGTTCCAGCCCCAGGTTGGGTATAGAGCTTCCTTAAAAATAAAATCTTGGGGCATCTGGGTAGCTCAGTCAGCATCTGCCTTCGGCTCGGGTCGTCCTCGCATTGGGCTCCCTACTCAGTGGGGAATCTGCTTCTCCCTCCCCCTCTGCTCCTCCTCCCCATTTGTGCTTCTGCTCTTTCTCTCTGTCAAATGAATAAATAAAATCTTTAAAAAATAAAAAATAAAATAAAATAAAATCTTAAGGGGTGCCTGGATGGCTTGGTTAGTTGAGCATCTGACTCTAAATTTCGGCTCAAGTCTCGGTCTCAGGGTTGTGAGATGGAGCCCCAAGCCCAGCTCCCCACTCAGTCAGGAGTCTGCTTCTCCCTCTTCCTCTCCCTTCCCCCCGCCCCATACGTGCGCTCTCTCTCCCTCTGTCTCTAAAAACAAACAAATAGGTGCACCTGGGTGGCTCAGTCAGTTAAGTGTCTGCCTTCAGCTTGGGTCTCAGGGTCCTGGAATCGAGTCTTGCATTGGGCTCTCTGCTCGGCAGGGAGTCCGCTTCTCCCTCTCACTCCCCCTCTGTGCTTTCCCTCTCTCTCTCAAATAAGTAAATGAAAATCTTTTAAATTTTTTTTTAAAAATAAAGAAATAAAATATTTTAAAAAATAAAATAAAATCTTAAAAAAAAAAAAAAGCCCGATCGTTTGTATCTTTCTATTTCTACAACGTACTGTTCACCAAGGCGTGAACTCATGTTGCTATAAGGAAGCTGCTTGTGTAGCCAAAACAGACACAAGACAGTATGGAGAGTCGCACAACTGTTGGACTTCCCCAGTAAAACACTCGTAGCTCTCTAAAGTTTAGAGCTTAGAGTCGAAGCCTGTGTCGCCTTGCCTTTTGTACAGCTGGTTATAGTTTTAAGGTTTTTTAAATATTTGTATTGCTTTCTATGGTATTTACACAAGTTACATTTATGGCTCTGAAGAAGCAAACACCAAGTGTAGAGTTGACAGGACAAGTCCCCTGGGCTGTTCCAGCCCCACCCAAGCCTCTCCCCTCCTCAGAAATAAACACCGCTATTCGCGTGCTGTGTTTTCTCCTGGGCCATTTTCTCCTGGGCCATTTTCCTTGGGTGTATAGGCATGTGCATATGGAGATATTATCTCTAATATTAAAGCTTTGATACCATTCTTGGTGTTATACAACTTGATTTTCTCATCTAATAGATAAGAGCTAGTAGCAGTTGTTGATACATGAGACAGGTGTAATTCAAAGGCTTTCCTTAATACTCATTAAAACACACACACACACACACACACACACAAACTCTAAGAGGCACAGACCATCATTCTCCCCATTGTACAAAAGGGGATGTGGATGCATAGAAAGCTTACCTGAGCTCAGACAGCCAGGTAATTCGAGCACCAGGATCCGAGTCCAGGCAGGTGGCGTGAAAGCCCTCGCTGGATACTTCTGTACTATACTGCCTTCACCTTTTTTTTTTTTTAAGATTTTATTTATTCTTTTGACAGAGATCAAGAGAGAGAGAGAGAGCTCAAGTGTGGGGAGCAGCAGAGGGAGAGAGAGAATCAGATTCCCCACTGAGTTGGGAGCTCGGTGCAGAGCTCGATCCCAGGACCCTGGAATCATGACCTGAGCCAAAGGCTGATGCTTAACTTGACTGAGCCACCCAGGCGCCCTTGCCTTCATCTTTATAAGATCTCGTCATGTCATTCCACGTAGGTCTTAAGTCTTTTTAGGTGCCGCACATGGTTTCCAGTAGATGGATTAACCATAGTTTATGCAACCATTCTCTGACGCTGGACACTTGTGTCATTTCCAGTGTTTTGTGACTCGTGTGTCTTCTTGTCCGACATGGGTAAATCTTTCTTCGGGCTAAAACTGGAATGCAGGGTATGTACGCTTAATGTTTTGACATACGCCACCACATTCTCTTCAGAAAGTGCTCGGCCAATTTTACCTACTTATTTGTTTGTTTATTTTTATAGTGATAAGTGTACTCTTTAATCCCCATTACCTATTTCAGACATCCCCCAACCTACTTCTCCTCTGGTAACCATCAGTTTGTTTTCTATAGTTAAGAATCTATTTTCTTGGTTTGTCTCTTTCTCTCTTTCTTTTTTTCCCTTCGTTTGTTTTGTTTCTTAAATTCCACATATGAATGAAATCATATGGTATTTGTCTTTCTCTGACTGACTTATTTTGCTTAGCGTAATACTCTCTAGTTTTATCCATGTTGTTGCAAATGGAAAGACTTTTCTTTATTATGGCTGGATAATATTCCATTGTGTGTGTGTGTGCGTGTGTGTGTGTGTGTATACACACACATATATATCACATCTTCTTTATCCATTCATCTATCAATGGACACTTGGGCTGCTTTCATAATTTGGCTATTGTAAATAATGCTGCTATAAACATAGGAGTGCATGTATCCTTTCAAATTAGTGTTTTTGTGTTCTTTTTTTTTTTTTAAAGATTTTATTTATCCATTTGGCAGACAGCCAGCGAGAGAGGGAACACAGCAGGGGGAGTGGGAGAGGAAGAAGCAGGCTCACAGCAGAGGAACCTGATGTGGGGCTCGATCCCATAACGCCGGGATCACGCCCTGAGCCAAAGGCAGACGCTTAACAACTGTGCTACCCAGGCGCCCCAGTGTTTTTGTGTTCTTTGGGTAAATACCTACCAGTGGGATTGATGGATCTTAGGTAGTTCTATTTTTAGCTTTTTGAGGGAACTCCGTACTGTTTCCATAGTGGCTGCACCAGTTTGCATTCCCAGCAGCAGTGCACGAGCGCTCATTTTTCTCCACATCCTCACCAACTCTTGTTTCTTGTCTTTTTCATCTTAGCAGTTCTGACAGGTCTGAAGTAAAATTTCTTTGTTGTTTTGATTTGCGTTTCCCTGATGATGAGTGATGTTGAGCATCTTTTCATGTGTCTGTTGGCCATCTGGATGTCTTCTTTTAAGAAATGTCTGTTCATATCTTCTGTCCATTTTTTAACTGGATTATTTGGTTTTTTGGTGTTGAGTTGTATAAGTTCTTTATCTATTTTCGATATTAACCCTTTATCAGATATGTCATTTGCAAATATCTTCTCCCATTTAGAAGATTGTCTTTTAGTTTTGTTGACTATTTCCTTTGCTGTGCAGAAGCTTTTTATTTTGATGTAGTCCCAATGGTTTATCTTTGTATTGTGTCCCTTGCCTCAGGAGACATATCTAGAAAAACGCTGCTACAGCTGATGTCAGAGAGATTACTGCCTGTGATCTCCTATAGGATTTTTATGGTTCCAGGTCTCACAATAAGGTCTCTAATCCATTTTGAGATTATTTGTGTGAAAGGTGTAAGAAAGTGGTTCACTTTCATTCTTTTGCATGGAGCTGTCCAGCTTTCTCAACATCATTTGTTGAAGAGGGTGTTTGTCAATTTTACAAGTACATATCCTCATAGACACTGGCACTATAAGCCTTTTAAATTTTTTTAAGAGAATTCATACCCTTACAAACTCTGGATATTACCAGTTTTTGACATGTTTCCTAAACTGATAGGCAAAAATGATATTAATTAGTGGTCATAGCTTCTATTTTCTTCATTTTTAGTTTAGTCGGCATTTTAATTTTGACCTTCCCCAAGTTGCTAATATCTTTTTTTTAAAGATGTATTTATTGCAGAGAGAGTGACAGAGACAGAGTGCGTGCACACACGCACGCGCATGGACGCGCGTGCACGCGCATACACCAGGGTCGAGGGACAGAGGAAGAGGGGAGAGAGAGCCTTCAGCAGTCTCCAAGCTGAGCACAGAGCCCATCATGGGGCTCGATCTCATAACCCTGAATCAGGACCTGAGCAGAAACCGAGTTGGACGCTTAATCGACTGAACCATCCAGACACCCCTGCTGTTATCTTTTGTCCAATTTTTTATTGGGTTGTTTTCTTTTTCTTATTGATTTGTATGATATACATAATAACTAAAATTCTCGTCCAGCTATACATACTGCAATTTTTTCTCCCAATCTATCCTTTGTCTTTTACATTTATTTTTGGTGTCTTTCGACTCAAGAAGTATTTAACATTTATAAAGACAAGTTCATCAGTCTTCTTTTTGATTTCTGAGGTTGAGTCTTTTTCACTCCCAACTTTTAGAAAAAAAAAAAAAAAGGACACGTAATACATGGTTATTGCACTAGGGATAAGCCAAAAGTAAAAGCAAAAGTCAGGTATAATCTTCTCTTCCAGGTATAAACCAAAAAATGTTAATGTTTTGGGTATTTCCTATTAATATTACAAATTAAATATTTATTAATTTTTAAATTTATTTTAAAGATTTTATTTCTCTGAGAGAGAGAGAATGCAAGAGAAAGAGAGCATGACAGGAGGAAGGGCGAGAGGAAAAAGCAGACTCCAGACCACGACCTGAGCCAAAGGCAGTTGCTTAACCAACTGAGCCACCCGGGGGCCCCAAATATTTTGTTTTAAATATTTAGGTATTTTTAATCAGTACTCCCATTAATATTATAAACTATTTTTTAAAGATTTTTATTTGTTTATTTGTCAGAGAGAGAGAGAGAGGAGCGAGCACAAGCAGAGGGAGAAGCAGGCTCACTGCTGAGCAGGGAGCCCCATGAGGGACTCGATCCCAGGAGCCTGGGGCCATGACCTGAGCTGAAGGCAGACACTTAACCAACTGAGCCACCCAGGCGTCCCTCTTATAAACTGTTTTTTAAAAAGAAAAACAGGACTTTTCTTTTAATAAAAATGTTCTGGTGTTATTATCTTTTAATGTTTGGTATACTGTTTTAAGACACTTGACTATAGGGTAATTATTACAAACCAAGGAAAGCGCTGGGTCTTTACCAGTCTGGGCTGGAGAAATGTAAAGGGGACATTTCCAAGCAGTTAGTAGAATTTACCTCTTTTATTTCAAGGTGAGGGGAAGATACCTGGAAGAACACATGCAGCCCCATTTGTTGGAAAGATGCCTCCGCCTCCCTTAGGACCCTCTGCCCCCAGACATCTCTGGTTACCCCTTGCATTCTAAGTGGTTAACCGGCCCCTAGACTCCAACCCTCCCTCCCTCCATCACAGGCTTCATTTGAGCACTTAAGCCTGATATGTCATCTGAAACTGTCTGAGCCCTAAATTCTCAAGAGTCTCATTTGCTGTCTTCTTGCTCCAGGCACTAAAGAGGCTGAGCGCAGTTTCCATTGTTTTCAAAGGGGACTTGTACTAACTGAGCTCCTGAGGCTGTTAGAAAAATATACAACTTTGTAACACTAAGAGATAGGGGACATTTTTTGGGGGGAAATATATTTTAGAAGTATCATTTCTCTCTCAAGTCCTATCAGAGCACAACATCGTTATAACAAGGTAAAGGAAAAAAAAATTCTTTGCTCCATTACCACCTGTTTTCACATTTTTGTTGCCTTCCAGCAAAAGCAGCATGTTTAAAAAGAACAATTGAATTTCCTTCTTCTCACCTAAAATCATTCATAGTACAGGACAAATTCTCTGCTGGTGAATTTCATTGGTGTGTGTTAAGCACTTTTATTACAATATGCGTGTGTTCATGTCTGTCTACACGTGTGATCTCTCTCTGGCTATTAAGCCATCCATGGTTTAATTCATGTAT